>NC_056524.1:51794350-51848096 GCF_019175285.1 Sceloporus undulatus | reverse complement strand
TATTATTATTATTATTATTATTATTATTATTATTATTATTATTATTATTATTAACCTTTATATATGAAGCGCTGTAAATTTACACAGCGCTGTACATACAATCTTTTAGTTAGACGATTCCCTGCCCTCGGGCTTACAATCTAGACACTATACTCATATTGGTGCAACCTAGAACTGTATTGCCTTTGTTGACTGCATCGCAATAGTCCTTGTCTATTGTAGAGAAACTGTTCATTTATGTATCTGTCCAAATTCATTAGTTAACAGGACAATCCAGTTGCTCAGGTATCAGTGTCAAATCCAGTTCAATGACAAACTTGTACTATCAAAATGAGTACCTCTCCTAATCTGTTTTCTCCAGTTTTCACCAAGATTCCCTGATAAACACTGCTGTTTTAGTGCTTAATAAAGACTAACATGTCCATTTCCCTTCCATTTTTCCATTTACACATTTTTCAAACTGCACTATTTTTTCCATTTGTACATTTTGTGTCAAACTGCCCACATGGAGAGAGAGAAAGGAGGGGGGGAGGGAGAACTAGAAGAAAATTTCAAGTTCTTCTCCTACCTAGGGCAGAAAGTTGGATTGCTTTTTCCCTGTCACCATCACTCACCATCCTTTCCTCCAAGCATACTATGACCTGTTTACCCATATCTCTCTTTTTCTTGCTTAATCTTCCCTTACTGCTCCTATTGGATGTCTTCAGCATCCAACATACACAGAGCTGGATAACCTCTAGGGATATTTCAGAGCTAGGTATTTGCATGAAGTGTCCAGACAAACTGTCAGTGCTAGTATTACAATCCATCTCCTCACACAATGGTGTGAGCTGAGTATGTTTAGCTTGGGGAAGAGAAAGTTAAAAGGTGACACGATAGCCCTGTTTAAATATTTGAAGAGATGTCATATTTAGGATGGAACAAGCTTTTGTTTTTTACTACTCCAGAGACTAGACCATGGACCAAGGGATTCAAACTACAAGAAAAGAGATTACACCTGCCAGTAAGAGCTGTTTGACAGTGGTGAAGTATCTTTTGGAATTTTTTAAACAGAGGCTGGATGGCCATCTGTTGGGAATGCTTTGATTGTGTATTCTGGCATGGCAGGGGATTGAACTAGATTGCCCCGTGTTTTCTTCCTACTGTATGATTCTATGGTGTTCTGTGGCTGAGAATGTGTGACTCACCCAGTGTCATCTACTGGGTTTCCATGACACACCAGAAAATTGAACACTGATCTCCAGACTTGTAGTCTGATGTTCAAACCACTACACCATGCTGGCTCATCCACAATGCCTAGTTCTAATAATTTTTCACAGGAAAGCATTTGAGGCCTGTCTGATTTCATAGATCAAGATTCTTTGAAACAGTAACAGTAGGAAGAAGGGCTCTCAAGTGGAGAGTGGTGATGGCACAATTTGCTTCTCTGTCATCTGAGATTACTGCTTCACTCCACCAATGGATGGATGGATAGATGAATGGCCTTGGTCAGAAAGAAAAACTAGCAATACTTTTAGTTAGTCTTATAAATAGTGCATAGGAAGAAAATTAATCATTTGAGATGTTGTGCTGGAGAAGAGTGCTGAGGTTACCATGGACAACCAAGAAGTCAAACAAACGATCATACCAGAAATCTCTCTGGAAGCCAAGATTACTAAATTGAGGCTGTTGTACTTTGGCCACATCATGAGAAGGCATGACTCACTGGAAAAAAGAATAATGCTAGGAAAGGTGGAGGGAAGCAGAAAGCAAGGATGGCTGCATGATGGATGGAATCTATTAAGGAGGTCATGAGTTTGAATTTGCAGGACCTAAGCAGATCAATGGAGGATAAGGAGTCTTGGGGGCCATTCACACCACCATATACCCTGGTTTCTAACCCGGATTAAACATGGGAAGTTCCCACTGGTGTCATTTTTTTCACATCAGGATCAGGGGCTTGCACACCCGATCCATGGCAAATCCCCTTCAGTGTGGGATATTTGAAACCAGGGATTTCCTCATGTCTTTTTTGAATAACTGGGGCAAGGCCAATGTGAACTTGGCCCCAGTCATGATTGGGTCATTTAAGGGGAGGGATCAAGGTCAGAGGATGGGCAGTGGGTGGAACATGCCTCCCCTCTTGCACCGTTCACATGAGACATTTTTGACAGATTATGTGAATGGAGGAAAAGGAAACATGGGCATTGGGCTGCAAAGGAGGAGACATGGGCATCGGGCTAGAAGTGAAGGCAAAGGAAGGAGACATAGGCATTGGGATACAAAGGGGGAGATATGGGCATTGAGCTGGAAGTGGAGGCAAAGGGGGAAGCATGGACATTGGGCTGCAAAGGCGAAGACATGGGCATTGGGCTGGAAGCGGAGGCAAAGGAAAGAAACATCAGGAGCCTGATTTGGGAGCAAAATGGAGGAGAAATCCCATGGAAAGGAAGCCTGATTTGGGAGCAAAACAGAGACAAAACGGAGACAATTGACAATTTGACAGAATATGCAAACCTTGCCACTAGATTTTTAAAAACGGGGGAAGCACTCAAGCTGTTGATGAATGGCTGCATGACACGACACTATTGACGTCATTTGATTGACAACAAGGAGGCTCTATCTTAAACCACTACTTTGGTGAGTGTGAACATCTGTGGGATAAATTACACTGATTGGGATAAAGGTAGTGGAACTTTTTCCAAGGAGATTCAGTATGGGGATTACCGGATCTGCCCAGATCTACCCAGGCCAAATGCAACAGTGAGAATGGGGCCTTGGAGGTGTCTCATCTACAAGGTCACCATGTGTCGAGATCAACTCGAAGGTGGATAACAACAATGACAACATGGACTGCCAGGAGGAGAATAGAGGACTGAGTGAGGGAGGCCCCTTTAACATCTTGCCGCCTCCTCTAGCCCTGGACCACCTCAGCTTGGGCGTCAGCCCATAAAGCCTTGGGCTCCCATTCTCCTCCTGCTAGGAGGAGAATGGAGGACTGAGCAAGGGAGGCCTCTTTAAATCTTGCCCCCTCCTCCAACCCTGGACCAACTCAGCTTGGGTGTTGGCCCATAAAGCCTCAGACAATACTAAGAAGAACATTTCTTGTTGCTAATTTTTAGTCTCCCTCTTTTTCCGAGTGTTAGATTGTAATCTTTTATTGTAATTCCTTAACGGTAATGTTGTAACTTGTTATGCTGTATTTCCTTTATTATTTCATTGTTTATTGGCATCTGTTTGTTATTTTTTGGAGTGGGAGGTTAGAAATGGGGAGTTCTTTTTGATAATTATTGATTTGAATGTAATCATTAGTGTTAGGCTTTTGTCATTATTGAATTGTTACGATATTATTATTATTATTATTATTATTATTATTATTATTATTATTATTATGTTTTTGTATGTATTGCTATGTTATATTTGTTTATTATTTTATGTTTGTTGTTATTGTTAATTACTATTGCTTTGTATTTCCCTAATGTTGTAAGCCGCCCGGATTCCCAGTGATTGGGTGGGATATAAATAAAACATATCATTATTATTATTAACAATAAATACGTTCCTTCATTTGCTTGGATGTTCATTTTGTTATTTAATCAATAATCCTCTATTATTGTACCTTTATAGGGTCCCATGCTGAGTGAAAGTCAGGATATAAACATATACACAAAAAATAATAATTCCGTATTATTTTGCTTGTTTCAAATGCACAGTATATTTCTTTGATTGCTTTGCTTTGATTATATTTTTATTAATTTCAGGCACATAGATTTTCACCTATTTTTAAAGTTCCAATTACTAAACACATTAGACACGTTTTTGAGTCTGTGGTTCTTATTACTCTTCAGACTGTTTCTCAAGGTTACAGTAATGCAAATTTAAATCTGGAATTAGTATAAACAGGTCGGCAATCAACATGTAAATAAAGTACTTTTTCCATTGAGATGAATGGGTTTTTCACACCCTGAGTGATACATTATATTAGCCATAGCTGACCATTTCAACTAGACTTGACTTACATTCACATCCCCAAAACATCACTCAGGAGTACAGCTAGGGGTTCCTAACAGTGAAAGCTGAATTTTAAAGCATGAGATATATGATAACTTCTGGTACAAAGCTTGTTTTTGTTGCTGCTGTTTCTTCCAGTTTGGGTCTGTCTCTGATTATTGCATTAACTATTCACACTTCTTCTGTAGCCATTTTGATAATCATTAATGTTTGTTTAAAAAAATAACCAGATACTGATTTAGTCTGAAGTTGAGCAAGTTGAGGGAGTAATTGCATCATAATTATTTAATTTGATATGTAGCCCTTGCAATCAACTTCATGGCTTGAACTTCAACACCATCTACATTTTTTCTTATTTTCCAAGAAGCAGTTTGACATCAAGAAGCAGTTTGACAAAGGTCCTTACAGATCTACTGTTCTTTATAGGATTCCACCCTTTGTTACTTTCTCCTTTGTATGCATCGAACTGTCTCTTAGAACAGGAGTTGGCCCAGCACATTTTGCTGATCAAAGTATAAGATGATATTCCCTTTCACACTTCCCATTTGCAAGCCAGATGGACTGTCAAAGGAATCTTATTGGCCATGGTGTGGTATCCCACTCCACACAAGAAAGAAATTAGATGTTAGACATTTAGGAAATTATTATCATAGTTCCACCTTTCTATAAGTGCCTGTAAGATTATTGAGTTAAGAATCTCTGAAAAACATCACTGAATTCATGCTAGACATGAAAAAGTTAATTTTTGTGTTCTTTTCTATCAATAACTTGGCTATATTTATCTAGTATTTCTTAGATTTGTTTGGTTTTTAACACATGAACTCTGCAAAGGCTCAGGAAAGATGGGCTAGCTGAAGAATGTCTTTTGAACCACAATGCTAGGAACAACCTATATAGAAGTAATGCAACAAACCAATAGTACCTATGTATGGACTTGTTTCTCAACTGCTCAGCCTGTCCATTTTTTAATGTATTGTTACAAAAGCTGCTGGAAGAGAGGAAGTGACCTGATAGTCCTATGGAGTACATTCACATTAGGTTGCTGCATTTGCCATTATAGAAATAGTTTCCCCAATGTTTCATTATCAATATTTATTTATTTAGAACCACTGAAGTACAGTGTGCATTCAATGTACAATTGAATGTAAGAGAGTAAGTTCTGCTCAAGGAGCTTACAGTCCAAGCTGGAAAAAACAGAGGAAGGGATAGGATGTGGAGGCAGAAGTATTGTGCAATTCTTCCATTTATATTAATTTAGCCTTGGCTACAATAATTCTAATACAATAAAGCACCTGAATCACAGGATTGAGCAAAAGAATACACAGAAAAGACAAGGTTTCAATATGTGAAGATAGTAAGAATTGCAACCTCACATAGGTTTTCTGGAAATTAATCCCTGCAATAAGGCATAGAGAATTGGCTTTCCCAGGTAGAACATATTAGGATTTGGGAATACAGCTTCTTGGATATTGATACTGAATTACCCAGCTACCCCTTCTGTTTGAGGACAGGGCTTCTATAGTACATGTTCTATCATCATCACAGCCGAGTGCCGCATCTAATTAGTCCTATTTGAGCAAGTAGATTTTGCTTCCAAGAAAGCACATTTGTGTTATATTCTCCAGCACTGCATCCATTATTGTACACAAGGTCCTGGTTAATTATAGGTTTAGTGCATTATGTGCACAATCTGACACCTCACTCCTTATCTACCATGGCTATCAGAAGATCAGAACTATCCACTCCCATATTCAACTAACTATGGTTTGGATAGCCAAACTGGGAAGTGCCATTAGGACCCAGACAGGTCAAAATAAAGCTGCTTCGGATCATTTTGGAGGTATGCTGTTTAAATGATGCATGCATCCTAAGAAGCCAGAAGCTGTGCCAAAGCCACGCTCCAGTCCTAAGGACCAGAGCGCAGCTTTGGCGCATCTTCTGGCCTCTTAGGATGCATGCATCATTTAAACAGAATACCTCCAAAGTGACCCAAATCAGCTTTATTTTGGCCTGTCAGTTCGGGCCCTTCATTTTAATTGTGGTTTATCTGAATAAATCAGGATCATAAACAATGGTTAGAAGTTGTCCTTTTCACTTGTTTTTAAAAATGTTAATACTAAGCAATTGGACTCTGTTGTGGTATAATGACATACTTCAGTTAAGTGAAAGATTCTAATTTTGCTGCTTTCATACTGAATGAGAAGGTAAAACACACAAACCCAAGGCTTATTCAGTATTTCTCTGTTTCCTTGGATCCATATTTATTATAGTTTATCTTCTTCTTCTCCTATCCTTTTTCTTGTTTTGTATTCCTTATTTCCAACTTTCTCTTCTCCTTATTGTGTTCTTTGTTCTCTGTTTTTCTGTATTGCCTTGTCAATCACATTCCCATTTTTGTTTCTGAGCATTCATTATATGCTAGCATTCTTTTCACCCTCTATTCTGTATTTAGTTTTCTTCCATTGTATGCTATTCTCCATACCATTTTTATTGTTTTGATCCTCCTCTGATGTTTGAACTGCAGAGATCAGAGAGTGAATTAGATATTTGTATTTGCTGAACTGGGACCTTACAGCTTGGATGTAGCACTCAGCTGGGGTGATGATACAGTATGAACTGTGGAAGCAACCAGAATAGCCTGAGGGATCACAGCATCCTGGAGACATCCATATTGCCTGTATTTAATGTTTGTGTCCATTAATGATACTGTGTGAAATTGTGCATTGTGAACACTGCAGACAAAGTTAAGCACTTTTAAATCCCACTGATATCAATAGGAGGGATTCAACCATATGCTGAACTCTCCTCTTGAAATAAATGAGACATTTTGGCTGGAAGATGCCTAAGCAGGACTTTTAATATTGAGGTTTTTCTGCCTTAAACACTCCATGAAAGAACATCTCCTAACACACACACACACACACACACACACACACACACACACACACACCAGAAGATGTTTCCAAAGAAATACTTATTTAGCATTCTTTTCTCGCATTGACCAATGAGATGCCTATGGGTAACCCTCAATAAGAACACTCCCACTTGTCTTTTCCATCAATGATATTTATGACATGCTCATTTTCTCTCCCCATGCCACTTATTTATTTGAAAGGAATACTTTGCCAGACATAACAAGCCATCTCCAGACATAAATATTAACTTTTCTACATACCCCAGGTTGAGTGTCCCCACTTCACTTCCCCATAATAATGTGGCTTCTGGAATCATGGGTAGGGCATCCCAATCACATTTAGAACTCTCTGGAGTTTCAGATAAATGCTTGTTGTTTCTGGAATGGGGGAATCTTTTTTCATTGTCAAAGTGGCAAAAAGGACTTCATTCTTCCATGATAAAGGGCCCAAACAGACAGACCAAAATAAAGCTGCTTCAGGTCACTTTGGATGTATGCTGTTTAAATGATGCATGCTGTTTAAATGATGCATGTGTCCTAAGAGGCCAGAAGTCACACCAAAGCCATACTCTAGTCCTAAGGACTGAAGCATGGCTTTGGGGCAGCTTATGGCCTCTTAAGATGTGTGTGTCATTTAAATCACATACTTCCAAAATGACCAGAAGCAGCTTTATTTTGGTCTGTTTGATTGAGCCCTAAATTCCTGGAGGTATCCTCCATGAGATATGCTTTGTTGGAAACTGGTGTTTATTTAGTACTTGTTCTTAGTCTGAAGACTGACCTTATCTAAGCTCTAGACAGCTTGGAAATAACCTGATCTGGTTTTTAAATGGTTTAAATAAAGCTGTATAAAAGGGGATTACTCTTCTCTCTAAACCTGTATTATCACAACTGTAGAATAAACATTATTATTAACAACATGTGAATGATGGTAACTCTTTGATCTACAAAGGCTGTCTTGCAGGCTTTCCTACATCATAGGTTTAGAAAGTGGACACCAGTCATTTTTCACAGTAAGGAGAGTCCTTGTGTCTCTGATCCTTGATGTAGTCAGAGCTTGGGAAATCTATTTTTGATTATTACTCTCAAAATCGCCCAGCAAGCACAGCCAGTGATAGGGGAATTCTGAATGTTGCCATTCAAATATAAACTCCCCCCACCCAAAAGTAACTAAAACATTCTTGATAAAGAAAGTTCAGTCAAAAAATAACTAAGAAGTAAAATTCCAAAGCTTTGGAGCCAATTTAACTATGGCCCTGTCCAGACCGGTCTGAAAGACTGGCCTGGGGGCAGAGATGGGGCATAGCCTTCTGATGACACACACTCAACTCCATCACCCCCCAGGGTGCCCTGACTCTGCTCGCCACTCCAGACCATGCACAACATCATGGCACTCCTCTGGTGCTGTGTCCAAATGATGCAATGCCAAAGGGGCACCATATAGCTGCGCCGCCATGGCTATGGCACTCTTGAAAGGCCAGATCAGGGCCGCGGTGTGAGGTTGCTGTGGGCCCAATTCAGCTGAAGAAAAGGAGGCTGGAGGCTGCCCCTTCAGGGCTGTTTGTATAGCCCCTATATTATCACTTATAGATACTGATCTCGTCCTCCATTAATTTAGTTAGTCAATCAATACAGCCTTCTATACTGACATCTGTCATTCATATTTATACATGTCTCTGATGTCTCCTTTTTTCAGAACCAAATAGTGCCAGCTCTGTAAGCTTTCCTCTTTTGTGAGTTCTCATCATTTTAGTTTCCCTATTCCATGCCTTTTGTAGCCCTGCAATAACTTCTTTCAGATATGCTGATCAGATCTCTATCTAGTATTCCAACTGTGGATGCACAGTTCCTTTCTTAATGATAATATTTGCCTGGTTTGTACTGGTGAATGTTTTCACTGGGTTATGCAACACTACTCTAGCATCCTGGTCATCTACAACCAGGTAATTCACATCAGTATATATGATATGAAGTTACAAGTTTTGTCTGACTCTGAAGTGTATTTGCCAGTCTATTTCACTACAACTAGTCTGGAGGAATACCCTCTGAGTTCGTCACAATCTATTTTTTCCTTTTCTTTTAAGCATCCCAAATATCTTGGAATCATCAGCATGTCTTTTTGTTTTGTTTTTCTTATTTGCCATACTGTAAAGTACCTACCTAACCTTACATTTATACTAAAAGTGTAGCTATACTACACAAGTTATTTATCAATTATTTTCTTTTTGAAGGAAGCAAAGAGTAATTTCAGCAATTTCCTTCCTATTGCAAGACAGATTTTAAAAGCCATACAGTTTGTGAAGCCTATTAATAATTTGGGATTTATTCTGTGAAAAATTCATATATGGTTGTTTTACATAGAAAACAGAATTTTCTATGCAGAAAACAATACTTCCATGCAGGGTTACTTGATACATGAAAAATATATTGTGATCATTTTTTCAAATATTTCCGAATATTTTTATATCCCTAATCCAAACCACACAGTTTAATAGGATCTGCCCTATGGAATATTAGATTAGTAGTTTGATGAGATACTTAGGAATGGTCTGCTAAATCTCTTTGGCCAAGAAAAGTCCACTAGAACTCCCTAGCAAACAACAAAACTGTTGATTCCATAAGATGGAATCATGACAATTAAGGAGTGTTTTTTTTTAATCCCAGGAGTCCAGGGGGACACAAAATAGCCCTGGAAGGCATATGTGGCCACTAAGTCATACTTTCTCCACCCTGGCTTAGACTCATAGACAGCTTTTAACTTTTTATTTGAATTCTTGATCTCAAATTTCTTTTAGAACCTCTTCTGAGAGATAACAGCAGTGAGTGTCCCCTGTGACATATGGCACTACAGTTCAAGAAAGACATATTCAAGGCCCTTTGGGTTCACACACCTAGTTTCACAGTTCTTTGGACCTTGGCCACAATCATCACCTGTATGCTTTCCATCCCTATACCTGTTGACAAATCACTGAAGCAAACTTTTTTTTTTTAATTTGATGGGTACAGAATAAAAGGAGGGAAATGTGTGTTTTGTTTACTTTTAATAACAACTTGAGCTTGCTTCTTTTTGAGGCCAAGTGGCCATTGTGAATTAGTCCATTCATCAGCTAAATTTAAATCAGAGCCATCTTTGTCTTCAGGAAAAAAACAACTTTGGGATTTAATTTATACTTTAATTGTTGCCACCTGCCAGTTGCCACTAGAATGGGTTTTGGTTTGACCTTACTGCAGACCTTTAAAATAGCTTATTATGCAGTGGAGCACACTATTTATAAAACATCTGTCCCACTTTTGATTGAAAGAACCAGCAAATTACTTGAAGTTTTACTCATTCAAAACTAATCTTCCACCTCAAAGCCTGTCAGCACAGCACATCCCTTGATAGTTATGTTTGTATCCTATTTGGCAAAATGAGAATAATACATTTTGACTCCCAACAAAAGAAACATTTTCAATACCATGTACTGAAATGTCTGTAAAAACAAAGCCAACCCCCCTCCCTCTTTCTTTTAGTCTCAGTAGGATATTACAAAATATTAATCTCTTTTATAGCTAAATGCCATCTGTGTATAGCTGGACATTTTTTTTTTGATAACTTAGACTCAATCAAGAGAACTAATTCTATTTATTTTGTATCTTCACAACAGGATATCACATTTGGTATTTTTGTTGTTATTGTTTCAAAAATTCACCTTTACTCATCTCATTTCTCTTTTATCACTGGAGCATTTTAGGGACTTCATGTTTTAAATGCCTTTCCAACCTATGTACAGCATGCTTTGTTTTTGATAGTGGACAAAGTGTCAGCTGTCTCTAATGAGCTAAGATTACTATCAGAGGGAAGTCTCAGAGGAACTACCTGTCAAGAAGCTAGAGCAGACACTGTATTCTCACTATTGGTCTAGTGCCATGTACTGACTATCTGTATCATGGCATTATCCACATACCTCACTCCTTTATTAATTTAAAGAACTGCAATTAAAGTGGCATTGTTTGATATCCTCTTATTTCAGGTTGTCAGCCTTCTCAAACCTAGTCTCCACATGGCAGAAATAAAGCACTTTGATACCACTTTAACTATCATGACTTTATCCTGTGGAATCCTGAGATTTGTAGTTCAGTGGAGCATTCATCCTAATGTGTCAGAGAGCTCAATTGCCTCACCAAACAACAAATCCCAGGTTTCACAGGATAGAGTCAGAGTTAAAAGAGTGTCAAACCCTTCAAGTTAGGAATACTTTTAAAAACATCGCTAAATGCAGCAGGAAAATGTGATGACCTCAGTGCTATGAATGGCAGCAAACCCTGCAATGAATGTTACTGGTATTAGATATTCCCTATTCCAAAGATGTGGAAACTAAAGACTTTCTGACAAAATCCACCATAGATTCTACTGGTATTTGAAATCCAGAAAGACAGAATCTAATGGATGACTGGCAATCTGCCCTATGGATTCCATTGGCACCAGATTTCTCCACTTTTTAACAGGTGGGATCCAATCAAATTCTTTGTGATACTGGATTTATTTTTCCCCACCTGGTGGGTGGAAAGGATTAGTAGTCATCAAAATGTAAACAAGTAGTTACATAATTTCTGTTGAAAATATTCCATCCCTTTCACAAATTGCAATACCATGTGGATATAGCCAGGTAGAATTTGCTTATCCTATTACACACTATAATAAATAAATATGAATATTAGAGGATCCCGACAATTACCGTGCAGTTAGTCTAGAACAGAGTCTGTGAACATTTTGAAGGCAACTCCATAATCACAAAAAGTCACATGGGTTTCAGAGAAACAAATCATGCCAGACTAATCTGATCTCTCTCTCTCTCTCTCTCTCTCTTTCTTCTTCTTCTTCTTCTTCTTTGGATAAAATTACCAACTTGTTAGATGAAGGAAATGCTGTGGATATAACATATCTCGATTTCAGTAAGGCCTTTGACAATGTTCCCCATGACATTCTTTGAAACAAGCTAGTAAAATGTGGACTAGACAATGCAACTGTTAAGTGAATCTGTAATTGGTTGACCAGCTGAACCCAAAGGGAGTTAGCAATGGCTACTCTTCACCTTGGAGAGAAGTGACCAGTGGGGTGCCACAGGGTTCTGTTCTGGACTCAGTGCTATTCAACAGCTTTATCAGTGACATGGGCCTCAAACTGACGGCCCAAAAGGGCTGCCATTGGATTGATCCAGGGGCAGGAGGTGCACATGATCCACACCCTTGGATTGCGCAGAGGCCATGCCTAGACTGCATGAGGGCCGCTGAATACTCCCAAAACTGGATGCAAAAGGAGTAGTTTCTTACTGCTCCTTTTCACAGCTCATTCAGAACCATGCTATTGGACACCCTTGGGGCCACAGTGTCTGGTTGCCAGGTTTCCATGGGAGGCCCAGGGCAACTCCTTCTGCCTCATCTGCTTCATCCCATTGGGTGAAGGAATAGAGGGCATGCTTATCAAATTTGCAGACAACACCAAATTAGGATGAGTAATACCCCAGAGGACAGGATCAAAATTCAAAATGAACTTAATAATAATAATTAATAATTTGTTTTATTTATATACCGCTATTCCAAAGATCATAGTGGTGAACAGCAAGTAAGCTAATTAGCAAGTAAGCTAATTTGCCCCCAACAGTCTGGGTACTCATTTTAGCGACCTTGGAAGGATGCAAGCCTGAGTCAAGCTTGGGCCCTTTTGCTGGTCTTGAACTCGCAACCTTGTGGTTTTGAGTGAATGGCTGCAGTACAGGCATTTAACCACTGCGCCACTAGAGCTCCATAGAGCTAGACTAGAGAGCTGGGCCAAAATGAACAACATGAATTTCAACAGGGAGAAATGTAATGTACTGCACTTAGGCATAAAAAATGAAATGTGCAGATATAGGATGGGGAATATCTGGCTTAACAAGACTACATGTAAAAGAGATCTTGGAGTCCTAGCAGACCACCACTTGAATATGAGCCAACAGTGTGTGCGGCAGATAAAAAGGCCAATGTGATTCTAGCTGCATCAATAGAAGTAATAATGTCACTGTATTCTGCTTTGGTCAGGCCTCACCTGGAGTGCTGTGTCTAGTTCTGGGTACCACAATTCCAAAATGATGTTGACAAGCTGGAGCATATCCAAGGAGGGTGACCAAAATGGTGAAGGGTCTGGAAATGCCTTATGAGAGGAGATTTAGGGTGCTGGCTATTTTTAATGTGGAGAAGAGAAGGTTAAGAGGTGATATGATAGCCCTGTTTAAGTATTTGAAGGGGTGTCTTATTGGTGCTGGAGCAAGCTTGTTTTCTGCAGCTCCATAGAACCTGGAACAAGGTATGCAAGCTACAGAAAAAAGATTCCACCTAAACATTAGGAGGAATCTCCTGACAGTAAGAGGCTGTTTGGCCATAGAACACACTCCATAAGAGAGTGGCAGAGTCTCCTTCTTGGGCCATATTTAAACAGAGGCTGGATGCCCACCTGTCAGGAGTGCTTTGATTGGGAGTTCCTGCATGGCATGGGTTTGGACTGGATGGCCCTTGTGATCTCTTCCAACTCTGTCATTCTATGATTCTATTCTATGAGTTAAGCTCATATGGAGAGATTTCCATGTAGGCAGAGGCTTTTCCTGGTTTGGGGGTTTACTGGGAGACAATGAGTCATAGGGCCTTATCACACGTGGGGGGTTTGCAACTCAGATCCGCAGTCACTCCTGTTCTAGCAATGCAAAACGTGATGCTTTTTCACACCAGATCTGGAGTCATTCCTGTCTAGCAATGTGAATTCATGTTAAAACATGGTGTTTTATCACACCTGGTTGCCTTTCCATTGCCCTTCCAAATTGAGAGGGAAGTGGAGTCAGTTCAATTCCAGACAAGTCACATGATGCAGAATCAAGGAAAGCATGGTGAGTGTACATTGTATTACCACACCGGAGGGTTCAATGATTCAAATTGGCACCCTTGTGCATGTTCAGTGGGCCTCTGGACACTGTCCTCTTTCCCTGCCCCCTACTTAGCTGTCATCTTTCATTGGGATGAAGGAGCAGTCAGGGGATGATGAGATAGGTCACAGGGGGTCCCTGGGGCCAGGATCAGGATGAAGGAGCAGTCAGGGAATGATAGAATAGGTTGCAGGGGGTCACTGGAGCCAGGATCAGGATGAAGGAGCAGGCAGGGGATGATGGGATGGGTGGCAGGGTGGCAGAGAGGACGAGATGGGGTGAAGGAGGAGGAGGAGGGGGATGATGTGATATATTGCAGAGGGACATTGGGGCCAGGATTGGGAAGGAGCAGTCAGGGGATGATGGGATGGGTGACAGCTTGGCAGAGAGGATGAGATGGCATGAAGGAGGAGGAGGGGGATGAAGGAGCAGGACGCAGGGGGCCAAGGGGGGCAACATCGGAGTGATCTTCCACACCAGATCAATTCAAAGAGAAATCAAAGAGAGCTTAGAAGCAGATTTTGCTGAATTCTCTTGTTTCTGAATTCATCAAAACGAGGAGTCACTTTGGAATCACTGCGGAAGCGCTACGGAAGGAGAGCCCATAGAAAGGAATTGCATGTGATAACACATTCACATTATGACGTGAATTCACATCGTTGGACCTGCAGTCACATCGGATCTGAGCTGCAAAAAGCTCAAAAACCTCAGTGTGATAAACACCAGAAAGTCCTCAAAATAAAAAAAAATAGTGAGAGATAATTTAGGGATTAGAAATGTGAAGTAGTCAGTCAGTAAATGCATTCTCTTTTAGTTTTGCTATTCAGAATATGCTACCCTGAAAAAATTGTCCTTCAGTCATATGTATGATTTCTTCTCTGAACAGCCACATTTATGTGTGACTCAAAACTTCTTTTAAAATGCTTGCCAGAAACATAGTAGATGCATGGTTGCCAAACCACTTCAAGTGGAGTGAATATGAATTGTCCTACTTCCAGCCTACTTCAGCCTTCAAGAGATAGCCAATGGAGATGGGAAAGAACTGCTCACAGACACTTAAAGTGCCAAAAGGAGAACATGATTTCTGTTTAGTTGTCTCCCAAATGCACCACCCATTGTCTCAGGATAAATGGAAGAAAAGGAGCAAATCTATGAAGGAGATAAATCAGTTCCACTAGTAACAAAGGGAGGAAAGAGGGATGATGAAAAAAAGAGATGCACATTAATGAGAAGGTTGACCATTATGAAGAACATTTCTATATATAAAATAACATTCAAGTAGAAACCATTTCTTTTTTTTCCTTTTCCTTTTCCTTTTCCTTTTTCTTTCTTTCTTTCTTTTTTCTTTTTGCCATGTGGGTACTGGGAGACAAAGAGTAATAAAATCCTTGAATTAATGTGAATGTAATGTATGCATGGAGTTCAAACATGAAAAGAGGAAACTACTTGGGGAAAAATACTAAGTGCTCCCCCCACCATATCAGTATATCCATATAGTCCATCCCTTGTTAAAACATTCTTGAATGAAATAGAAGCCATACTACCCCAACCACAAACTGCAAAACATGTTCTAATGACTTCTGAAAGTGTTTTATTTGTAATCTTACTGAGTTGTCAAATTAGGATAGTTGTCACCTGAAAAGAGTATCATAGGTGCTTTACAGACCGCCCAAAAGGGTGGTCTGCCGGCGCCGGTGTTTGCTGCAGCAGGGAACCTCAGTGGACAAACCACACGATTCCCTGATGCAGCATAAAGAACCTGCAAAAAGTGGGTTCTTTTTGCGGCGCGGAAATGCGGCATCTTGCAGCGTCAGTTCTGCGCTGCGATGTGTGGATGCTAAACGTCCGCTACGTCAAAATGGCAGCACCCATGTAGAATGGGCACAGCCATTTTGTACATGCTCGGCACGTACTAGGGTTAGGGGTGTCCAGAAAGGACGCCCCTTCCTAACCCTAGTACGTGCTGAGCACGTACTGTTTGGTGGTCTGGAACCCGCCATAGAATCATAGAATTGGAAGAGACAGCAAGGGCCATCCAGTCCAACCCCCTGCCATGCTGGAACTCTCAATCAAAGCATCCCATCCAGCTTCTGTTTAAAGACCTCTAAGGAAGGAGACTCCACTACACTCCGAGGGAGTGTGTTCCACTGCTGAACAGCCCTTACTGTCAGGAAGTTCCTTCTAATGTTGAGGTGGAATCTCTTTTCCTGTAGCTTGCATCCATTGCTCCGGGTCCTGTTCTCTGGAGCAGCAGAAAACAAGCTAGCTCCCTCTTCACTATGGCATCCCTTCATGTATTTAAACAGAGCTATCGTATCACCTCTTAACCTTCTCTTCTCCAGGCTAAACATCCTCAGCTCCCTAAGTCATTCCTCATAGGACATGATTTCCAGAACCTTCACCATTTTGGGCGCCCTCCTTTGGACATTCTCCAGTTTCTCAATGTCCTTTTTGAATTGTGGTGCCCAGAACTGGACACAGTGTTCCAGGTGTGGCCTGACCAAAGGAGAATAGAGTGGCACTATTACTTCCCTTGATCTAGACACTATAGCCTAAAATCGCATTGGCCTTGTTAGCTGCCGCATCACACTGTTGACTCATGTTCAATTTGTGGTCTACTTGGACTCCCAGATCCCTTTCACACGTAATCTTGTCAGCCAGGTTTCACCCATCCTATATCTGTTCATTTCATTTGTACATTACCACTCTAGAAGTGGTAATGTATCCTTTCCCTAAATGTTTAGAAATGTGAAAGATAAATAATAACTAGTACCATGTCCACTTACACAGAGTGTAGCAGAGAAAAGCAAATAAGTTTAGATTTCTTTTGAAACAAATAAAAGTAGATTTACATAAAATTTAATTGCTTATATCCAAAATATGGTTTAATGGAGGAGAGGGGGAAGAAGAAATTGAGTGGAGGTTAATGTGAGGCAGGAAAGCAAACAGAAAATCACCATAAATATATTCTGTATCTAAGCTTCTACAAATTAACACCCAAGGTATCAGTTATTGAGTAGAAGTGTTTAAAGAGTTCTAACCCTAAAGACCAAAACAAAGACAATTTAAAGAAACATTGCCATTTTCTTCAGTTGCATTTGATTTATACATAGATATCCCTGATAAAGTCCAAATTAGCAGTTCCAAACATATTTGTGGTCTTTCCTACAGGTAAAGCAATGAAGTGAAACCATCAATACCAATGGAAATGGCAAAGAAAAAGAAGGTGTCCTGCTGATGTTTCCTTCTCTGTTAGACAATGGGTACTTTTGCCTGGTTACTATAGAGACAAAAATAGAATTGTAAAAGCAGCTGCTTAGCAGCTGTGACCAGTTAAGAGAGCAGGTGGTAGGCAGTGAGGGTTTTGCCAGAGGCAAGACTTAATTCCAGAAGTGATGGGGATGGGTTCTTTCTTTCTTTCTTTCTTTCTTTCTTTCTTTCTTTCTTTCAATAAACCCTCTTAGTGTAAGTAAATGAATGGGTTAGAATATCAAAAAGAAGTGGAATACTGTCAGCATGAATAAGTTATTAAAAGCAACAATGTTCAAAAAAGTCAATGCATAATGACTTTGTTCAAAATACAAATGCCTTCTCCCAAGAGTCTGGCTAAGATAAACTAGTTCAAGGAGTCTCATGTGGCAGCGCCTGTCTGCCATGTTATCCTGTAAACACTGAGAAGATTATTTTGCTACAAGTAGAGACAAAGCATAAGGTTCAGCATGCAAGAGAGAACCACAGGATGAGAGAAAGATCCATGCATGTATGTGTTGTAGGATTCTATTTCAAACTGTCAATCATTCTTGTGATGAGAGTACTTTAAAACTCATCAAAGGGTTTTCATGAATGTGTTCTGCTTAGCTGAAAAGTGAATGTGTTCAAAACAAAAGATGCCTTCTAGTGCTGGACTGGAAAAATTGTGACCCAAATGATGAACAGCTACATCAGTTAACCTTGTTCACCTCAGGCAGCTGATAGTGGTCATGTGAGTGGGGCAGCAAATCCTTTCTGGATATCAGGCCAAACTTTAAAGGAACTATCCATGTTGTTGCAACTATCTGAAGGATAGGATCCCTCAACTTAGATGGAGTCAATAAAGTTTAGGCTAAAATCTAGAACAGAGTCATCACCCCATTGACATGGAAACCATCAGCTGTCATTGGGTGAGGAATGCTGGGGATTGTAGTCTAAAAACATCTGGAGGACCAAATTTCCTTACTGTACTCTATGAAGCCCCTTTTTAGGAAGTGAAAGTTTACTCTATGAAGTGAAACGTATGCTGTTAGTTTCAGTACACCTAATTTTCTCACCAGTATAATTATTCCACTTGCTTCATGTGTTGTTAATTTTTAAAATGTATTTAGTCTGCCTGGTTCACTTTTTAAAAATGTATTTAGTCTGGAATTCTATACATGTTTATTTGAAATCAAGTTCAAAGAAGACTTATATTTTTAGCAGGCTTCATTTATGCCTTTATTGTTGTTGTGCTTTCAGGTAATTTCCTACTTATGACAACCCTAAGCCTAAGAGGTTTTCTTGGGCCGAGAGTGTTTGGCTCTCCCAGGGTCAGCTGGTAGGTTTCCATGGCCAAGTGAGAAATCAAACTCTGGTCTCCAGGGTCATAGTCCAGTGGTCAAACCACTATACCACACTTAGGTTTTTATTATCCAATGTCGAAAACATAAGGTCATGCTATAATATCTCTCTATCATCTTATTTTTACAAGTTTGAGAAGAAGAATATAATGAAAGATACTGACTACTATAACCTACTGAATCTCATAGCAGTGCAGATGTTTCAATTAAAGTTACCACATATGATCCACAAATGCATCTACTACATTAACTGCACCACAGTTTTGTACCCTCAAGCACACATGATAATAGTCTGTCTCACTGTCAGTTGAGTCTTGCTAAGAAACTGATTTGTTTCAGCTTCTTATCATGAATTAGTAGCAAGGAGACTCTAAGTACTGAACAGAGTAGGTAGCTGGGTTTTCCCAGTGACAAGGTTAGTGATGCAGCCTACTATCAATATTTAGAGTTTTCATACAACACTCTTAATATTTAGGCATTCATCAGAAACAATTGTGTTTTCAACAGAAACTTTGCATTAGACGTAGGAACTGAGGTTTTTACAGATCTTGTACATGTAGTAAGGATCTAAGGTTCTGACAAACTACCAGTCCAAAAGAGAGTGCACTGGGATTTTTCTTTCAGTGATATTTGAGAGCCTTAAAAAATTTCATAGAACAACCCTATGCTCATTCTCATAGGAAGATGTCTTATTTAGAGTTAGACTATTGATCTACAATACAGTTACCCATCCTGAGGTCTGATGACTAACTACAAAATAACGAGACTCTACTGAAGACATTGGGCAGGGATGTAGCCAGGATTTTGGGAAGGGGGGGGGGGCTCCAGACTAAGTGCCACCATTATAATGGGGCTTGGGTGTGGTAGCGCAGCAGTGCACACCATTCATTGTATCTAACAGAAGGGGGGAGTCCAGACCCCACGGACCCCCCTTTTGGCTACGCCCCTGCATTGCGTTAAACAAAGGCCAATTTATTTGTTCTAAAACTTAAACTAAACCTAAACTAAACTTGGAGATAAGCAACTGGGGGGGGGGTAACCTGATGTGGATCCAGCTGAGGCCTGTGACCACTTCCTTAGCCTTTCCTTGGGCAAAACACCTGACCCTGAAGGCAATCCATTATCATGCATTGCTCCCTGGTTCATTTTTTACTGGAAGGTAAGCCCAGGGCACTCCCCCCCCCCCAAAATACATAGAGTTTACAGGAGAGAACAACCCCTCCAGTGAGTCCTAAGAAGAGGCTATTTCCCTGCCTCCCAAGCCTCTCAGCTGATGGAGGAGGTTCCATATCCCAACCCCAAAGGATGCCAGAGTGTACACCAAAGTCTGATACCCCTCCCAATAACCTGCCAGTGATAACTTATTTATAGACACACCTGAGCTAATTGATAATGTCCTAATGATGCAGTGTAGGGTAGGTTAAAAAACTTTCAAAAGGGAATTCTTACCCAGCCCCAAAGTGACTAGCAGAGCTAACACTGAGAGAAGGAGTGTGGGTCCATGATAATTTCCAAAGGGGGGTCATGAAGGGGCAGCAGAGCCATAGCAAACCTCCATCTCTGCCCCCCCCCCCGCTATATCCTAACAGTCCTCACACCAAGTCAATGAAATCTAATTCTGGAGGCCATCAAACTGTGCCCTTCCTGTAGCATCTTCCATATGCCCAGATTTAGGCACATATTATCAACATTAGCCATTTGCACCTGTCACATGTATGTACACTACAGCTTCTATCATTGTCATCAGGGATCATGCTGGCTAGGATGTGATGGGAATTTTAGTCCAAGCTATCTATAAAGTGCTAGGCTGAGAAAGCCTGGTCTCCACAAGAGATGAATGAATCAGAAAAAACTTCATGCTCATGAAGATGCTCCAGTTTCTACTTCAAAGCTTGTTTGTACTTGTGTCATAACTGGACTGTTAGGTCTGCTTTCCTCTGCCCTGAAAATCATGTGCATTTTTTTGAGAATCTGGGGTGGTTATTTTTTCTGAACAACACTCCTAGTCGAACTTATTTGGGGGGGGGGGGGGTGCTATACCTGACCATGCTGACTGGAGCATTCTGAGAGCTATAATTCAAAGCCTGATTCATCTCAATGTTGTCTTCTTCTTTTCCTACTGCTTTCTGCCTTACCAAGCATTATTGTTTTTTCTACTGAGTCATGCCTTCTCATGATATGGCCAAAGTATGACAGTCCCAATTTAGTCATTTTGGCTTCTAGGGAGAGATCAGGCTTGATTTGTTCTTGGATCCATTTGTTTACCTTTTCAGCAGTCCACATCTGTATAGGCCCTAAATAATGGGAATGTTATTCTATGCCAAAAGAATATAAACTATGCAGCTAGCTTAAAGCAAGAGAATTTAAAATTATGTGAGTCAGTGTGATGTAGTGGTTTGAGCATGCAGTGCTGGGCAACTGGGTGTGCCCCACTCCAAGTTGTTAGTATGTAACTGGATTATAACTGTGGAGATCAGGGCTTGAATCCTCATTTAGCCATGAAAATCCATTGGGTGATCTTGGAGAAATCATATTCCCTCAGTCTCTGGGGAAGACAAAGGCAAGCAACAATAAAACAAGACTTCTCTTTCAATTTGTGTTGTATTTATTTTGACATTGCCATGTATTTTATTTTTTAGTGATTGTGTTTTTATTTTCAACTGCCTAATGAAAGCAGTATTTAAACCAATAAGTAAAAGAGAAAAGACTTCAAATAAGGTATTAAACAGTTGACTGTTGGTGACTTCATTGCCAAAATCTCTCTCAACACTTGCTGTGGGAAAAAGTATAATGAACAAACATATGAAAAATATAGTATTGGCTGCTGCTGGAATATGTCTTTTGCCATGTGCTGTATCAGGTTCTCCCACAACTTTGCCAATGCATCTCCATCCAAAATTGTTAGTTGAATCCCAGACCTTTGCTGTATATGTTGCCAACTGTACAATACTGTTCCAAATTGTTCTGACAATATAAACACTGATATTATTGAGACTACCAGACATTGTATAGGGTGTATTTTGGGGGGGGGGGGGGTTGAGCAGTATCTAAAGTCAAATTTAAATTTGGAATCCAGACCATACAGATGTGGCCATCAGTTGCCTTCAAAACTGTAAACTTTTAAAACCATGGTACTGGAAGATTTGGCTTTGTTTATCTGAGTTAAATACCACCTCCAAGCAGTATTTTGGACATTTTAAAAAAAGAAAATTACTGTATTTCACTTATCAAAATTAAGTCAATATAATTAATTTGCTTCAGATTTCCTGCAAGCAACTACATCATAGAACATGATTTTGACAAATCCACTAAATAAATTCCCTTAAGCTATAGCCTAAGAGTCAATAAAATCGAGAACTACATTTGTATTAATTGTGAACTTTATGGAAAAACAGCTTACCTCAAATGTATAAACAGGGAAGTCTGATTATTATTATTATTATTATTATTATTATTATTATTATTATTATTATTACTGACTGGTTTTCTGGCCTTTAAACTTTAGGTTTCCAGTTAGAGCACCTACTAGGTATGACAACTGTGTCGACATTTGTCATGGAAAGTGCTTTCACTGCCACCTGCTTTCTGCACCTAAAGGAGAAAAATTTTCCCAGGCATACTTAAAAGGAAAGGCTTCAAAAGACCTTAAAGCCAATTCAGTTAACCAACCAAAGAAGGAAAGGGAAAATTACAACATTAGCATGAAAATATTACAACTGTAAGACATACAATTATGGTAATTTACAGAATAAAAAAAAGAGGATACTTCTGAGAATATGACACAGAGACAAATCCTTCATAGAGACTAGAGCCCTCTACTCCATAAGCAGCAGCTATTGGGGGTTACAGATTAGGTGTTCTTGTGAAGAATTGCTGCTGATTAAAGAGGAAAAGGAGGAATGTTATGAATAGCAAAACCCTAGGACACCCTCCTGATTCTGTTGATTTTGACAGGAGCTCAGTTACTGACTTCAGAAGAGCCACAAATATTGGAGGGAGGGTGAAAATATATTCAGAAGGGGAAGGATGCAACAGATGAAAAATTAGCTTTTGTACAAGGATCCAGGGTTTCAAGTAGATTTGTTTTTTGTCAAATGCATTGAATATTATGCCATTCTAGGTGTGACTATTTAAAAGTAAATTCTACTCTGCAATTGTATTCCCAAGAGATCCAGCATAGTGTAGTGGCTTGAGCATTGAACTATGACTCTGGATATCAGTTTTGAATCCCTGGTCATCCATGAAAACCCCTAATGGCCTTGGGCAAGTCACATAGGTCCAAAGCACACAGCAGAAATAATAGTTTGAGACTGCTTTAAATGCCTTGGCTCAATGATAGGGAATTCTGGGAACTGTAGCTTTGTGAGACATTTAGCCTTCTCTGTCAGAGAGCTCTGGTGCAAATATAAACTCCAATTCCCAGGATCTCTTATCACTGAGCCAGGGCAGTTAAAGCAGTCCCAAACTGGATTATTTCTGCAGTGTGTTTTGGATCAAAGTCTCAGAGGAAGGTGAAGGCAAACCTCCTCTCTGAACAATCTTGCCAAGAAAACCCAGCAATAGTTTCAGCTTAGCATTGTCATAAGTTGAAAACAACTTGAAAGCACACAACATGTGTATTAAAAAGTGCAGCATTAGTATCCATGTTTAGTCATATGCTAGATGAGTTTACTCAAGGCAGAGAAAGAAGAGCATGGTAGCCGTGCCATCATCAATTCCATTGCCATCACCATGTTCAGAGTGGTGGGCATGAAAAGGAGATCTTCTGTTGCATTCGGAAAATGTAGACTTTGCATTCCTATGGGGAGTCCCTTCATCTTGTTCAGATATAATATTCCTACCTGAATAGATTGATGGAATTCAAGACAGATGTTTCTCTGTTCATCGTGTTTGCTAAACACCTAAGTAGGACTGGACTGGATCCAACTTTGTGTGTATAGATTGTATATAACATATATATAGATTGTATGCCCCAATGATCAATATTGTTTCCTCTTCTTTTTTCATTATATACGATCCTCCTTGGACTTCTTATTTCAGAGGTGGCTTTCCAATATCACATCTACACAGAAGACACTCAGACATTCCAGAGCTTTGAAGCAATTGATGCTACTGCATGGAAGTCAGTCATGGACTGCCTTTTGAGTGTCTCTCTCTGTGGATGACCACTCGCTGTCTTAAACTGAATATGGATAAAACTGAGATCCTGGTGTTTCAGCCTGATTGGCCAGGACCCCCACTTTCATGCCCTTCGCTGTGTTTAGAGGGTTGCACACTTGCCCGTTTTGGTCTCCAGAAATCTTGGAGTCCTGCTGGATGGTAATTTGTCCCTATACCCCTTTATTGGGGCAACTGCTAAGGCATGTAATTTTGAACATCCATAGGATCTGTAGGTTTTGGACAGCTGAGACTGCCCATTTGCTTGTCCAGGCCTCCGTTGTTTCATGCCTGGATTATTGTAATAGCCTACTGGCAGGTTTCTGTTCCTGCTCTCTTACTCCTCTGGTTTTAATCCAAAACAGTGCTGTTCAGGTTGTCTTAAATCTCTCTAAATATTTACATGTCTCTTCCCCTCGTAGATACCTCCACTGGCTACCAGTTTGGGCCAGGGTTTATTACAAAGATTTTGTCTTAGTATTTAAGGTTCCGTGCCTCCCCCAGTATCTGGCAGCATGGTATCTACCATCTAGAAATTTAAGATCTTCAGACAAAGGATTATTGGTGGTTCCACCAATGTGTACAGCTCTGTTAAGGCTGATAGCCTTTCGGGATCTGGATTCATGTTTGTGGAAACGTTTTCCTTTGCACCTTCAGCTGGAAGAGGATCTTACCCACTTTCACAAAGGGCCAAATATCTTTTCTTTGATTCTCCAGATTGCTGAGTTGTTCAGTGTACCCAATGTTGTTTAAGATCAAGAAAGTAGGGCCAAACCTGAAAACATGAGCTTTTTACAGACACAACAGCCCTTACAAGTTTTAAAATGCCAGTTAATAGCCCATACTGGACAGGCTAATTTTGCCACTACATCCAGAATAGGTATCATGGGGCTGGATTGCAAAACCCAGTATCTCTCACCATTGAGAGATTGCTGGGTAGGACTACTAGAAGCTAAAGTCCTACATCATCTAATGAGTTAGAGAGCACTGAGTAGTATGTGCACTGATCTAAAGACTTCCCCAAAATGCTGAGCTCTTAGGCAAGATAATGTTTAAAACTCACCCACCCCCTTTGTCAAGAGGGTTGGGAATTTTCCTCTCTTTCAGAACAGGTAAGGAGCTCTGGTATCTAGTGTAATGGGGAATCTGAGCTGTCTTCTAGCCCCCTGTGGTGGTTTTCCATTTGAATAATCCACCTGAAGGAGCACAAATTTGACTGTCAATGTTTATATGAAAACTAAATAGATGCTTACCATATGACACCATGGGAAGAGGGACAGGAGAGAGGGATACAGCACCAGAAAATTAAGTAGTGGCAGAAGCCTCAGGACACTATCTAAACAAAATGTTTGAAATGTGAATTACTAGAACTCTGATTATTTTCCATGCTGACTGACTGGAACATTTCCCTGAGAATGACCCCAAGGGAGCAAGTAGAATTCTCTAATGGGAAATGAGAACCAAAATATATCAACATCAAAGGCTTTACTTAGTTGGGAGCTGACAGCAGAATCGGGGAACTATCCCCTTTGTAGTAAGGGAACATGTACGAACAATTAAATATTAACTAAGGCAGAAATTTAGCAAGCCAAATGCAAACGACATGCGTTTGAGTAACAGAAACAGCCGGAAACAACCTGAAAGCATCTTCTGGTGTTTGCAATAAATTTTGCAAAATGTTCGGGATTGTGGTGGCCCCAGGGCAACGACTTCTCCAACTGAGATATTATTTGAGTGTGAAATATTGTTTTCAATTTCAAAAGAATCAGAAGGATAGGATGACTCCAGTCTATGAGACATTTAGACTCCAGATTCACAGATGAGGCTTAACAGACGTCTATTAATTTCACTTCCTTGATGTGTGAAATGAGAATATTTTTAAAAAGCCATCGTTTATCAGGATATAAGAGAAGGAGATGATTCTCTCTCTCTTTCTCTAAAAAACAAGGATTACCTAAGGAGGCTGGCTTAAGGAAAATAACTATGAATCAATCAAACAACCAATCACTTTATTTATATCCTGGTTTGGGATTCAAGGTGACCTACAGAATAAAAAGACATACAAGTAAAACCAAGCGTAGCTAGAAATATACAGAAAGATAAGATTAAACTAATGTTAAGCTGACTAGAATTAAATGATATGAAACACTAATGTAAAAGCATAGACTAAAAGCAGTACAGCACTCAAAACAGAAAACCCATTACATAAAACAACTAGCTGCTGAAATACCTACTGAAATAGAAGTGTGTTCACTTGATTGTGGTAAGACTTCAAGAACAGAGCAAGCCTGGCTGCCCTACAAAGACACTTCCCATATGAATGGACAGCCATGGAGAAGGTCTTCTGCTGTGTTCCCACCAAACATGCTTGTGCAGGTGATGAGACTGAGAGAAGTGCTTCCCTTGGAAATCTTTCAGTTTGGACAAGCTGTTATGCAAAAATACAGTCCTTCAGGTACCCTGGATGTGAGTGATGCAGGCCTTTACCTAGTTTACCTAGAAATATGAAAAAAGTAGGAAATGGAAGATTGCATGGGAAGGGAGACGTTGCAGTGAATGATACCAGAACACAGAATTGGCAGGAAAAGGCCACAACTTTATTGAATACAATTGACAGATAGGGTTGGTCTCAGTGCATGGGCCTGGACCCAACCCATCTGTTGTCCAATGAACCCAAAGGCCTAGTAATGGCCAGGCTTCAGGATGACAGAAGGAGTAACCAACTGATTGCAAGTTCACATCTTTGCCCCTTTGTCACAGGGCAATGCTGTTCAGGAGTTGCCCCTACAATGGCAACACCTCACCAGTTCCAGCATCCCTGGGTGCCCTTGGGACTTCTGATCCTGTGCTCTGCAGTACCGAAAAGCACCCCCCTGGCACACAGATTCATGGTCCATGCTACTGCCACAAAAGGGTGGCTCCTACCCCAGGGGGGGCTGCTTTCCACCAACCTCCCTGAGATTGTATTATCCCCATTCTTTCCCCCCCACAGTCCTCACAGTTATCTCGAGCAAGGTTCCAGGCCCAGATGGACATAACCAGCAAATGTACTGAACTTCCACTTGTCTATTCTTAAAGTCCATGGGCAGACCACATCCAACCACAATGGGAGTGGCCCTTATCTGGAATGAGTGCCCAACAAAGTCCTCTTCTGGCAGCCCAGCCCATTGGAAAGCCATCCAAAGAGCCGACACAAATTGGAACAGGTTAGCAGAGTCCCATCATCATGTGCAAACAGAGGGCTTGTGTGTGAGGATGGGGTATCTGAGTAAGGTCTGGACAGGGCACAGGAGGCAGCCATGGAGCCTTCTCAGTACAGTGGTGGACCCTTTCCTCAATTGGTCACACTTGGACCTGTGAACCACAGAGACATCCCCCTCTGAAGGGCATACTTGGATTTGTCCATTTTGGAAGAAGGGACCAGCTCACCCACCTGCAGCGCTCCAAAGAAGGTGGTGACAAAGGCTGTTCTGAAAAGGTGTGCATTGTCTCTGGAGTGGCAGACCCATTCAAGCTGCAGGGAGAGCCTGAGGTGCAGGTTGAAACAAATGGGCTTTCTCCCATCCCCCAGCCTATTAGACGTTTCCTCCATCCCTCCAGGACCCTCCTGACTAAGAAGGAAGCACAAGGATTCCGGAACCCCCTGGCCTTGGAAAAGAAGGAAATACCAGCCAAGGTGACTGACATGATGTGGGGAGCAATGCCAGACTCTCTCAACCATACAAGGAATTGTAAAATGGTGCAGGACCAGACCACTTCCTGATCGAGGTTTGAATCAAGGCTTCAACCCTAAGCCCCCCCCCCGGGGGTGGGGGACCTATTAGGATGGTCCACCCTCGAAGGCTGGTGGAACCCAAAAGGTTCCAAGAAGCCCTAGAGGGATATATGGTTGGAACTGACAGCGACTCTGTTGATGCCCTGACTAACATCTGGGATACGGAGCTCTCCAGGGCTATACACAGTATCGCTCCCAAGCGTCCTTTCTGGCCTGCTTCCAGTAAGCAACCCTGGTACACAGAAGATCTCATGGAAAGGAAGCGGGCCGTGCAATGACTAGAGCACAACTGGCGAAGACACCAGCACTTAGCTGACAAGACACTCCTTGAGTCTCTTTTGAAGGCTTACAGAGTGGCAATAAGTGCAGCAAAGCATTCGTTCTATGCTGCATGTATTGCGTCTGCAGAGTCACGTCCGGCAGAGCTGTTCAGGGTGGTGAGGGAGCTGACACAACTGCCCCCCCCCCGAACCCTATTCTAGATCCTTCTAAAGCCCGCTGTGACGAATTTAACAACTTCTTCGTGGATAAAATCTCTCAGCTAAGGGCTGATCTCAACGCCAGTACTTCTTCAGATCCTATAAGAGAGGTATCCAGGGATTCCGTGGACTCTGTTAAACTGTGAGTTTGTGAGTACCAAGGAAGTGGACAAGATTCTTCATTGTGTTAGGAAGACGACATGTTCTTTTGATCCCTGTCCTTCATGGCTGGCAGCCCAGGGGGGAACGGTGGTCACTTCTATGCTACGCCGTATAATTAATTCATCTTTCAGGGAGGGACATTTTCCATCAAGTTTAAAATCAGCAATAGTAAAACCTTTGCTAAAAAAGCCCTCCCTGGACCCCCTTATTCAGAATAATTATCGGCCTGTTTCTCTGCTGCCTTTTCTGGGGAAGGTGATTGAGAGAGCAGTTGCTTTCCAGATTCAGGGGATCTTGGAAGAAACAGATTTTCTAGACCCATTTCAAACCGGCTTCTGGGCGGGCTATGGAGTTGAGACTGCCATGGTCACCTTAGTCGATGATCTCCGTCTGGGCATGGACAGGGGAAGCGTGTCCCTGTTAGTGCTTTTGGACATTTCAGCGGCTTTCTATACCATTGACCATGGTATCCTTCTGGAACCCCTGAGGGAGTTAGGTATCGGGGGCACTGCGCTCCAGTGGTTCTGTTCCTACCTCTCGGGTAGATTCTAGATGGTACAGCTGGGGTACGTCTGCTCCGATAAGAGGGCACTTACATCTGGTGTCCCTCAAGGAGCCATTCTGTCCCCCATGCTATTCAACATTTACATGAAACCGCTGGGAGAGATCATCCGGAAACACGGGGTGCAGTGTTATCAGTACGCTGACGACACCCAAATATGTTTCTCTGTGTCTCCGGCTGATGCAGTGACTAGGGATGGCATGTCTCCTCTAAATGCCTGCTTGGAGTCGGTAATGGGCTGGAAGAGGAAAAACAAACTCAGTTTGAATCCAGAGAAAACGGAAGTGCTAGTGATAGGTTCTCCCGGCCCGGGGGGGGGGAATATTTGTCCACCTGTCCTGAATGGGGTCATGCTCCCCCTGAAGGACTCAGTTCGCAGTCTGGGGGTGCTTTTGGACTCGTCGCTCCAGCTGACTTCTCAGGTGGATGCGATGGTCAGAAGCACCTGCTATCAGCTTCGGCTGATATGCCAGCTGCGACCCTACCTAGGCTGGGGGGACCTTGAAACAATGGTAGATGCCCTGGTAACCTCTCGGTTGGATTTCTGTAATGCGCTCTACATGGGGCAACCCTTGTACCAAACCCGGAAGCTTCAGTTAATACAGAATATGGCAGCTAGGCTGGTCACTGGATGCTCCAGGGCCGACCATATAAAACCAATTTTGTATGATCTCCATTGGCTGCCTGTTCGCTTCTGGGCACAATACAAGATGTTGGTTATAACCTATAAAGCCCTAAATGGCTTGGGCCCAGGGTACTTGGAGGACTGCCTCTCCCCATATAATCCACCCTGCACACTCAGGTCATCTGGGAAGAGTTTATTGAGGATCCCTTCTACAAGATATAGGTCAACCTCTCAAAGGGCATTTTCCATCTCTGCCCCCTGGGATCTGGAACACCGTTCCCAAGGAGCTCCGCACCGCCACCTCCCTGGATCTCTTTAAAAAGAGACTGAAGACCTTTTTGTTTCATCAAGCCTTCCCTGATGTTCCGTGACAAGTGTGGCCCCCCCATATGATTAACATCTTCGAGTATATTGCTGGCTTGGTTTAATGTTGATTTTATGTATACTGTGCACTGTTTTGTAAGTTTTAATTATCTATTACAATTTTTATCTTGTATTGTATCGTTATTGCAATTGTTGTACACCGTTGTGATCGAATGGAATAGCGGTATATAAATACATTTTATTATTATTATTATTATTATTATTATTATTATTATTATTAACTAGTGTACCCTGATGCCTGATGACCCCAAAAAGGTAAAAAGCTTGGAAACAGCCTTCTTGTACGCTCTGAGGGCCAATGAAGACAGGACTCTCTGCATTACAGCAAGTTTCCAACCTCCCACAGTTCCCTTGGGAAAGGGGAGAGCAAGGTATCTGTCTTGGGTTCCAGCTGACAGAACTTGGCCTCCTGAAAATGAGAAAGAGAATCTGCAATTTCATTCTCTAGGACTGGCACACAACAGGCCTTGAATGTGGTGTTGTTGCAGAGGCACAACAGAACAAAATGGCAGACCAGCAGCATGACCCACTTGGACCTGGAGGTTTAATGGTTGAGGACACTGACCACAGCTTGGTTGTCACATCAGAAACAAAGGTTGGTCTGCAGGGGCCAAAAGTACATGGATGGTACGAACTAGGGTTAGAAAGGGGCGTCCTTTCTGGATGCCCCAAACTCTATTACATGCCGAGCACGTACAAAATGGCGGTGCCCATTCTACATGGGTGCCGCCATCCTGATGTAGCGGATGCTTAGCATCCGCACGTCACGGCACGGTAATGATGCTGCAAGTGGGCCATTGGCGCCTTGTGGTGTCATTACTGTGCTGCAAAAAGAAGCCACTTTTTTGCAGCTTCTTTTTGCTGCATGGAGGCATTGTGTGGTTTGGCCGCTGAGGCTCCTCCGCACAGCAAATGAGGGCGCTTTACAGACCACCCTTTTGGGTGGTCTGGAAAGCGCCAAAGATATATTTCCAGACGTGGATGGCTACCAAGATGGGGGAAGAACTCCAGATGTGGATGGCTACCAAGATGGGGGAACATGTTGAAGAAAACCTCCAAACCCAGGCTCTCAGTTGCATCTGAGTGTACCTGAAGACCTTGCCCCAGGTCCCAAGGGTGTTGCCACAGGGATAACCCATTGAAGTCTCTGAGGAATTACTCCCACAATTTGAGGTCCTCCTTTATACCCTTGGTGAGGTGGATGAGGTGTGCATTGACCTGACCCCTGCTGTCACCCTGGTGAGCTGGGTACAGAAGGTTCTTCCCAGGTAAATCACCCTGGATGCAAAACTGAGGTCTTTCAACAGGCCACTGATCTGTATCATGGACAGGGTAATCTGTATCATGAAGAAGAGGGAGCGTAGCTTTTTGTCAGGCAGGCGAGAGACACTGGCCACTGAATTCAGCTGGATTCCAAGGTAAGTGAGGGAGGTGGTGGGGCCGTCAGTCTTTTCAGCCTCTAGTGGGACCCCAAGCTCAGCAGACAACATCTGTAAAATGTCCAAAAGTCTGGCACAGTCCTCTCCCCAGCCTCCCAGATGAAAATGAAGTCATCAAGCTAATGTGTCACCAAGGGGGACATGGCATGGTTTTTCACTTCCCACTCTAGGAAGAAACTGAAGGTCCCAAAGGTGACATAGCTGACACAGCAGCTCATGGGCATGGCCTTGTCAAAGTATCAGTACCTTTGAACTTGAAGCCCAATAAGCAGACATTATCAGGGTGTAGCAGCAGTGGTTAGAATGCCAACTGGATGTCACATTTGGCCAGGAGGGCACCCCAACCACATGCCTGCACAAGCAGGACAGCATGGTCAAAGGAAGCATAATGCACTAAGCACAGCTCTGGGGGGGATGGTGTCATTGACAGATGACCCTGGGGGTAGGAAAGGTGGTGTATGAGGTGAAATTTGCCTGGTGATTTCTTGGGCGCCATACCTAGGGAGCGTGGACTTCTGTAAGTTGGGAAAGGGAGGGAAGCAAAGGGGCCTGCCAACCTACCTGCCTCACACTCTTTCACAATCTTGTTTTTGAAGACTTGTGGCATATCTCAGGCAGACTTGAGGTTGGGAGCATCAGAGGCCACCTGTGGGCCCACAGTGGAGATCCTGAAACTGAATGAAACCCGCCACCAAGAATGTAGCAGCCATTTTGTCTGGGTAATGTGTGAGGAATGGCAGCAACGCAGGAGGATGCACAGGGGTGGATCCGAGGCTGAAGGGGGTTGCTGGCAGCATCAGCCAGCTCCTTTTCAACCCCCAACCTTCCAGTTCTGGAGACTGATGCTTCCTCCTTCTTTCCAGAGGCTACTAGGCTAGGGAGTCCCGAGTGAAAGGGCTGCTGTGTGCCATCTGGCTGTGAACATGCCAATGGGAACCCCAGCAAAGCTCACAACAATGCTCAAAGTTGCATTGTGCCCTCACACAGTCCCCCAAATTGAATTCCCAACACAACAGCCTGTGAGGATCCTTCCCCCCCCCCCTTTTGTCCTAATGTGTGGCCCCATCTCAACAAGCCAGATTGGGTTATTGATGAAGTCTTACCTGGCATTGCTGCTTGGTGATACAAGCTTGCAGAAAGCAGCTTCATATGTGATGGCCACTACCTCCCCAGCAATATCCTGTGCCTTGAGGACATAGATCTTGTGATTATTGAGGTGCCAGCACCTCTCAGGATAGGACATCATAGAATTATAGAATCGTAGAGTTGGAAGAGACAACAAGGGCTATCCAGTCCAACCCCTGCCACACAGGAACTCTCAATCAAAGCATCCCCGACATGACCACCCCCATGTAAATGGAATAGCCCATCATTCAGTTGGTGAAGGACCACTCCATAGAGACTCACTTGGCCTCCTACTTCCCTTTCTTGCTGGATCCAGGGGAATAACCAAATAGGAGCATTTGCTTAGGCTGTCAATAGCCTGAAGAAATTTGGATTTTGGAAAATTCTTATGAAAATAAATCAAATCGAAGTATCATCCACCTTAATAATTGAAGTGACTGGATAAACTGAAAACAAATGAGTCCAGGGAACTGGACAGGCAGATAGGAATAACTTTAATTTGCCATTACTCAAAATTAACTAACATGTTTAACATTTTATTTGTTTTTTAAGGGGAAAAAAACTCTTCACTCATGCAGCACAAGCCAAGTCTTGAAACATATGGCATTCTTCTGCCATACATTTCTTTGCATGGAATCACTAACTTTTAAGATACTTGGATAACTATCTGAGTAGTTATCCAAATATCTTAATAGTTATTCCACACAAATGGAAGTGAAATTGTCCCAGACCCATTCAAACAGGCCAAAATAAAGCTGCTTCGGGTCACTTTGAGGTATGCTGTTTAAATGATGCATGCGTCCTAAGAGTCCGGAACCCATGTCGAAGCCACACTCTAGTCCTAAGGGCTGGAGCGTGGCTTTGGCATGGCTTCCGGACTCTTAGGACACATTCATCATTTAAACAGCATACCTCAAAGTGAACCGTAGCAGCTTTATTTTGGCCTGTCTGTATGGGACCAATGTACTTATACCTAAATATTGGCAGCAGGGGGTGAGGGGTATTACAAGTATCTGGTTTTTGAGTGCTTCCTTAGCTATTTATTAGAAAACAAAAGAGAAAAAGTATCAAATGTATACTTTCTAAAAGGAGATGAAAGAAGAAACACAACAGGGTAAAAATAAAAAAAACAGTCTATATGGAATGACACAAGACTTTAAAAGGGACATACAAGATATAGGTAATTTACTGAACAAGTATATGGGTGTATGCAAAGTAACTTAGCCCTTGGTCCAGACACTTGTTCTTATGTCCTTTTAGCCACTTCTTTTGTCAGAAGGAATAAAAAAAAAGACAAGGCATATCTGGCAAGACTGGCAGGCAATCTAATTGACTTGTGCCTTACGTAGACCTCCAGTGGATCCAAACCATTGATACTTACGTTAACTGCAAGAATACACCTCCACCACCACCCCTCCAATTGCTGCTCCTGAGCAATTGTGGAATTTGTTCCAATGACAGCGGAGTTCTAAGGAACTTGGGAACAAATAAACAAAAAATCATCCAAATCATTTATTCCCACCTAACATGAAATTTACTCTGGCTTGCAGCCCAGAACATGCATATTTACTTCTGCACCTGTGGCAAGTTGAGAACTAAAATCTTATGATTTTTCAGGACTTTAAATGAGAACTTTAAAACATTAAAAAGAATAGACTTTGAAGTTTCCAAAAATGAAAAGTGTAAAGGAAGAGTACTTCTACAATGCAGTAGTTTTTCAAAATATTGTTACGAAGACTCCTTGGAAAGAAGCATTCTATCTTTAATTAGTTTCAGAAGCACTGTAATTATTTTCAGAAGCACTTAGCAATGTAAGAAAGGGAAACAGTTATTTTGCAGGATTAAGCACGAGCTATATTGGTAATAACTATGGAGACTTCAAACATGGGAAACTATGGCAGATTACAAACTGCCACTAACGACGCACTCCGTGCGTGTTAGGATTAGGAAGGGGTGTGTTAGGGTTAGGAAGAGTCGCCCCTTCCTAACCCGCCCCGGTGCCAACACGCGCGGAGCGCGTCGTAAATGGCGGCACCTATCCACATGGGTGCCGCCATTTTGACGTATTGGATGCTGTGCGTCCAGACGTGTCGCGCCAGAAGTGATGCCGCGAGGGCGCGCTCCGCCCCTCACGGCACCACTTCCGCGTTTCCAAAAGGAGCGCCATTTTGGCACTCCTTTTTTGCTGCGCAAGGAAGCCTTGCGGTCTGGCCGCTGGGGCTTCCCTCCGCAGCAAATGGCGGCGGCGGGGAAATGGCCCCTTGAGTAGAGCTGAAGAAGGGCTGAGCGTTCACATGCTCCAAGCCCTTCTTCCTCCACAGGGGTGCCATCTTGGCATGCAACCATTTACACGGGGTGCGCCACAATGATATCCCTCATGTGCCATGCCCACACAGTGCTGCACACAAGGGGTGTCATAATATCATGCTGCGGCAGTTATGGCATCCCTTCTACCATGGTGGCTATGATGCCTCTTTTCGGTGCTTCTTTTTGTTCTGTGTGTAGGCCATGGCGTATGGTTGCCGTGGCCTGCTTCCATGGCAGAAAGGGGCGGTGAGACCCCTCTGTTTCCTGCCAATCTGTAGAGACCTTAGAGAGTTGAGAGAGAGGTGCAGTTACCTATCCTTAGGGATTGGTTCCATGGAAAGCAGGAAAGTAGAGCTGGTACAAACCACAAGGCTTGGAGAAGCAGTGTTGGGAAGCAGATAGCACAGACAAAAGAAACTCAGACCAAAGGCTGAGCAATCAAAGTTTGGGGGAAGCAGATTACAACACAAAGTTGCAAGCTGCCACTGCTCATTGTTACAAAGAGGTTTCAGTTGGGGGGCATATTTATACCTTTAACATCAACACTGATCTAGGAGGTTTCAGTAGGGAACCAAGAATCTGATTATCCCAAGCAAAACCTGAAAAGATTTCTAAGGTGGACAAATTGTTTAGATATTTAGGATATAGGAATGCTTGATTGTGATTGACCAGATACACTACAACACTTAGAAAAGATCTAAATTCTCCAGGAATATAAGAATCAGCTTGGGAGTTTAGGAACACACATAAACACAAAAAAGATGAAAGGGTTTTTTGGTGTTGCACTGATATGGCAGAGTTTATCTTTTGATTTTTGGTTTCAATCCCAGATGCAGAGTGAGGGGTGTCTATGAATGGCAACACTTTCCCAACTATCTCCATTTTCCCCATGCCTCCTGCATGGATGGACTTATTTGCCAAAAACATTCTCCCCAGTGTTGGTGCCATGGTGTCATAATTATTCAGCTGTTTAACTGTTAAATGTTTATAAGCCCTGGTGGCACAGTGCTTAAATGCTGGTCCTGACAACACTGTGAGTTTGATCCCAGGGCTCCTAGGTTGACTCAGCCTTCCATCATTTTGAAGGTCATTAAAATGAATACCCAGATGGTTGGGAGTAACTGGGTTACAGATTATAAATTGCTTAGAGAATGCTGAGCTCACTATAAAATGGTATACAAATGTAAATGCTATTGTTAAATGCTAACTGCACAAAAGCAAAAATTTCCTTCCATAAAAGAGTCTGGGCCAGCAACTCACTATTTAGCATGTTTCTTATTTTATTTATTTATGAGAAGAGGGAGTGTTCCTCTTGTCATCACCCCTATATGCAAAGGGTGACTGTTTGGAAAGGAGAGTTTTTTGTACCCATGGAGATTCATCTTAAACATCTAGACACTATCACACATGTTGATATATCAGATGCTTTATTAATTCAAATCAGATGTTTAATTCCATTCATGTATGCACAGTTTGAGAACCAATAAGCAGAGGAAAATTCTGCAGCCATACAGTAGAATGTGAAATTGCTTTAAACGGGAAATGGCAAGAAAGAAAGAAAGAAAGAAAGAAAGAAAGAAAGAATACAAAGTGTGTTCCCTATGTAGAATCAGACCACATCACAGAGCAAAGAGTTAAATATCCCTTACCCCCTTCACCCCACCACCTTGTAGTGGATTCCCAATATCAAGTCCCCTCTACCTGCTCTAGAACAAGAAAGAAGAGGACATGGCTACTGGCATATTACCTAGTTTCATCCTGAGATTTAGCACTTCAAGACAAACAGCAATAATAAGTTTTTGTTGTTTTCTATCATAGCTGACAGGTTGAAAGGCACTGGCGATAAACTTTATTGGATTCAGTGGAACACATTTTGTACATTTTTTGGATATATATTTTGTATTATTGTCAGTTATGTATTATAATTTTTTTCTTAAAATATTGTAACATGTAAGTATATTTCTGTGATTTCAATCATTTTACTTTAGATTCAGTGCATGTGCATGCTGTATCTACATTTTAAACTTTTGGTAAAATTTATTTAAACCTTCCTTTGTATTCAGTGAAATTATTGGGAATGTCTGTAAGGTTGTAGTTAAAGAAAAGGCTACTGATTCTTTCCTAAAAGAGTTCCTGTAATGGTTATAGCCACTGGCCATATAGCATATGTTAGCAGAGGATAAATGTTGCCATAAGAGATAAAGATACATTCTTAGAAGGCAGTATTTGATACTTATGGCCCCTGAATGAAAATTAAGACAGGAGATAGAGGTGGTTCGATAGTGTCATTGCAATCTACAGGGCAAATATACATTCTTGGAGTCTAGTATAGGCTGATTTAGATGGTTGTGCTTCAAGCTTAATTGGTAGAAAACAGATTTAGGGGTGGCCTGCAGCCACCTTCAGCTTTGCCAGATCAGGGCCATGGCAACCACAAGCTGCAGTCCTGATCTGGCCTTTCCAGGGTGCAAAAAGAAGCTGCAAAAAGCAGGTCTTTTTGGTGCCCTGAAAAGGGTGCGATAGCTGAAGTGCCACAGTTTTAAGGCACTCCTTTGATGCTGTGTCATATGGATGCAGCGCCAGAGGAGCGCCGTGATGCTGCAAGCCATATGGAGTGGCATGCGGTGTCACGCCACCCTGGGGGCAGAGTCATGGCATGAATCATGTGGGTCATGTGGATGCCATGCCCCAACTCCTCCCCCATGTTGGGTTTTATGGCTGGTGTGCACAGCCCCTCTGTGGAAGCTGCTTTTTAACCTGCACCCACTAACAGGATGGGATCCAAATGGAGCACCTCTCTGAAGGCTGCATGAAACTCTCATACATTAGAAGCTACAGATAGAGAGTGTGAAAGTATGGGAAATTCTCACTTATGATTGTGCCTGGAACTTGTAGGAAATTGGCAGAAGAAGCTCCTCCTCTTTCCCCTCAAACTATTGTTCTCTTGTCACTTCAGTGAATGGCAACCATGGCTTTTTTTTTTTTTTTTAGATTACAACAACTTCTCTCTTCAACAATGGTCTTGAAACAATTATTTCAATAGTGTATTGTATGAAGAAGTAGGTAGTGTTGCTCCTATTGCTTGCAAAAAAAAGGTAGTAGAAGAAGCCATTCCATTGTAAGTGACACCTTCTGAAAATTACTTCAAATGCATTGTCCCCACAATGCCCTCTCCTCTTCTCCCAACTTTGCACTGGGGATTTGTGCTGGGGGGAAAAATCTTCAGATCCACTAGTTCTCTCTCATTCCTGCAGCAGTTTGACAGTGCTTGTTGTATGGATGCCAAACTCTTTGAGGAACAGTTGACTGAGAATGGTATGTTTAGCCTGAAGAAAAGAAGTCTGAGAGGTGATAGCTACCTTCAAACATCTGAAATGCTATGACATGAAAGATGGAGTTAGCCTGTTTTCTGCTGCTCCAGATACTCTAAGAACGTGAACCTGTGGATTCAAATTATGGGAAAGGCAGATCCCACTAAACATTTGAAAGAAATCCTTGATGCTCCTTGCTGGAGATATTCACAATTATTTATTTCCAGGTTGAAAAATAGTTTTGCTGACAGCCAAAAACCCCTATGAGAAAGAATAATAAACCAATGATAATTCTGTGCAATTTTCTCCCCATATTCAAGCAGATTAGCCGAGGAGTACAGGAATTATGTGATCAGCAAGTGTGATGTGGTGATTTGAGAACTGGATTATGACTCTGGAATCCAGGGTTAGAATCCCTGTCAGTCATTGAGTGACTTTGGACAAGTCACACTCTGACAGTCTCAGAGAAAGGCAAAGACAAACCCCTATGAACAAATCTTGCCAAGGAAACACCATGATAGGTTTACCTTAAGTCACCATGAATTAGAAATGACTTGAAAGCACATAATAACCGGAGTTTTATGCAAGAAAACAATTACTCTGCAGAATAATTCCTGCACAACATGTGAACATGCTCAAATAAAGGGAGAATGTTGTAGAGGAATATTTCCTTTTGCAGTGTGAAGATACCTATTTCAGTTAGTTATCCTCACACATGAAGATGAAATAGTTGAGAATTTGCATCCCCAGTAAGCCATTTGAAAGTGGAATAGATTGCCTTGGATTGTGTTGGAGCACTTTAAAGGGAGATTGGATTCTCACCTTACAGGGTCACTTTAGTGGTAGAATCCCACACTGGCAGGAGTTGAACAAATGATCCTTAGGTCACTTCCCACTCTACAGTTCTACGATAGTTTTTGAACTGTTTTCACTGAACTGGAAAATAAATATATTCAATCAATATATGTCTAAACAAAAAATGTAGGCAGACATTTCCTTTCAAAACATGAGCACCCAAGTGTACATTTAATTGATTTTCAGTTAGGGATGCCTTTGTTCCAGTTTCCCAGGTTTCAGAATGCATTATCATTTGGTCTTGAATCTAAAGAAGGGCTAAATCGTTAAAAATCCAAATTGTTCTCTTTTTTAATTTCTGAATTTTGTACATAATGCAGGGTGTACACACACCATAGCTTTTTCCCCTTTAATTCTCACATATCTTCTCCCACCATTTCACTTTGTAATCACTGATTTTTAAAAAGGTGTAGAAACAGTCATCTTGAATGGCATGCATTTGCCTGATTTAGAGTATTTCTAACCTTCTCTCCAATGTCTTGGAATAGCTAACCCAGATTAAAAACTAACAATATTGGTACATAAAAATCACAAAAGAAAACAGTAGAAAGATGATGAAAATCAGTTGTAAGCAATGACTAAAACACAATGTCTAAAAGGCCTTGCAAGGAAAAAAAAAGACTTTCAGCTATAAAGTAAAAAACATCAGTTGCAGAACCAGGGGAGATCAGTATTCCTGAGCTGCCATATCTGAATAATACCTCATCATGGGTTTTCATTTGCCTAATAAACTGAAAAGGCAGATAATCTTTTCTTAAAAGGTTTTGATGGGAGCCTTGTAGGTGAAATTCTCCATTCCCAGGATTCAAGTTCAAGAAAGCAGTCATTAGTGAAGATAGCTATTTCTTAATGACATGTTGGTCCAGGTGTCAGTATTCAAGCTGAGCATTGTCCATTTATAGTAGTTTTTGAAAACCTGAGTCACAACACCATATAACATTTAGCAAATGATAGTACTGTTGTGTTTCTTCAACTAATTTCTGACCTATGCCAAACCCTTAAGTGAACTATCACAGGGTTTTCTTGGTAAGATTTGTTCGGAGATAGTTTGTGAGGCTGGGAGAGTATGACTTGTCCAAAGTTACCTAGTGAGCTTTCGTGGTCAAGTAGAGATTCAAAACCTGGTTTAGTGTAGAGCTGAAATCACTGCACCACGGAAGTATAATTGATACATATTAACCAACCATTAAACAGCAGCTACTACGCCATAATGGAAGAAGCAGGCACCTTCTGAATTTTTCACATCAGTGATAGCAACTGGACAGTTGCTTGTAGACCAAGTCAGCTTCATGGGTTCCCTAATCCCAAGAAAACTTTAAAGGTTAAAACCAGCACATTGACTTGAGTTAAGAATTAGGCTATGTGTCTGTGAATTTGTTCATCTCTGTCAGAATGTGTACTGTCTATTGAGTCCCAGTCATTTCTCTAGATGACTTGTTCTATTTTAAATAAACTTTCCAAACCATCTTCAAGGTCAGTCCCATATACAATAAATATGTAGTAATTCAAATGGCAGAACACAAACGATTGTGATGAACTTGTCCCTGTCCAAAACAGATGCTCCATTCTACCAAAGCCACTTAGAGCTAAAAATGGCCTAACTTCACTTGGACTACAAACTTGACCCTTAAAATAAAATATAAATAATAAATCATCTATCTGTAAGAAGGGATTGTATGTCTGTTTTATCAGGCCCAGTACATGTGGGAAGGACAAAGTGGCTGCTGATCCTGCTTTTTCCCAAAGCGGGGTAAAACCATGCTGCCCGCATACCCTGCTCCCAGGCTGAATATGCGTGGGCTGACAGCACTCTGTGCCTCCCCATCATACATGTTCACTGTCACACAAACATACCACCTGCAACCTCCAAGTACCTCCTACATCCATCCAGATGCCATCCCATTGCATGGCCACCCATTTGATCACCCACACAGTCACAGGCATTGGTGCATCAGTGTGTGAGTGATACACTGGCAAAGCACAATCATAGAGTTCCCCCCTACAATGCCCCCTTCATCCCCTTTACTCCATGCCTCCTGTTGGGCTGTCTGGTTTGTGTACTGTAACCCTTCAGGTTTTGGGGAATTTACTGGTTGGTTTATGTAGCCTTGTGACCAAATCATTGTGTATACAAAGTGCAGAGACACAAAGAATTCAAGAGGCTGGGTTCTAAACAAAAAGAATTTTATTATAAAAGGGGAAATCAACAACCATACGAGAACACATGACCACACATGCTCACAAGGACTAAGAAATCCAAAAGTGTTACATTGGAATAGAGTAGGCCAGACTAACAGAGATACTACACCTGAATGGATAGTTGCTCCTTTTGTTACAAGTCTGGAGATGAAAAGGACTAAAGTTCTCTAGTAGGGAAACCTATGTGCCTCACTAAACTACAAATCCCAAGGTTCCACCAGATGAGACTATAACCAACACGGAAACGAACTGCTAATGCTGAAGTCTATATATACGCTGTGTCAAAGTGATTTCCAGCACTGTGTTATAGATAATGCAGAAGAGAATGCCTAAATACTATTTAGAACTGAAACAAACAGGCAAAAAATACCAACCAAATAACCCTGAAACAGTTAATTCATGATTTTATTTTCTCATTCTTCTACTGGTTTTGTATGCAGATTCTGCCTTTCTGTTGTAAGTACATAATGTGGGATGAATTTTAGAAAATTAACACAAATGTATTTTGTTTGCCCATATTATTTGGCCTAGACCTTTTGTGTGAGAAGGGAAAGGCCACTGAAGTTTTATGAGGAGGCATTTAAGAGACAGTTTCATATTTTGCAAGGTGTGAAATGCCTTTCTCTGATACACACAAAGTGGCAGTGAGCTGCAGTTATTTGAAAATTAGAGTGTGTGTGTGTGGGGGGGGGGGTGGATCTGCACCTGCCTTATTTTATTCTATTTTGTTAAATATTTCTATTGCACCCCATAGTTGAACATGTCAGTACAGGATACAGTCAACAGGATAACTTTAAAAGCTGTAACTTTAAAAGCAATGTAAATTTATAGGAAGGGCAGGAAAAATGCAGCCTACTGGTCACATGCAATTCCTACAGCTGTTTTGGAGATCCCTAGGAACAATTTTCATTCCCATTTCTTCTCTTTTTGGGAGGAGAGATGACCAAAAATGCCTCCCTACACACACTAGATAGTGTGACAGGCAATTCTGTCATATTTCCCCCAACTTCTACGCCATTTTTGAGCCAGAAGAGGATTTTTCAAAAACAGGAATTGAAATGGAAGGTAAGTTCCAAGGAGAACATATGGGTCATTTTGGGTGATTTTGAGATTCCCATGACACCTCACTATTGGGTATGATGGGTGAAAGTTACAATCCAAGAATATCTTGAATAAATATATATAGCATGAAAAAAATTCTCAGCCCAAATTTCTTCAGTATCCTTGAAAATGGTTTTAAGATTGTGTCTTGAACAAATACTGCATCTGGATGGGGGGAAGTACTGAATAATAATTTCTCTTACAACTAGCTGCTTTGTTTCATCTGATATCTTTTCAACCAGAAGCTATTCAGCACATTAAAGATAACTGTTATCTAACTTCCTATCATCAGGTTAGCAGAACTGCTTTCTACCTGGAAGAATAGAAATAAAAAGGGGAAATACAATAAAGTTATTGAAATGCAAATAAAACATTGCAGGAGTGCCATGTGCTTAGTACATGAGTTACAACAAGACTGAAACTATAACAAGGACACTGCCCGAATTACAATAATCTTCATTAGACAGAATTTCAGTGCCATATTTACTAAACACTTAACAAGGAATGTTTTGTTGTAGACACTTATTTTCAAGGACTCCCACAGTGACTCCAATTATGATAGCTCTGAGACTATTAAGAAGCCTTTTATACTGCATAAGCAAACAGCTCTTTAGGGAGTACCTTTATGTAAAACACAATAATAAATCGACTTTGGGCATAATTAATGTTGATGTATGAAAATGTTTTCTTTCAGAACATGTTCAATGCCAGAAATCGTAATATGGGTGAATGGCAAAACAAATGTTAGAAAAAAGCACCATCCCATCTCCACTTTGGGGAAATGTAGTGTTTATTATTTTCTCAAACGTACGTGTCTGAAAATAGTTTACTTATGAACTGAGTAAACTAAAGACTTTGATTTTACTCACATGTTTGGCATGTCATTTGTAAGGTTGCTTGGAATGCTACATTTCTTCGGAATACGCACATTGATAACTTTGGCATTTAGGTCTATGAGATGATAGCCACAAAGAAGAAAATGTGTAATTCCATCAGACAATGCAATGGTATCCCATCTCCTTTTTCTATGACATTTACCCATGTTCTTCTACAACATTTCTGCTATTTTTATTCTGGCTTCATCCTGGGGTTGTCTCATATCTTTTCCATGGTCGAGTATTTTCTCTTTAGAAAGAAAGAAGTTTTCATTTTTCATTGTCATCATTTTATGGATTTTCTCATTTAACAACAGGCTTAACATCGAGCATCTCATCATCATTCTGATGAAATCTATTGTTTTCATCTGACACATGATCAAATATGTATTGGAACTTATTCACAGCTCTCATGTGAATTCCACATCCCAGGTAACCATGTCGGGCCAAAGGAATTCACAAAAAGCCTCTTTTAAAAGTATGGAGACCTTCAATGCTGAATATACCTGAAAATGTAGTCCTAGAACAGGCATGCCTTTTTCAGGGATCTCAGTTCCCTATTCATGGCCCCCTTCAGTCTGTGAGATTGGGTTGTTTATTGCATAGCTTGGAAAGTTACTCTTTAAGAGTTATTCTTGTAATTCTATCTCATCCTATATCAAAATCTCTCAGGGTGACATAAAAGTCAAATCAGTGCAAACAAGTTAAGAAAATTTACACCAAAAAAGATACTATTAAATATGTTTAATCTATTTTAACAAGTGCAACCAAGTTTAAAAGATTTAAAACCAAGTACATTAGCATCTCACAATAAATCAATGAGACCCAAATAAACAACCATATTTTTGCTTGGAGCCTAAATGAAATCAATGTGCAATGATTAGGCCACAATCATAGAAATAGAGAAATAGAATTCAGTAATCAAACCTCCAAGGGTAGATCATTTCACTGTTGGGGGCAAGAGCTAAGAAGGACCCATTATACATCTCCACATTGTGTTCTGAACACACTGGTGGGACTTATTAATAATTTTGCAGTTCATTACCATCATACCCATTCTTTCTATTGCACACAAAAAGGCTAGACATTTATCTATTTATTTCCTTTGCATTCCACTTTCATCCCAGAAAGGGAACCAAGGGAGCTCACAGATAAATGCATTTTAAAAACTTTACAATAAAAATGTAAAAAACAGTTAAAATCATCTAACTATAAACAATATAAAATTACATAAAATATACTGAAGTTATTATGCAAATGGATGCTGTGTTGCTTTTGGAAATAAGAAATTTATGATTGAAGAAGCAATAGAAGAAAATGCGAAAAAATGTTCAGAATGCCTCTTAAAATAGCTGAAATGCTATTTTAAACTAAATAAATGAATGACTAGAATATTTGTTATAATATTAAAATTATAACAATATAAAAAGCAATTGTGTCATTGCTCTTTTTTTAATGTCAAAGATGATTATATTTACTTCAAATTCACTTGTTCCAACCAAGGTCTGGGGTGCATACATATTATAGGAGCCCTGGTGGCGCAGTGGGTAAATGCCTGTACTGCAGCCATTCACTCGAAACCACAAGGTTGCGAGTTCAAGACCAGCAAAAGGGCCCAAGCTCGACTCAGGCTTGCATCCTTCCGAGGTCGCTAAAATGAGTACCCAGACTGTTGGGGAGCAAATTAGCTTACTTGCTAATTAGCTTACTTGCTGTTCACCGCTATGATCTTTGGAATAGCGGTATATAAATAAAACAATTATTATTATTATATAGTTAGAAAGGTTTGATATTAGTTTTACTATCATGACTCCATCCTAAATAATCCTGGGATTTGTAGTTTAGTGAGGTACTAAGAATTGTCTGGTGCAAATCCTTCAGCTAGAGATCTCTGCCAGAGAATTATATCTCAACAAATTACAAATTCCAGGAGTTCTTCAAATAGAGCCATGGCTGTTAAAGCGATGTGGAAATCGTATAATTATTTAGAATAAATACCTCAGTGCATCAGATTTCAAAACAGATGTTTAAAATCAAATGAAATAAATGTATGGCCCTAAACTTCACACTGTTGTCTTCCTTATGTCTAAATTAAACAACTACAGTTAAACATTTAAACTCAGTAATGACAAACTTTCTCTGTCTTAAAATGCATTTGTAATTACCACCAACCACTCCATTTACTGTGATAGTGAATAGAAATTATATAAAATCATAGGCATTTCTTCTCCTACATATTCTTGGGAAGTTACTTTAAAACATCACCAAAAGTCTCATTTTGCTATGTTCATAGATCCAAAATGTAGGTCTAACATTTTGTCAATGCAGAAACTATCCATTTTTTTTAAAAAAAGTTTTTCTTCCCATTCATAAATCTATAGATTTTAAAGAACATTACAGAAAAGCCTATCATAACCACCTACCTTATAAGAAAATATATTTCTGGGCAGCAGTTCTGAACATTTATCTGGGAGTAATTCCTGTTAAATTTATTGCATATTATTTCAGAAGAGAGAGATACAGAACTATTATTGTTTTAATGTGAATTTTGTACACTCTTTTATATTACTGCCAATTCAAATGCTATTTTTTTATTTGCTTCTTTAATTTCATTATTAAGGAGCTGGAGCACTTTGCTTTTTAACTCTCTTGAATTGTGCATACCTGCTTTCCTAACAAAATACTTTGTCTATAATCCTATACTTTCCCTCAACTTTCTCCTTCAAATGTCCTTGGAGTGTTTCAAAATTACACTAGGATGAAGTCTAAATGATATTCAGGATAATCATAAAAATTCCTTATACTTGATATATCTTTGAATAGACATTACTCAGGGAGAACCAACCAGGAGAAGCACACATTTCTCCAAAGATCATTTCCACCCTGATAAGCAAACATTTTGCTTCAGTACGTCCCACAGTTCAGTTCCCTACATATTATGCCTAGAAACCACAGGAGCAAGCACAATGAATATGCAAGCCTAGAGTTGTTTTCTAGTTTTTGTTTTCCCTTGTTACATAGGTCCGACTGTCACATTTGTACTGCAGTGTGGTAAACAAGACCAACAAGAACAACACCATGAGAACAAATCCTACATGCTTTGCTTCCCCCCCCCCAAAAAAAAACCCTGTTGCAGCCAGTGTCCTTTCCATCCACTTCTCAACTGTACAGGGGTGAACACCCAACTCCTGATGTGTGTGTGTGCCTTCAGGTTACTCTCATCAATTCCATGAATTTTGTTGGAATTTCTTTGGCAAGGAATCAACAGAAATGGTTTTGTCAATTTCTTTCTCTGGAATATAGCTTTCAGCATCTGCTATTCATTGGCAATCTCCCACCCAAGTGCGAACCAGTGCTGACCCAGCTTAGTTTCTAAGATCAAACACAATCTGGTCTCTTTTTTATATTTAGGCATCCAGTGTGGTAACTCTGAACCACATGGATACTGAGATGGCCCACATCTCACCTGATAAACACACACACACACACACACACACACACACACAGAGACAGACAGACAGACAGACAGACAGACAGACAGACAGACAGACATCTGGAAGGAATGGCAATAGTTTGGTTCTTTTACCAAATAAATAAATAAATAAATACTTTGTTGTAACCAGTGGTCCCTTCCATGCACCATCTCAACTGTGTAGGAATGAGTACACAGAACCTGATACCCTTCCAGAATCCTAGTCAGTCAATTTAGCTGGAAAAAATCCTGCTGGGCAAACCCCTCCTACCAAGACCCACAAACTGGAATTTGAGAAGGGCCAGGTGCAGATCAGATCCAAAGGTCATTCCTCTTCCAACATCCAAACCCCAAATGAAGGAAATCCCTTTAACCTCAAAGGCACCAATAGGGTGCCCACCAATCACCACAAAATTCTGAAATTCCTACACAATCATGCCAAAGTGATCAAATTTGGTTTTATACACTACCCAGGCCATGTGGTCATGACACATGCACTCCAGCTGCCTTGAGTGTAGTTGGTGGGGTTTCAATGCAGCTTGGGAAATGGCAGCTTCATGCCATTTTTTCCTGCCCACCTGTTTCACCCCTGAGTTTTAATTTGTTTGCTGGTGATAAGCACTATTACAGATGGGAGGAACTATTCAGAACTGAGAAATAGAAGGAAAAGTAGAAATTATACTTGTTAAAAATAATCAGCAAACCATATTTGGACTAAGAAAAAAAGGACTGTCATGCATCCATCAGGAGTGGCTGGAGGGATAAAAGCTTATAGGTCACCAGTTGTACCAGTCTGTTCTCTTCCAATCTGATAAAGTGAATAAGATATATCATAGTATTTCCAAAAGTATTCGTCAAATATATATATTATCATGTAAAACAATGTGTCTAATTTTTTAATAGTAATACTCAACACAGGACACTATTCAGTAAGCACATCTGATATATCAAAAAGAAGCACCTGTAATGAAATTAGAATTCTAATCAAGGTCTCAGGATATGTCTTTGCCATTTGCTGGATACCAGCCAGCTACTCTTGAATGATTTAACTGCTATTTACATACCTGAGCACAATGCTAAGCAGTCCATCACTGCTGGTATTACAGGCCTAGCCTTATCCATTAGTTTGAAACATACCCACTTGCACTAATCACCTTTAAAGTAATGTAAGAGCAATGTCTGGCTCATTATTTCTCAAACCATTTGGGTCCCTGTGCTTAATATTCTGAAAGGCTTTTTGAATACAAGGTCATCTTGAGCTAACAATTTTTATAACTTTGTAAAGCATTTTTTTTTAAGAGCTTATGTACTTTCAGGAGCAATTCACTTTACTCACAAATGACAAAAGTATGTCAGGCCATTACCTTTCAGGTTCACATAGGTTTTATTAATTACTGGGGAGAGATGCATAATTCTGGAGAAAGGAGTATTGAATAAAGGAAGCTTGTAAAGACTATTGGGAGATGCACTCAGCTTCTGTATATGGGGAAACATGTAATGTCTCCTCCCCCAGATTGCAGGGGTGGGTAGAACTTTTTCTTCATTGCAACAGAGTCCCTTATGAGGGTTTTTCTTTTACTTTTCCCCAGTGAATTAGAATCACATATTTCCATAGGAAGAGGTAAAAGGTGAAAATGAATGAATCCCTCTACTGGGGTTGAGGCTTAATCACTTCATGGAACCAAAGAGTTGGAAAGGACTGCAAGAGTCATCTTCTCCAATCCCCTGCCTTACAGGAATATACCACTAAAATACTCCTGGAAGTTGGCTGTACAACCTCTTTTAGACTCTCCAGAAAAGGAGAGTTCAGGGCATAGGAGCAGATTTGAGCATGCAGCGTGCAGTCACCACACCCCACTCTGCCCCAGTGCCAGCCTTTAGTGCTGGTCTGTCGAGGCCCTTCGTGACTCTCTGAGACAGTCTATTCCATTCTCAAACAGCTTTAATTACCACAAGCTTTTGTCTTTATGATAGTTTGCTTGCTAAAACATCCTTTACACAGTGGATGCTGGGGAAAAGTTAATATCATGGATGTGTTGTTAATGGTTTTTTTAATTATAATTTCTGTCTCTCCCCCCCCCCCCCTCGACCTTGGAAAATAATAATATATTTTTAAAAAATCACCTATTTTTTTTCAGAGCTATTCTGAGAATACAGTATTTTCCTTGATGTAGATCCACATTCTAGAAGCACAGTAACATGACGTAGTGCAATAATGGCTGGCAACTTGGAGCTGATCATCCAGACCTCACATTATAAAGTCTTTCCTACACTGTATAGTCAGATGCCAGATATGATCTGGTGAGTCTGTTTGATCATGCAAATAAAAAATAACAATTTATTCACGTGGAATGTTAGTATAACAGTGAAACATATTCTAGCAGACACTCCAAATTTCTCTGTTTCAATTTCTCTAGATCTCTTTGTACCTAAAGGTGAACTGATCAGTCTTATTTCCATTCCATGTCACTTTCATAGATATTCATTGGTAAACTGGTAAATTTACTCAGTTCCATTTCTATATCAATCTCTATTTCCAAAAAATCTCAAAAAATCACATCCAAACATAAATCACATTTTAAACATATTTCTCAGAAAGCATAAATTCTTAAAATATATTTTCACCCAAATTATGTATTTATCCTAAATATACATTTTGGTACATTTTTTATAAGGCGAAGCTTATTCCTCCAGTCTCTAAGCTTATTATTTTCATTGCTGTTTTGTCCCATTTTGTCACTACCATCACATATAATTATTATGATTATTATTGTTCTACGCTTCTGATTGCTAAAAATGACTTGTTGATTTAACATTTGCTCCTTTCTCAAGTTCATCATACATTACAAAAATATTATAAGGAATAATTCTATATGATTTGTCTACAATCCGATGTTCACTTTTAAACCATGGTGATATAGTTAGTCTCTGAACTGATTTGAATATCCTGTGCCCTCCAGGTATCATTTGACTTTAAGTGCACAATGCCACTTTATGTTTCTAAAATCTAAGGATGTAATGATGCATCGTTTGTAGTCTGTTGCCAATTATTATTTGTGCAGAAGCTACCTGAGCATGTGGTATCTGCAGAAATTAATGGGAATGTCCAACTGTTTTCCATTCCACATAGATTTCAATCTGGTTTCCAAACCAGAATACTCCTGGCCTGAATTGCTAATAAATTGCTTATTAAGGATGTAACATTACACTCTTGCTGCTTCTTGACATTCCATAGGCCTTAGATGCTGTCAACCATGACATTTTATTAGAATTTTTGCTTTCTGTTTTAGAATGCAGTTTTATACTTTCACTGATACCTTTCTAATTGGTCTCAGCTACTTAAATATGATTGGCTTCACATCCTCCCCATCTGCTGTTCTTGTTTGCATTCCTTCATGTTTATTTCTTAACCATTTAATCTCCTAATTTAAAGGATTCTTGTTTCAAAAATTTTATACTGTTATTGGGTATAGCATTCATTTTAATCAGGCTGTAATAATTTATGCAATTCTGCCTTTTAAAGTTTTTCTCTCTTTAGCTCAGGACATGTCGATCAGGGATGGGGAAAGTCTAAACATCTTTTGGACTACAAGTTCCATCTGCTGTATCTAGCATTGTCAATTATGAGGCATGATTGAAGTTGCTGTACATCAACATGGCATCACACTTACCAGATCTGGTATAGATGATTTATCCCCCACAGATCCAAACCAATCAAAACTTCTTCACTTCCTGGCATGGTGTGTTCTTGTTAGTGATTTCATAGTATCATAGAAGTGATTTAGTGATGTAATACTTATAAATATTCAAATATGTAAGTGCAGAATGCAGATCTGGCCTTTCTGCGGTGCAAAAAGGAGCTGCAAAAAGCAACTCCTTTTTGCACCCTGGAAAGGGTATCGTAGCCTCCGTGCCATGGCTTTATGATGCTCCTTTGGCACTGCATCATCTAAATGCAGTGCCAGAGGAGTGCTGTGATGCCACACACCATGTAGTGCAGTGTGCAGCATCATGCTGTCATAGGGGCAGAGTCAGGGCATGCATCGTATGGACGCTACATCCTGCCTCTGCCTCCAGGCCAGCCTTAATGGCTGGTCTGCACAGGCACTTAGATACCTAATGAGGACCAATACTGAAAACTAAAAAAATAATAATAATAATAAATAATAAAATGTTTATTTATATACCGCCCTATCAAATACCAGGGCGGTGTACAACATCAATACAATACATAATACATAATTAATACAGATTAAAAACACAATTCTGCCAGCGGCCACACTGGCAGGGGGAGGATCAAAGCATAGTCGGGGTAGGTGTTAGGAGAATGCCTGCTCAAATAGTAGGGTCTTCAATCCTTTCCTGAATTGGGCTAAGGAGGCGACAGCACGGAGCTCGACTGGTAGCGAGTTCCAGAGGTTAGGGGCCAAGATGGTAAAGGCCTTCTTTGATGTAGATATTAACCTTGCCTCTGGGACGCTTAAACGCAGCTGTCCAGATGATCTGAGTGTGCGGGGCGGAATATATGGGGAGAGGCGGTCCTCTAGATACCCTGGGCCCAAGCCATTTAGGGCTTTATAGGTAATAACCAACACCTTGTATTGCGCCCGGAAGCGAATAGGCAGCCAATGGAGATCTTTGAGCACCGGTGTTATATGACTGGCCCTGGACGTGCCAGTGACCAGTCGTGCTGCCATGTTCTGCACTAATTGTAGCTTCCGAGAATGGTACAAGGGTTGCCCCATGTAGAGCGCGTTGCAGAAATCCAAACGAGAGGTTACCAGAGCATGTACAACCGTTTCAAGGTTCCTCCGGTCCAGGTAGGGACGCAGTTGGCGTATCCGCCGAAGCTGATAACAAGCACTCCTGACTGTCGCGTCCACCTGAGATGTAAGATGGAGCGACGAGTCAAGGAGCACCCCCAAACTACGTACAGAGTCCTTCACGGGGAGCGTGACCCCGTTCAGAACAGGTGGAACCACCGCCATCCCTGGGCCAGGGGAACCTATCACTAGTACTTCCGTTTTCTCTGGATTCAGGCTGAGTCTGTTTTCCCTCATCCAATCCATTACCGACTCCAGGCAGACCACGAGAGGAGAGATGCCAACCCCGGTCACTGCATCAGTCGGGGACATAGAGAAGACTATTTGGGTGTCATCAGCGTACTGATAACACCGCGCCCCATGTCTCCGGATGATCTCTCCCAGCGGTTTCATGTAAATGTTGAAGAGCATGGGAGACAGAATGGCCCCTTGAGGGACCCCAGATGTTAGGGGCCTCTCATCGGAGCACACGTCTCCCAGCTGCACCATCTGGGACCTCCCAGAGAGGTAGGATCGGAACCACTGGAGCGCAGTGCCCCCGATTCCCACCTCTGCCAGGCGCCCCAGAAGGATACCATGGTCTATGGTATCGAAAGCCGCTGAGATGTCCAAGAGCACTAACAGGGACACGCTTCCCCTGTCAATGCCCAGACGGAGATCATCGACCAAGGCGACCATGGCCGTCTCAACCCCGTAGCCCACCCGAAAGCCGGTTTGAAATGGATCAAGATACTCCGTTTCCTCCAGGATCGATTGAAGCTGGATTGCAACCGCCCTCTCGATCACCTTCCCCAAAAATGGCAATAGCGAAACAGGCCGATAATTATTATGCAACAGGGGGTCGAGGGAAGGCTTTTTCAGCAGAGGTTTTACAACGGCCAATTTTAAGCTGGATGGAAATTGTCCTTCCCCCATAGATGTATTTATAATCCGATGCAGTAAAGAAATTACTGCCGGGCCCCCCTGAGCCGCTAGCCATGAGGGACAGGGATCGAGAGAGCAGGTCGTCTTCCGAACACTTCCAAGAATCCTGTCCACATCCTCAGTACTCACAGACTCAAACTGATCCAGTCTAATCGAGTCCACGGAAGCTCTGGATACCTCTGTTCTAGGTTCTGCTCTAATACTGGGTTCAAGACCTTCTCTTATCCGAGAGATTTTATCCGCGAAGAAGTTGTTAAATTGGTCACAGCAGGCCTTGGTTGGTTCAAGGATCTGGTTCAGGGTAGGAGGTAGCTGAGTCAGCTCTCTCACAACCCTGAACAGCTCTGCCGGACGCGACTCCGCGGACGCGATACGTGCATCATAGAACGAGTTCTTAGCTGCACGCATCGCCTCTCCGTAGTCGTCCAACAGACGATCTAGGAGAGTCTGGTCGGATAAGCGCTGGTGTTTCCTCCAGCGCTGCTCTATCCGTCGCAGAACCCGCTTCCTTGCCCGGAGATCTTCCGTGTACCAGGGCTTTCTCTTGGAAGCAGGCCTGAGAGGGCGCTTGGGAGCGATACTGTATATAGCCCTGGAGAGATCAGTGTCCCAGGTGTTGGTCAGGGCATCAACAGTATCGCTGTCATTTCCAACCATATAACCCTCTAGGGCTTCTTGGAACCTACTGGGTTCCATCAGCCTTCGAGGGTGGACCATTCGAATAGGTCCACCACCCCCGGGAGGGATCTGGGTAGAAGCCTTGATCTTTGCCTCCACCAGGAAATGATCCGTCCATGACAGGGGGGAAATATTAGATATTTCCGCCCACGGATTTTCCATCTCCGAACAAAAGACCAAATCGAGTGTATTACCCGCAGAATGCGTAGGACCCTTAACCAGCTGGGACAGGCCCATGGCCGCCATGGTCTCCATGAATTCCCGAGCCGCACCGGATGGAACATAGTTGGCCGCGAAGGGGATGTTGAAGTCGCCCAGGACAAGTAGCCTGGGCGTTTCCAACAGCAGCTCCGAGACCAACTGTGTCAGCTCGTTAAGGGAGTCTGTTAGGGCACGGGGTGGCCGGTACACCAACAAAATCCCTAGACTGTCCCTAGCCTTCAGGGTCAAGTAAATACACTCGATATAGGAAGTTTGACGGAGATGGTTCCTGGTTAAAGACAAGGTGGACTTATAGACCAAGGCAACACCCCCCCCCGCCCACCTAACCTGGTCTGGTCCTTAACTGAGTACCCGGCTGGCAGGGCCTGAGCCCACACTGCTTCCCCTTCAGGCCCTAGCCAGGTCTCAGTAATGCAAGCCAGATCACAGATGTTGTCCTCAAGTAGATTGTAAATTATGTGGGACTTGTTTTTAATGGATCTGGCATTGCATAGGAGCAGAGACAGGGTTTGTGGCATGGTTGGAAAGATCCTCAGGTCCTTTTGGTTAGGAGAGGGACAGGAAGGAGAGATAGATATTAAGCATCGATCCCGCCTTCCCCTGGAACGCTGGTCCAATCTCCTACCGCCATATCTCCCCCTGCCCTGCACAACCTCAATAGGAGCCCCGCTTATCTCTAGAGGTTCACCCTCTGCCTCCCCAGCCAAACTGCACACCCCTTCCATATCTTCCTCCTCCCTCCATAATGCAGCAATGATGGACGGGAGATGGCACAATCATTCCCTGCTGCTATTAAAACTCTCTGCCCCAATAAATAAATAAGAGTCCTCAAGTCCTCCT
>NC_056524.1:51705833-51794250 GCF_019175285.1 Sceloporus undulatus | reverse complement strand
AGTCCTCCTCCGCAGGGCGCTTCCCGGTGGTGCGGGGACTGGTGCTGGCGTTCCTTCAGGGGCCGGCGGGCCGGCCTTAAGGAGAAGCCGCTCCCACCAACTCCTCCCCCTTCCAAACGCCGCAGCCGGCGGCTCAGAGTCCTCCTCCGCAGGGCGCTTCCCGGTGGTGCGGGGACTGGTGCTGGCGTTCCTTCAGGGGCCGGCGGGCCGGCCTTAAGGAGAAGCCGCTCCCACCAACTCCTCCCCCTTCCAAACGCCGCAAGATTAAACATCAGAACCCAAGCATAAGGTAGGCTCCGGAAACCATGTCATTAGCTCTGTTGGCCAACAAAAGGGAAAGAGTGTGTTTTTGCCAAAGATAGCACATTCACCTTATCTGATATGGCCAGAAATATTACTGCATGCTCAAAGTATGCTAAATACAAAGTCAGCGTACAACATCTTTATAAGAGATTTATTATTTTCTAAGAAGCCATGGCTTGCAATGATGCATAATACTGTGGGTTTTTTGTTTTGTTTTGTTTCTTGTTCTGTTTTGTTTTGGTACAAGTAGTCTTCCTGGAAACTGTCTATTTCCTGAAGATGCACCATCTTATCTATCTTTTTTTTTTACTTCTACCCTTAAACATTGCTAGCCAGATGCAAGAGCCTATAAGTAGAGTCCAGAAATTCCAGATTCTTTTTTTGGCTTGGGCTTCTGTCTTCAGTTACCAAGGACTGCCAATGCTTAAAGATATTGTCTCAGAAATAAATTTCACTGCATTCAGTTTCACCCATGCCCTGACAATTATACTTAGAACTACAGTCTAGCAGCAACACTCTAAGCATGTCTTCTCAGGATAAGTCCCAATCAATTAAACAGGTCTTACCCACAAAAACCCAGTCCTAATGTCTCTCTACTTTAGCTGGATAAAAATGGTAACCTGGAAAATAGGAATACTCAGAATACACACACACACACACATATACACACACACATATACATACACATATATACTATATATATTTAAAGTTGAAAACAATTAGGTATATTTTTGGGGGGAGGGGATAGCCTCATCAATTGATTTCTGGAAGATATTAATTTTTTTACTCCTCCTTCAACTCTGAACCTTGATCAGGCACAACATATACTGCAAACCACAATGAATTTAATTACATTTCTTTTTTCCCCCTTTAAAAATTACATTCAAACCAAACAAAGTAACCAAATAAACAAATATACAATTTCATTATACAGAAAAAAAGCAGTCTGAATGAACTCCATGTTGTTTTTAGCTGCCTTCAAGTCAAGTTCAACTCATGGTGACTCTGTGGATGAGACATCTCCCACTATTCTGCTTAGGTCTTGTTGATTATGGTCCATGGAGTCCTAACTGAATCCAGACATCTGGTGTGTAGTCTTCCTTTCTTTCTATGTTTCTACCTTTCCTAGTATTATGATCTTTTTAAATGTGTCATGACTTCTCATGATGTGGCCAAAGTACGATAGCCTCAATTTTATCATCTTGGCTTCCAGGAAAAGTTCAGACTTGATCTGTTCATTTGATTTGTTGATTTGTCTTTTTGGCTGTCCATGGTATCCTCTGTACCTTTCTCCAGCACGACATCTCAAATGAGTTTATTTTCTTTCTGTCAGCTTTCTTCACTATTCACCTCTCACATCCATACATGGTGAGGGGGAATAGAATGGATTGGATTATTCAGTGCTCAGTTGCATATCTTTACTCTTTAGGATCTTGTCTAGTTCTTTCATGTCTGCCCTTCCCATTCCAAGTCTTCTTATTTCTTGACTGCGGTCTCCTTTCTTATCAATGTTTAATGCAAAGTATGCCAAATATAGTTAATTTCAATTCCCTCATTGTCTACAGTGAAACTAAAATGTGCCTCATCAACTGGTCAGTTCATATTTGTGATAGCTAAAAGAACAAAGCCAGGCTGCCTTTGTCTATTCCAGCAATGAATAAGAAGACTCTTGAGAGCATTAAATAACATTTGAGCAGTCACTTCATAAGAAATTAAAATCCTGAGATTTTAGGAATATGTGTATCCTTCCATGTGTGTGTGTGTGTGTTGTCTGCCATGTTTTAGCTAATAGAATACATGCAGCAATCAATATGTAGGATGCCATTATATTGCTTAAGAATATAGTGCATGAATTTTTAAAATAGATCCAGACTGGCAATTTTCATGATGGCTGTTTCAATCATGGTCTAATACTGTTTTACTAGAAAATAATACCACCAAATGTACAATTTCCATTTCTATAGTGCCAAAAGAACTTTAGAGATACAGAGTAACATTACAGTTATTTTGACAGATGTTTAATACCATCTGTACATAGTCTTGTAGAAGGTCTCCCATGAATTAACATGTAATACATAGGTTTGTGTGGCTGTACAAATTCATTTACAATATTTTTGAATTTTTTTATATTTCCTTATCACCAACTTCATCTGGCCTTTACACTGCACACTTCAAATATTTACACATATCCAATCTTGAGCTTTGAAATATGAGCCAATGAAACTACTAATGAGAGTGGATTCACTGATACTGGTATACAGAATGATAGTTTTGGTGACTGCTTCTTACTGCTATTATTTATCTCTGATTAAAACAATGTATTAGATGTTATCACTTATTGTTCTTCTCAAAGAGGTAGATATTGTTGAGGAAATCTATACATAGGTTTAATTACTGTTTGTAAGCTTTACAGAATGCCATAAAATGTTGTATCATTTAATCAATTTTAATGGAGCATTTATTAAACTGATGCTTTTAACCTAACAAGAAAGAGAAGCTGCTTCTCTGAAGAAGAAAATTTGGCTAGCAACCAAGTAAAGACCTAGAGCTTTTTGAATCAGTGAAGTTCAGCAAGGCAACAAAACAACCACTTTGTTCTAAGAAGGTCAGTCCCAGAGAACAAATGATATGGAAACAGGACAAAGAGCTCTGGGTAGGAAGCTGAAAGAGCTGGATGCACAGGTTGTTATCTCATCTCTTCTCCCAGTTAAAAGGCATTGTCCAGGATAGGAGAGGAAAATAGCATATGTAAACAACTAGCTCCACAGATGGTGCCATCAAGAACAATTTGGATTCTTGGATCATGGATTGCAATTCCATGAGGGGGGACTTCTGGCAAGGGATGGTTTGCACTTCACCCCAGTTGGCAGAATCGTTTTTGCCAGTAGTCTCAAAATTTTGATCAGGAGGGCTTCAAACTGAGTTATATGGGGGAGAGAGACAGTATTTTGGAAGGCAGGAGTTCATCAAGGGCTGGGGATAATAGTAATAGAGGGAACAAGGCAAATAGTGCAAGGATCCAACACTGAGAGGCAAAAAAAAAAACCCTTAAAAAAACAGGCAGCAAGTGGGGAAGATCTTAGATGTCTCTACACTAAAGCACAGAGTATGGAAAATAAACAGATGAACTTGAACTCCTAGCACAAGTCCACTACAGACCTCCAAGTTAAACTGAGGAATTGGTTTATGTCTTTCTAGAATGGATGACCACACACTTAGAAAGGAGAGATGTAGTAGTGATGGGTGACTTCAACTGTCCTGATATTTACTCAAATTGAAACTCAACCAAAACTTAAAGCTCTAGCAAATTCCTTTCTTGCATCAAAGACAATTTTATTGTTCAAAAGATGGAAAAGGCAACAAGAGGATCATCTATTTTAGATCTGATCTAAACTAACAGGGATGACCTGGCTGGGTGTAAATTGTGAGATCCTTAGGTGGGAGTTATCATGTTTTTAAGCAGAGGCTAGATGGCCATCTGTCGGGGATGCTTTGATTTGGATTTCCTGCATGGCAGGAGGTTGGACTGGATGGCCTGTGCAGTCTCTTCCAACTCTACGATTCTATGATTCTATGTTTCTATGTTGTCCTGGAATTTGATATACAGTGGAAAGAAGAAGCCAGGCATAGTCAGACATGTATTCTAGACTTTAGGAAGCTGATTTCAGTAAACTTAGGGAACTACTGGGAAAATACTAAAGAGAAGGGAGTTCAGGATAGATGGCAGTTTCTCAAAAGGGAGATACTGAAGGCACAACTTCAAATAGTTCCGATCAAGAGGTAAAATAAGAGATGTCTCAAGAAACTAGGAGGGATGATTAAAGAACTTTCTATGGGACTATGTTTTAAACAGGGTATGTATAAGAAATGGAAAAAGAGGGAAATCACCAAAGAAGAATTCAAACAAATAGCGAGCATGTGTAGGGGTAAAGTCAGAGAGGTTAAGAACAATAAAAAGGGCTTTGGGGGGTATGGTCACAGCAAAAAGAGGAAGGAAATGGTAGGGTTACTACATCAAGAAGATGGTGAAATGCTAACAGGAGACAGAGAAAAAGCAGAATTATTCAACACTTTCTTTGCCTCAGGGGCTATGCAGACTGCTCCTTTTACAGTCAGACTGGGGCCACAACAACTGCACGCTGTGGCCCTGATCTGGCCTTTGCAGGGTGAAATAGCTGCAGTGGCACAACTTTACGGCTCTCCTTCAGTGCTATGCCCTGTAGATGTAGTGCCAGAAGAGCATCATGACACCACACACCATGTGATGTGGTGTGCAACATCATGGTTCCCTGGGGGCAGAAGTGGGGTGTGCATCATGTGGATGCCACTCCCTGACTCCACCTCCAGGCCGGCCTTAATGGTTGGTCTGCACAGGGCCTCAGTCTCTTCACAAAAGGAAATGGGTGCTCAACCTGAGGAAAAGCTAACAAAATGAATTTGAACAAAGAGAAATGTAAAGTACTGCACTTAGAGGGGGAAATGAAATGCATAGAAACAGGATGGGTGATACCTGGCTGAAAGAGGCTAAATGTGAAAGGGATCTAGGACTCCTAGTAGACCATAAGTTTAACATGAGTCAACAGTGCAATGTGACAACTAAAAAGGCCAATGTGATTCTAGGCTGCATCAATAAAATTATAGTGTCTAGATCAAGGAAAGTAATAGTGCCAATATATTCTGCTTTGGTCAGGCCCCACCTGGAATACTGTGTCCAGTTTTGGGCAACACAATTTAAAAAGGACATTGAGAAACTGGAGCGTGTCCAAAGGAGGGCGACTAAAATGGTGAAGGGTCTGGAAACCATGCCCTATGAGGAATGACTTAGAGAGCTGGGGATGTTCAGCCTGGAGAGGAGACGGTAAAGAGGTGATATGATAGCCCTGTTTAAATACTTGAAGAGATGTCATACTGAGGAGGGAGCAAGCTTGTTTTCTGCTGCTCCAGAGACTAGGACCTGGAACAGTGGATGCAAGCTATAGGAAAAGTGATTCCACCTCAACATTAGGAAGAACTTCCTGACAGTAAGGGCTGTCCAGCAGTGGAACACACTCCCTCAGAGTGTAGTGGAATCTCCCTCCTTGGAGGTCTTTAAACAGAGGCTGAATGGCCATCTGTCAGGGGTGCTTTGAGATGCTGCATGGCAGAGGGTTTGACTGGACTTGTGGTCTTTTCCAAATCTATGATTCTTTGATTCTACGATTCTATAATTCAAATGATGTTAACTCACTCTATATTGAAAAATGTTGTTGTCAGTATCTTAAGTGACTCTGTAAAGTACATTTTATATTCTCACAGGTGATAAGTCAGGTAGAAATTCATTTAGGATTAGGAAACATTGGGAGCTATTTCCTTTCTCCTAGTCCTCCCCATTATGTTTCAAACCACATGCCAAGACTCCTTGAGATTGTTAGTGGCCACCTGTACTTACACTGAGTTATCCATTAAAATGTGCTGCATAGGTATACTAAGATTGCTAAACAACAAAAGCATTCCTTCAACATACAGTAAGGGCAAGTGTGCACTGTTTTGAAACTGAATTCGTTTTCATAAAATCACAAACATTCCTAAGTACAACAATTTCCTCTGTTTAGGAGAAACATGCATGAAGCAGAAATTTTGCAAAGATTCTTCCAAGAAAGGAAGCACATGACTGTCAACATTTACCTAAATTCAAGTATTAATCCAATTTAGAGTAAACCCAATGAAACCCAGTGGAACCTATATAAATGTTGACTCAATAAGCTCCCATTGATGTAAAGTCTACTCTAGCTGTAATTACCAATTAGATTTATCCTGTATCTGTGTACAGCCTTTTTTCACATTAATCTGTCCCACGTATTGTTATGATGTCAAAACTAATAAAAAAAAAACCAGCAGGTTTGCCTGTACTATCACATTTACATGAATAAGACTGAACTGTTTAAGATACACATGCAAATTCCTCCCCTTTCCAAACATATGGTTCCCTTCCAGTTTTCTTTGTTCCAGTTCTCTGTCTATGCAGTCTATGAAAAATTATAAATAATTAATTAAATGTGATTGTACCAATGAATTCCACTGCATTTTTTTTGTTTTGTTTTGTTTTGTTTTTCATTTTAAGTCTCTTTGAAAAGAAACTGGCTGTGTCTGAATATCTGTAGGACTCTACTCTTAGAACTGCTGAAGCTCTGGCATTTCAGCAAAGCTGCACCATTGTTTCTTTTACATATTTAATACCTCAGTAGTTTCCAGGTTTTGCAAATGATCCAGTTAGTATCTCTCTCCTATTGAGAAACACATTTACCAAACAATAATGGCAACAACAAACAACAAATCCCTTCTTTCACGTTATGGTGTGTATGAACAGATTTTAAAAATTGGTGTGACAACACATTTCATTATTAAAGAAATACCATCTTGAAAAATAAATAAATAAGGAGAACTGGGATAGAATGGTGGATGCAAAGTTAAAAGAGCCAAGATAGCCCCACAGCTACATGGCCCCCAAAACAACTCCAGATGCATCTCTGCTGCCAGCCAGAAAAGAAAGCAGTCAAGGAGCCAACTGAGATGACACTGAAGAGTTAGTAACAGACCCAGATGCTGCTGCTGGAAAACACATTTCAGACTTTGTCATCTGGCTCCTACTTTTGCCAAATGTGCCATGTTTGTTTCCACAGCTGTTAAATTTGTTTTCTGTAAAAGGATGGAGCTGGCGGAAGAAAGGTCAGCAAGTGATATGTCAGTGACTGTGAAAGTCAATATGAACACAACATGGAATTTAACAACATTAGTGATTTGCTTTAGAAATGTATCCCTACTTTATAGAAGAAAGATGTGTGCTTGGATGAACTGTATGCATACATTCAAATAGTATATTTATGTTTATAGCTTCAAAGCACTTTGGACGATTATATGGGGTTAATGACTATATTTCCTACATGTAAACATAATTTTCTCCTTCTTCTCCCCCTTCTGTACCACTATATTAAATTAACTGGCAGTAATGAACTCCACCCAGCAGAGAAAATTATTTTAGGTGAAAATGAAATCTACATTGTGGTTGTATTTACCTGCTGGTAGGCAGGTATGATAATTCATCATCAAAATTCAGTTATGATCAAACACATTAGCCAAGGATGGATCTCCCTCCCCTCACTGAATAAAAATGCTGCAGAATTTTAATTAACCTGTCATAGGTTCAGAGTGAACTCAATATAAAATGCACATTTAAACAGACATTTTTTAAAGAAGGCATTTTATATTTTGTTTGAATTTTGTGAATGACTCTGAAATATATTTTTTCATATTGTATAAATGTATTCCCCAGAAGGTTAGCCACAGAAATTGGGAACAAAATAATCATGTGAAATCATTGTAATCTACATCAGCACAAAGAGCAGCTTCACTCATGAAAGCATGAATCTTCAAGGCTTAGAAATAATACTATATACATATGTTTGTATGTTTGCGAATTGTTGCTGTTGTTACGTGCCTTCAAGCTGACCCTGACCTATTGTGACCCTCTGCTAGGGTTTTCTTGGAAAGACTTATTCAGGGGAGGTTTGTCATTGCCTTGCCCTAAGGCTTAGACAGTGTGGCTTGTTCAAAGGTCACCTACTCCATGCCTAAGCAGGTATTTTAATCCTGGTCTCCTAGAATTCTTGTCAGTACAGTTGAGAGACTGAGAAGCCATAAAAATTGAGCTCTATATCAGTTCTGAGGAATCATCAAATACAATGCCCAGTTGGTCCCAAGGAAAGACATAAACTTCAAATCCTGTATGTCACCTACAAAATAGATTGTAAGAAGTGACCTTGGACTCAACAAGCAAATAGGACACTGCAGGTTGGGACACTTCCAAACCTGTGAAAAAAGTCAGCAACTCTAGATCAGGGACATTATTGCATGGGCCTGGAGGAACACAATTAGAGCGGGATGAAAAGGGGTGGGATGGGAGCGGAACGGGGTTATTACCCATTTTATCGCACACTGGAATGCCACCAACACTGCTGGAAGTCCCCGTTCTGTTCCACATCTGTCCCAGAAAGGGCAATTTTCAGGAACTGTTCAGAAGCATTCCTGAAAATTGCCTCCTCTGGGATGGATCACGAATGGAACAGGAACTTCTGGCAGCTTTGACAGCATTCCGGCATGCAATAAAATGCATGATAACCCTCATTCTGTTCCCATCCCACCCCCTTCTGTCACGCCCCAATCAGATCCCAGGAGCTTGTGTGATAAGGTCCAAAGACAATGACCATTCAAGACAACCAAAGGCAGTATTAAACAAATGCTGCAAAATCCAAACAGTTTTTCTAGGTTATTTTTAAGGTAATTAGTATCTTAACTATGGGCTAACGAAGGGCTGCTATCCATGGTCCTGAATTTAAGTAAATAATGTCTAGTTAGTAGAATACCTTTAGCATTTGTCTCAAAGACACTGCAGAAATAATCCAGTTTGAGACTGCTTTAACTGCCCTGGCTTAATACTAGGAAATTCTGGGACAATTTTGGTGAGACATTTAGCCTTTTCTGCCAAAGAGCTCTCGTGCCACAACAAACTACAGTTCCCAGGATTTCCTAGCACTGAGCCAGGGTGGTTAAAGTGGTCTCAAAGTAGATTATTTCTGCAGTGTGTTTTGGACCATTGTCCATGGTCCTGAACTGAACCATACTGGATCAGCACCAGTCAGCTACATAATTTTTGCCCAGTTGTAAAAGCCATCATTTCACTGTAGCAGAACATTAGTTTATTTGAATAATATTAGAGAGCAATCTACAAACCTGTCAATCTTCTTGAATTTCTTGATTTTTTACTGACATTTTTGTTCTGCCCTGACTCTATTTGATCTGTTCGGGAAAAACATAGAGACGTGTTCATAATTTCATGTGAACTTTTTCATATTGTATGCATTTTTACTGTATGGTTTTTTTTGTTTGTTTTTTGTGGATTTGTGCATGTGTTATGAGCATCTTTAAAATAAGTGTATAGTTTCTTGGCTTTATCTCCCCCCCTCTCCATCATGGAATTAAACAGATGCTTAGATTTTTGAAGCAGCATGCATTCTATGCTGTCTTGGTAGATGTGAAATGGATATTGTGATAAAAATGTATATGAAATGCCCCCTAGTTATTCTTATGTAATAATAAATGTGATCAAAGCTTGGCATGTGCCCCTGAAGCTCTCACAACACAATATTATGTTGTTGTGGTGGTTGTGGTTGTTTACTTGAAAGATTCTTCATGCCCTCTAGGAAATGAGGAAACACTTTTGCCATTTTTTTTATTCTTCTTCTAGGAATTTGCAAAACACAGTGGTGGTAGTGGGAGGAACACATAACAAAATTGTCCCAATGCTACTTATAGGGTATGAGGGATCTTTTTTATTATTATTATTTTTTATTAAAAAGCACTTTTGGGATGAGAGTAGCAGCATTCTAAAGTTTGGTGTTCGGGATTTTGCCTATCCCTGGTGTACAATACGGGTTCTAAGCGTACCAATTAATATAGGATGAGGTGTATGCAGTTTCATAGGATGTGCCATTATGCTAGCACAGAATGCTAAGATATGTCATATTCTTCACTACTTATTTAAGATGCACACCCCTACTGCACACCCCTCAGCAGTAGGGGTGTGCATTTTTTCTAGAAAATTAAAAATGAAGTCCTATTTGTTCATTTGTTTTAACAGTAAAATGACTGAAAAGTTGAATAAGTTAAATCAACATTAAAATGCATTCCTTTATTATTCCATTTATTTTTAACTTATTTCCATTGCTGGCATTGTATGTGTGTTTTTTTGTTTTGTTTTGTTTTGTTGAGGTTTTTACTACACAAATATACAGTTCACAAAAAAAGGTCATGGGGGTGGGCCGCAGGAGAAAGAGAAGTTAAAATGACATTCAGGGGAGCTCTATCTAGAATAATCTCAACAGGTCATCACAGGGTTACTGGAGGAAATGAGAGGGAAAAGTAGTGATGAAACAGACTATTGGAAACTCTTTTTAGTTTAAATAGTAGTTAAATCCTGTTTGACTATGTTAATCTTCTTACGCCAATATATAAAAGTTGCACAAATTTGCTGGCCTACAAGTATAGTGTAGCATGTATCTCCTTCTTCAGAGATTTTTTTAAAACAGAAGCTGGATGGCCATCTGTCAGGGATGCTTTGATTGTGCATTCTATAATTCTATGGCTCTATATACTTCCTCATTTGTATAGAAAACTTCAGTGTTTCAATGGCTGGGGTTGAAGATAACTGGCTGATTTTTTTAAAATTAAAATCAATATGAAAAAAAATTAATCAATCAGTGAATTAACAGAATAATATAGTTCAAACAAATGGAAATAAAATGAATGAAACTCTGAAAATTAATGGGAAATAAAAACACATTTTCCTTACAAACTCCCAGATAGCAGTATTCTATTACATCAATTATGACTGCAGGATATCACTTAATTGTGGCAATGTTGGCTATCAGTAAAACATGGAAGGCCATGACATGGCACTGACTCAAGTGTTGTGGACTGCAGCAGTTCAGAAGATCACCCTTTAAGCATCTTTTGAATTAGCAACCATGTCACCATAAAAAATGTAGTGTAACCTCTTACCCAACAAGCGGCATTTTCCTAGCTCATCCTTCAAGCCACTTTGGCTCTCTTGCCAGCTGAAAAGGTCAAGAAATCTATAAACAACTCTGTACCATTCATTTACATGCAAGCTAAAAATCACAACTAATCCTGATGTCCCCTGTGCATTGTTCAATTCAAAGTTTACTTCTATTTGCTATTATTGTTATGGTAACTGCCACCATCCCCATGATGGTATATGGTTTAAAGATATTGGCCAGAATCCTGTTGATTATTCATACTGCATAAATAACATTACACAAGCAGTTGCACTTTCTAGGAGGTTGGGCAAGGGTGACATAATAGTCAGGGCCATGCAAGCATCATAACAGAAAAATGCAAAGCATTACCACCCATTACATTGTTCTACCACAACAGTCAATATAGGCGCTTTACAGACCGGCCAAAAGGACGGTCTGCTGGCGCCAGTGTTTACTGCGTCAGGGAACCGCAGTGATTCCCTGACGCAGCATGAAGAACCCGCAAAAGCGGATTCTTTTTGCGGCACGGAAATGACGCCACAAGGCACCAATGGCACACTTGTTGTGTCATTTCCATACTGTGATGTGCGGATGCTAAGCGTCCGCTACATCAAAATGGCAGTGCCCATGTAGAATGGGCACCGCCATTTTGTACGTGCTCAGCACGTACTAGGGTTAGGGGCGTCCAGAAAGGACGCCCCTTTCTAACCCTAGTACATGCTGAGCACATACTTTTTGGCGGTCTGGAACCCGCCATACTCTCAGCATATTACAATTCCTGGCTAGAAATGCTAGAATAAATTTACGAAAGATGATCTTCATTGTAGTGCCACCTTTTTACTAAGAATGTTATTGAGTGCCAACCAGCTGTTATAGTCTGACTATTCTAATATTCACACTAATTTTACCACAGTTCATGCATATGACTACGTCTCACATATCACATCTTTCAGATGTTGAGTTTAACATATGAAAGAAGCCACCAACCATTACTACAGTGATACGCATGAATTTTACATATGTCTGTTTCCAGTGCATCTCATCTTCCATTTTAACAGCTAATACCTGAAGTTGCTCAATGAAATGGTCCCACTTTTTCTCAGCTTTTTTGAGTTTTGAATTATCTCATCTACTCTATGGACTGATACTATTGGATGACTAACTTCTTCACCTACCTACTTGCCCTTTTTCTCTGTATGTGTATAATTCTAAACAATTTAATCCTCTATGCAGGCACAGTTTGCACCGACTTTCAGTTCTTGTGCCTGTGCACATACATGCAACAACAACAAAAAAGGAAACCTGCTGATACAATGATGCACTGCAGTCACATCAAGGTGGTCTGCAGTGTAATCAGTGTGCATATGTGGTGGACACATTAGGTAAAAGTAAGGACTCCATTGAAAATTGTGTCAATGAAAAATGATTATAGTTTCTACATGTTTAGCTGGCAGGTATTCAGAGTTGTCCACTGTTCAGAGTAAACTCACAGAATAAATAATGGAATGAAAAGGGTGAAACCCACTCAGGCTAATTAACCCAAAATACAAATAACAGATTTTGAGTCTGTTATTTATCTGCATTCATATTAATTATAATTTCTAACAGAATTATAAATTTTCTCTTTAATTTTCCTTTTCTTTTAAGCTATTTTCCACTTATTTGTGCACAGAGATAAGGAGTATGCCTTCCAGTTACAGATTTTGTCCTGACTTCAGTGAGGAATAATAACGGTTGGGAGTCACAAGACAAAAGTTTAAGTAAGTGGTACAAAAATCTACAAAAGTCTAGCTTAGAAACTTTTCTCAGCTGCCTGTGTGTCCCTAGCTATTATCACTGACTTTAATGCTTATTTGAAAAGTTAAAAGTCTCTCTCTCTCTCTCTCTCTCTTTCTTCTATCATCTCTTTTTGAGGTTTTCAGAAGTGGGAAAATACATCATGTACAGAGAAAGTTTTGTACTGGCCACTGGGAAGGGAGAAATAATGTGCAGTCTCAGCAACTTGTAGGGACATAGAATAGCCAAGAATGGCATAGCCCCAGGCATATACACTCAGCACCAGTGGAAGAGAACATACTCAGCAAACTGTGTACCATGAGACCATGAAACTCTTCTCCTTCAGCTCTGTCAGATATAAGAAGATAGTGAGATGATGCTGACAAGGAACAAACACTGAGAGGAAAGGAAACTGGTGATGAAGAGCAGTGGTGAAAGCTCTACACGGTACTATGTGTTGTTGTTGTTGTTGTTGTTGTTGTTGTTGTTTTCTTATTTCCCACTGTTCTCCCAACATAGGGACTCAAAGCAGCTATTTACAAGAGCACTTGTACAAAAAGTGAGCACTGTCTGCCCTGACATCTCATTTTGAGATTGCAGGCCATCTGTTTCTATGGATGAATATTCAATTGGCAGATAGATTCTATACATTTTGTTCAAAATGCATAAATACAGTTGGAGGCATTTATAGCATGCAGAGCAGTTTCACAACACAGAAAATATTATTTTATTAGTAGAAATAGTAGTTGTTGCAATAGTAGGAGTAGCAGTAGCAATTTCCCTGCCTTTTTCTGGTCCAGGACTCAAAGTGGCTCACAAGTTAAAATGTCAAAATGTAAAATAAAATAAAATAAAATAAAATAAAAAAAAATTAAAACCAATTAAAACAAACCACACACACCATCACCACCACCACAACAACAAATAGAGGGGAAAAATCCAATACATTGTAACAATCATCAAATGCTTGTCAGGTCAGAAAAGTTCTAACTTGTCTGCAGGTGTCATGCTATCTTCTCTGAGAAGGAAGTTCCAGAGCCTGAAGGCAGCCACGAAGAAGGCCCTCTCTTCTGTTCCCAATAATAAACTGGTGAGGCTAATGGGACAGAGTAGAGGACCTTACCAGCAGATCTGAAAACACAGACAGTTTTGTAAAGAATAACGTGGTCCTTCAAATAACCTGGATGTGAACTGTATAGGTCAAAATGAGCACTTGGAATTGTGCCCAGAAATAGATTGGCAGCCAATGGAGTTGATGCAACAAGGGAATTGTGTGCTCCCTGTAGTCAGCCGCAGTTAGCAATCTGTCTAGAGCTCTTTGGACCAACTGAAGTTTCTGAACACTTTCCAAAGGCATTTTCACACAGAGTGCATTTCAATAACGAAACCTGGATGTAACTAAGGCATGTGTCACTGTGGCAGGTCTGATGTCTCAAGAAATGGACACAGCTGATGCACAGACTTTAACTGTGCAAAGGCATTCCTGGCTAGCACTGTGGACTGAGCTTCCAGGCTAAGAGCTGTATCCAGGAGTACACCAAAGGTACAAACCTACAGTATGTCTTCAGAGAGAGTGTAACCCCCATCTAACAAAGGTTGAATCTCTGTTCTCTGATGTGGCTGTCGACTAACCAGGAGTATCTCTGTCTTATCTGAATTAAGTTTCAGTTTCTGCAGTCTCATGTAGTCCATTACTGATGACATATGTTGGTTAGAACTGAAACAGCTTCCTTGACTTGAGGTGGAAAGGAGTAATACTGTTGTGTGTCATCTGACACTGAACTCCAAAATGCAAGACAACCGCTACTAGTGATTTCATGTATGTGTTAAGTTGCATGGGGGACAGAACTCAGCCCTACAAGTCAGTTACCAAGGGGTCAGGCAGGAGTCTGCCGCCATTTCTGTTCACCTATCCCGGAAAGAATGAAGCCACTGCAAAACAGTGCCTTTAACTTGTATCCAAGAAAGGCAGTCCAGAAGACTACCATGACTGAAGGCATTGAAAGCTGCAGAGAGGTCCTGCAGACCAAAAGAGACACATTCCTCCTTTCTAACTGACAGCATAATTCCCAACAAGGTGACCAAAGCTGCCTCTGTTTCATCTCATTCAGAAACACTCCAGGAACTTGCCTAAAAATCGAAAGTTAGAGCCTGGATATAATTATACAGAATGGTAGAATGCAAGAAGAGCTATTTCAAGCATGATTATATAATTGCCTCTTTCAGTCAGGCTAAAACTCTGCCTTATTTAATGATGTATTAATGACTCCTTCTACCCATCTGGTTCTGGACGAAGTCGCACTTCCCCTAAAGAACTGTGTTCACAGCTTGGGAGTGCTCCTGGATTCATCACTACAGTTGTCATCACAGATACATGTGATGGTCAGGATTGCCTGCTATCAGCTTTGGCTGATATGCCAGCTGCGACCCTACCTGGAGCCAGAGGACCTAGAAATGGTGGTACATGCACTGGTAACCTCTTGTCTTGACTTCTACAATGCACCCTACATGGGACTATCCTTGTGCCAAGTTCAGAAGCTTCAACTGGTACAAAATATGGCAGCCAGGTAGGTTGCTGGGAAATCCAGATTCGACCATATAAAACCTATCTTAAAATCCCTTTACTGGCTGCCAATCAGCTTCCGGTCATTGTACAAGATGTTGGTTATTACCTTTAAAGCCTGCTTACTTGCAGGAGCGCCTACTTCCTTACAATCCATCCCGCACTCTCAGGTCCTCTGGGAAGAATTTACTGCAGCCGAAGAAGACCAGGTTGGCTGTGGTTTCCCAGAGGACCTTTTGATTGACTACTCCGAAAGTGTGAAATGACCTGCTGGAGGAGATCCGTCAGATTACCACCCTTGACACCTTTAAGAAGGCAGTCAAGACGGATGTCTTCTGGCAGGCCTTCTCAGACTGACCTCCCATGCAAAACGTATCCCGTCTGCTCATAGTTGTTTTTGCTATCCAGCCAGCTTTTAATTATTTTATACTTATTTTTAACTTGAAATTATAATTGATTGTTAGATTTTCATGTTGGTAGAGGGTTGGGGAATATGTAATTTTATTACTAGGTTGTATTATGTATTGTTATTTCTTTCATTGTAACCTGTCTCAATCTGTAGGGAGAAGTGGGCTAATCATCATCATCATCATCATCATCATCATCATCATCATCATCATCATCATCATCATCTCTTCCAGCGGGTTTACCCATCTGACTTTATATAGGAATCTTATTAAATAAAATGTCCCACTCCTTTGATTATGACTGCCATGTTTGCTATGATTGTCATGCAGTTTTGTTAATAATGTCAGTATTTTATTGATTGTATCTTTGTATTTGTATTTTGTATTTATTTTATCGGATGTAATCCCAGCTCAATCCACAGGGAGAGGCAATAAATATAAATGAATGAATGAATGAATGAATGAATGGCAAGGTTTCAGGGTGTTCATTTACTTAATGATCCATTGTCTGCTGGATAGTTTTCATTTGCATTTGCTGGGTCTTGATTTGGTGTTTTTCAGGGCTGGTAGCCAAACTCTGCTTACTTCTTTTCTGTTGAAGTTGTCCAGGTGTTTGTGGATTTCAATGGCTTCACTGTGCATTCTGACCTGGTAGTAGTTGGCACGGTCCAGAATTTCAGTGTTTTCAAACAGCATTTTATGTCCAGGATGATTTATAATGTGTTCTGCGACTGCTGATTTGTTTGGATGGCCAAGTCTGCTGTGTCTCTTGTGTTCCTTGATTCATGTTTGAACACCGTGTTTGGTGGTCCCTATGTAAATTTATCCTGTCTTTCATTGAGTGCAGCATTTGCTGGATTTTCTTGGTCGCTTTCTTCACAAGTTTCCCTATACTGTCTGTGACTCCTTAGATATATGGTAAAAATACCTCCCCTTTGGGTGGTTGTTTGTCTTCACTCTTTTGGGTTTTTCTGGGTCTGGCAGCCCTTCTGACATCTGAGCTGGAGCAAACATTAGACTGGAGAGACCAGTGTAGGCGCTTCAATTGATCTCCCAGGAATATGTCAGCACCCAGAGTAGAAAATGTCACAGATGCTGCAATGGAGAACAAAGGTGAAAGTTAACTGGAGTTCAAAAGGTGCCATGATGAGTGTGCAAAGTTGAAAGGTGCTGAGTCACAGGAAGATCATGACACCTCACCATGAAGCAGTGTCATGAAGCTTCAATACTGCAAAGTAATGGTACACATGTGACAGGAAACTATGTGACATACAGGTTGTGGGTTGGACTAAAATCACAGGCAGAAAATGTGTATATAAAGGAATACCTGCCACTGTAAAAAAACTTGATGAATATTGGATGGTGGAGGAGCATTATGTCAGTTTGTGTAATCTATTGCTGTAAAGTACTTGTAAATATTGCAACCAAGATTAAAGCCTCTTCAAGAGAACTCAGCTATCATGAGTGAAACTCTGTGGGAGAAGGAAGTTTCCTTCACCCTGCACCACTTCCAGAGGTTCCTGTGGCATTTGGTTCCTGGCAGCCAGTCTTCTGCATGCATGGACTTCAGGTCCCACATGTGCCAACAGAATAAATTTGAGGAATAAACTCTTCTAGAACACGGCCACATAGCCTGAAAAACCCACAAAATCTATGGATGCTAGCCGTGAAGCCTTCACAGCTGGGCAAGTTGTTCACATGGGTTCCAAATTATGTGACAAGTAGCTAGGGATTATGGGAGTTGTAGTCCAAGTTTCAGCAGGTTGCCTATTCCTACTATAGAAAAAGAGTCAAGGAACCACTAAGCACAAGAGTAGAACAAACACAAATGTCAGGAAAACTTCACCAGGTTTGGAGAACCTGAGTAGTAAAGATAGCCTTGGGACAGGGCAAGGAGATATCAAGGTCTGATGGCCCAAAATATATCATTGAAGGATTACAGTTCAGAGGTAAAGGAGATTGTACTTCTTTTTCATGCTGTTACTGGTTTAGGGTACTGCAGCCTGATAATTGGATACTAGTGACCCTGTACTTATCCATATTTATCCATGCAAAGAAGTAGTGAGGGCCATTGGGGAGACCATAGGATGAGGCTATCCAGTTCTTTGTGTGTGAAATGAAATTATATGCAACCATTTGACATGCAGTCCTGTTTCTTTCCATTGTAAATCTGAGCATCTAATTTTAAGGACAGGGTTGAGCTGTCTTATTTGAAGCATATAAAGTCTTAATGGACATTGATAATGTCAATTCAAATTATTATTTCCCTCCCAACATAGATTATAGGTTGAGGGAACATAAATGGGATTTAAAAAATAAATTCAGCACATATATCAGAAAGCACCTTTTCATGTAGAGAATAATAAATGCTCAGAATACCCTGCAGGCAAAGTTGTTGAGGCAAAAAGTATCAGTGTCATTCAAGAAACAATTAGTTATCATCCTTGGGGAAATAGACTACTAAAAAGGATATGTCTTGATGGACCAAATGACCTTTATTCATTCTCCAAAATATCTCTCATGATCTTATAATTCTATTGAAGACTTTTTCAGCATTTTGGCCTCAAGCAATGCCAGTTTTCACTTGAATTATTCTGCTCACCAGTGTACTTCTGAGGCTATTCCTTTTCTATCCAAATAATGCAAACAATGCCCAGATCTTGCTCTTAACACCACAGTACCTCAGCTGATTATTCAAAACACACACTGAGTTGTGCCATTGTGTTACAATCATCCTGGTGACAAACCATTTCATCCTTTACATATTTGCTTGGAAGTAAGTACAACTGAGTATAGCTAGATTTACTCCCAAGCAAGGAGGAAAATAGCTATAATGCAGGATATTTGAAATTAGAATATCCCATCCTAAGCCAAAATCTTAGCTGACATAACAAGAAGATTGCACACATTAATGGACTATGTGACTGCCCAGGGCTACTACTCAAGATGACGATATATTACCTCAGTTATCAGAGGTAGTATGTAGGTATAACAATGTTTGTATATTCAATCCCTACAACCAGTAAAGATTTTGGTGTTTTTCTCCCTAGCATTAGGAAATCCTCAAAAATTGTGGAGTTTTTAGGTTTGAGACTTAGGGGGGATACAGATGGGTGGCTCCATGCCACCCGTCTTTACCCCTTGTCGGTGCCATGCCAACCACACCGCACAGCACCAATGCACTCCCTAAAACGAAGCCACCTAAAGCGGCTTCTTTTTAGGAGCGCCATAATGGCTCTCATGCACCTTGACACCGCCAAATGCCATTTGGGTGCATGGATGCCTGTACGTCATCGTTGTGCACCCTGTGTGGGCGGGGCTGCAGCAAGATATCACATGGGGACCACTAGTAGGGCTGGGCACATATGGACGCCCAGCCCTACCAAGCCCTAAAATCGGTCCCAGCATGACCCTTTGCGCCAGTCTATATCGGGCCTTACTCTGTGCAAAAAAGTAGAATGACATTTCCACTTCTCAAGTTCCATTTTTTAGGAGAAAGGTAGGATATCAAGCAAACAAAAAACAAATTTTCTATGCTGAAAATGTATTTATTGCACCACAATAATAAAATCAGTTATTATATGGAGCAGAAGTTTGGGGATACAACAGTGTCTCAAATTTAGAAACTGTTCAGAACTTATTTTTAAGATCCCTGTTGGCTGTCCCTAAGTATACCCCTGTCTCTTTTCTGAGAGCTGAAACAGGCCAAACTACTCTTCAAGCTGGTACACATACTGCTCTTGCCTTCTACTGGCTAAAGTTGTTATCCATGAGTGATTCCAGGTTCCCCAAAAAAATGTTTTTTAGAACAAGTATCTGTTAACTCTCCAAGTTCCTGGGTATCTATAGTTAGAACAATATTGCAGAGCAATGAGATTAATGTGGACTCACTTCCAAATTATGCCACCCATAGTCAAGCAACTGATTAAAGAGAAAATTTATCTTGTTTCCAAATGTACAAGACATCGTTTGGGTTAGAGCATTACTTTATTAATCTTACTCTGGCCCCTGCTAGAAAAGCATTTACTGATCTAAGGTACCAATGTATGCATTCTGCCTATTTGACAGGAAGATATAATAACACTCCTGTCCATCTAAGACTATGTATCTGCAAAACTGGGGAAGTGGAGAATATCAACCATTACCTTTTACATTGTCCTCTTTATATATCTCCTAGACAAAGGTTTCTTGAATGTATTTTAAAATCCCTTTCTGATAGATCTTGCTTTCAGCAGATTTGTGTCCTTTTGGCCAGCAACAATGTATTTGTTACTTCTATGGTAGCAAAATTTGGTTTAGCTGCTAGCAAGATTAGAATCAGTTTTCTTGATCAGAATGACAGCTAGAGCCATTCTGACTTTATGTATTTATTATTTTATCATTTATGATGTATTATTGTTTTTGTTGATGGGTCTCTCTTACTAATTTTACCATGTTGTTTTATTTGTGGGTTTTGTGCCTTGGTTTTTTACACTGTTTTTGTATTTAATAATAAAATGGTAGATGAAGCTAGACAAATGTTAAAATATTATTTTCAAGAAAATCTAGGGAAAGGGGTAGATATAGGAACAGTATGGGCAGCTAGTAAAGCAGTTTTAAGAGGTTTCTTTATTCAAAAGCATAAACAAATACAAAAGAGAAAAATTAAATCAGATAACGGAAGCAATAGCAGAAAAAGAAAAAGAACTAATCAATAGCACAAAGAGAGAGAAAATACAAAGAGAGATTAAATTACTGCAAAAACAATATTCAATAGAAAATCTAGAAAATATTACAAGAGCAATGAAATAACTGAAAGCTAAACATTTTCAAAATGCAAACAAAATTGGAAAATGGCTGTCATGCAAAATTTAAAAAGAAAGAGACGAAAAATTAATAAACCAAAATACAAATAGGAGAAAAGATATTCACAGAATTAAAGAAAATCAGAGAATTTTTTACAACCACTTCAGTAAAATATATAGAGCAAAAAACATAGAAAACTCTGACATTCAAAAATATTTGGAAAAAGGTAACATCCTAATCTTAGATGAGGAAAGTAGACAGAAATTAAATCTGCCCGTTAACCAACAAGAACTATTCAAAGCAATTAAAATGATAAAAATGATAAAGACCTGGCCCCGATGGTTTCACATTTCAATATTATAAAATCTTTAAAGAGGAGCTATGTGAATTGTTATTTCAAACAATGAACAAAATTGGTCCAGGGCAAATATCTCCAACATGGGAGGAAGCAAATGTATTCTTAATTCTGAAGGAAGGGAAAAACCCAACTGACGCAAATAGCTATCGACCCATCTCCTTATTAAATACTGACTACAAACTTTTTGCTTCTATTTTGTCAGATAGATTAAAAATGATATTTACCATGATAACTTCGGAAGAACAATGTGGTTTTGTAAAAGGTCAACAAATAAAGGATAACATCAGGCAAATAATAAATATAATAGAACATTTTGACTTTCATAATGATAAAAAATTAGCTATAGTCTTGTTGGATCTTGAGAAAACCTTTGACAACCTAAATTGGGATTATATGGCAAATGTGTTAAAAAGGATAATAAATAATAATAATAATAATATGATTTATTTATATGCCACCCAAGCACTGGGAATCTGGGCGGCTTACAACAGAGGGGATAATAGACGGTTCCCTGCCCTCAGGCTTAGAAGACACAACACAAAAGGAGAAGGGAATGGTGGGAGGAGGGAGGGGATCAGGTCCAGCAGTTCTTCTCTCCCTCTGAGGCCTGGACCAAGGCAGATGGACCGGAGGGAGGGCTCTTCTTCTTCAGGCTAGCCCTGATGGAGCTGGGCCAGCCTATTCTCTCCCTCACAGGCCGAAGGATGACAGTTATGGAGGGAGGAGCTATGAAGTTAGGGGAAAAGTTCCTTAACTGGATAAAAGCAATATATAGTAAACAAACAGCTAAAATAGTGATCAACAGTACAAGAGCAAAACTAATTAATATAATGAATGGTACAAGACAAGGATGCCCATTGTCCCCAATATTATTTATTCTTGCCATGGACATCATTATCAGAAACATCAAAAACAATGCAAACATCAAGGGAGTCAGGATAAAAGGAGATAGATATACAATAAGGTCCTTTGCTGATAATATAGCTATAACGGTGGAAGATCCCCCAGATAGCATTAACCATCTAATAGAACAACTAAGAGAATTTGAAATAGTCCCAGGACTAAAAGTGAACAAAGAAAAAACAAATCTGATCACTAAAAATATTTCAAATTCAGAATACGTTTTGAAAGAAATGACTGGATTAGTAAAAAAGTTAATAAAAAAGTTAGGTATAAAATTGACACATAAATACTCTGATTTGTTTAGAAATAATTAATTGGAAAAATGATCAGAAATAAAAAAGACTTAATGCAATGGAAAGAACTGAACTTATCACTGCTGAGAAGAATCTCAGTAGTGAAAATGAATGTTTTACCTAGACTTTTATTTCTTTTCTGAATCATCCCTATTATCCAAAATGAAAAGTCAATGAAACATTGGCAAAAACAAATATCTGACTTCATCTGGATGAGAAAGAAACCCAGGCTTAGGAGAAGATACATGTATGATGCCAGGGAAAGAGGTAGCTTTACTGTACCTAATTTACAACTTTACTTTGAAGCGTGTGCATTAATCTGGTTAAAAGACTGGATGAAGTTAGAAAACAAAAAACTTCTATGCAAGATACTGGAAAATCAAGAAGGAAGTACATATAGATGAATGGATTATTAAATTAATAGGCATGTTGGAAATAGATATTCTGTCAAAAAAACTGAATAGAGAAGCAAAAAATACTAAAATGGATAAATGGGGAAAATATTAGATGATATAAAGAAGAAATGGGGAAATGACTTGATGATAGAGTTTAGAGATTAAACTGAGAAATAGAACAAAATTGGAGAAAATGATGTTATTATGATTTGTAATATTATCCAAGGTATACCAATAAGTGTATAGCTATATAAACCTACCAGTTGAAGCACGTATTATCTTATACTACAGTCAGCCCTTCTTATACACGGATTTGTTATACACGGATTCAAGCATACATGGTTTGAAAATGTTCGAAAAAAGTATAAATTTCAATTATCAAACCTTGATTTTCCATTTTTTTTATAAGGGACACCGTTTTGCTCTGCCATTATATTTAATGGGACTTGAGCATACACGGATTTTGTTATACACGGGCAATCTTGGAACCAAACACCAGCGTATAACAAGGGTCCACTGTATATCATAGAAATGATATAAATATTACAAAGACACTGAAAAAAACCATATATAGAAAAAGGTTAAACATTTATTTATAAATACCAGTAAAAGAAGATATACAGAAAAAGATAGTAAATTTATGAATCGACAAGTCTTCGGAAGTCTTTTTAGATTTAGTCTTCATGTTGTCTAATGGTTGTTATTTCTCAATTATATGTGTGTAATGCATGCAATGTATGTGGAATGTATGTGTATTTGTATTGACTGTATGTCTTTTAAAAATGTATACACACACACACACACACACACACACACACACAGAGGATGGCCATCTGTCGGGGATGCTTTGATTGAGAGTTCCTGCATGGCAGGGGTTTGGACTGGATGGCCCTTGTTCTCTCTTCCAACTCTATGATTCTATGACTTATATGCAAAGATACAATATTCTGTATAGATTGTTAAAACTTTTTCCCCCCTGAATCTTTCCCATTCTCCCACATATGTATTCACTGGCTGTTCTTCCACAGTGAACCTGTTTTAGTATACTTTGCCACTGTCATTATCTCACCATTGTGCCTTTTAAATTCCATGTTCTCCTTCTTTTCAATTAATCTTTTTAGTGTTTTAATTATCTTTCTTTTGTTTTGTTCTTGTTTTTGGAACAGGACTGTGAACACTTGAAATGGCTTGCTATTGTCAGAGACCTTGTAGTTTTGTAAGTTGTCTGGTCTGTTGTTGGCAGGATAACTTAAACTGTGACCAGAGGCACTAGACTTCATAGTCTTCTTCCCTCAAGTCCCTCTTCTAATTAACTTCCTGCTGCTTGTCTCTGATAATTGAAAGACCCAAACACTTTGAGTTTCACTCAAGTATAAATCATTTGAACATAGCATTGCTCCCTACTGTTTTGGGCCCTGCTTGTTTTGCTATATTTGCTCCATTACAACATGATATTTTATACACACACACACACCCTTCAACTCAGGAAAAGCTAGACAAGCAACAGCAAATTACCCTCATGTCCCCCCACAAATGGGTTGGGGCATATGTTACATTTTTATAGTTCATATTAATTAAAAATTAAATGCCATTGATTTCAGTTAAACTTATGTTCAGTAAATTTAGGATCATGTCCTAAACTAAGCATGTTGACATTATTACTGGCATTATTCTTCCATATATTTATTCAGCAATATTTTTTTCTTCTTCTGCTAATCCCATATGAATAATCTCACTCTACATTTTTGGAGGCTGAAATTGTTGCAGAAATTTATGCTTTCTTTCCTCTCTAGGCACATTTTAACAGCTCCACAATGGGCCCAATAGTCAATTGTCTTCCCCTAGATGTTTCCAATTGGCCCTTTAAGCCACTATAGGTTCCTCCCCTTCCTTATTTGGAGCATTCTATGGAATAACATTAATTGTTCATCAGTTGTAAAATGCTTGGTACAAACTGCCTTGAGAGAGTGTCAGATTTAGATATTGCCCCTTCCAATTGTTTGGGGCCTGGATGTAGTCTGCAAGCTTCATTTTGCTCACCACTGATTTACAGAGTCACAAGGAAAATTTTAACATGTGAAATGTTTGAAAACTCTCAGATGAGTAGTTACTGCGATTATTGTATTCATTCATTCATTCAATTTGGAAGGGAGTACAATGGCCAATAGATAATTACATGTTTCTCAGATGGCATGGGCAGAACAGATTTTGCAGATTTACACACATTATCAGTAAGAAATATCTTTAAACCACATTTGGCACTGTGACTTTCACCCCACTACATCATATATGGATGATTTACTTTCCAAAACATTCCAACAATGGAAAAATTGATTCCATTGCATTTTTTAAAATTTGTTCATGTTTCATTTGTATTATTTATTTATTCCCAAACTAAAGAAGGAATGAGAGATATACATTTGTCATGGTTATTTCATCTACCTTCCAGACTGAACAACAAAGATGGAGCTTGCCCCTCCCCATGAAGACCTTGAAAGAGATACTATACACCATGAAAGTTTGTACCTGATTTAAAAAAAAGTTAGTCATGAAGGTTACACAATACTATTTGCTATTGTGATCTAATTAAATGATATATGTCAGGTAAATCTTCTCCCTAACAGAGCATTTCTATAAATCATTGTTTTTATTCTGTTAGCACTGCCATTCCTAGACTAAAGGAATCATCCCCAGATGATCAGAGTCATTGTGGCATTTCCAAGCTCTATGGGTCCAAGTGGAAGGAAGAGTTCAAATGTCCAGCTTACGGCCCTCCTCTGAAAGCAAAGGAGAAAGAGGCAGAGATTGGACTTCACCAGAGTACCAACTCAGTTTAGAAGAGGAGGGTTTACAGTCTGTCTCCCACCACTGTTCTTGAATCCACAAAACAAAGACTATGGGATTTTGCTTTTTGTGAGCTTTGGGTCCATTCATACTCATTCTGCTCATCCAGCACATTAAATGTACTTTATGTTGGGCCTTTTCATCCAGCTAAGTATTTAATGAATTTGTTGTTAATTATCATAGACTTTTTAACACCTCAGATTTAGTGATATTCCCTTTGAAGCAGATTTGCTGGGATTACTTATACTGCAAGATTATTTCCCTGCAGTAATCAAGCATATTCTTTGGTTTTGTTGTTTCTACAAACAGGCTCGACAACACATGATTAATCCATTAATAGTTAATCTATGAGGAAAAGCAGCCCAATTTTATGTCAAATTCTTATTTTTTAAAAAAATTAATTCACAGTATAACTTTGGTGGCTACCAAATTTTTGTCTGAGGCAGTTTGGATCAGAGAACATTTAATTTCTGTACTAGGGGAAAATGTCTAAAATAGGATCTGTTCATATGAATTTACTAATTGTCCCTTGTGCTTTTAATATACTTTACATTTTGAGAATTTGATTTGGCTAGGCCTCAGGACTGTAATAAAGAGTTGGTGTCTCCCTCCAAGGCAGAGCTTTCCCCAAGTCCCTGGGCAAGAAGGAATCTAAAGATATTATAGGACATCAAGCGATATTTAAGGATCCAAGAGAAGACCCCTCAGGAGTAACCTTTCAATGTAAGCTGCAAGTGTGTGAGCAAGTATTAAACTATAGCTGTATATAAACACACAGCAACTAGTGCTGTGAACAACACTTTCTTCACTCTTTTTGTTTCCTGCTCACAGCAGTCCTTGGATTACTGTTTAACTGATCTCCTTACAACCAGACCATGTCACATGCTACTGACCTCTTTTGTGGCAATTTCATTCTCTCATTGATGATCTGGCAGAGTTACCCTCTAATACATGACTCCAGCCTATATTCTGACTATCTGTTTGGAACTACAGTGCTTCTGGGGTCTCTCTGTGTACTCATCCCAAACTTACTCTGACTTTTCTTCCTCAGCACACTCTTGCAACTGTATGTGTTCCTGACATCCCTCAGTATTTACACCCCTGTACCAGGACAGATATATGTGTCATCTGTTCAATGTGGTGGAAATTCCTTTTTGAAATATAAAAGCTATAGAAAGATGGAGTCACCTTTGTTAGCCAGAGAGATAGTTTTTGAAATAAAGGCTTGGAGTTACTAGAGCAAAGGAATAGTGAGTGCATCTTGACCTGAATGGAAGCTGGCACCAGTAGAAAGACATAACATAAACTACTGAGATAAGGACATCCAGAAGCGAGGTTAGAAGGAAGGCTACAGGAGGGGGTAAGGAGTGATGATGCAGTTTTAATGTATGCATGTATTTCTGTTCTGATTGTAAGAATTCTATATGTTTAAATTGTAATTAGCCAATCAGGTGTATTGAAGAAGCTTCTTTGTCTTGAATAATATAAAAAGAGCCATTTTGTCTTGTTCGGGGTTCTCAGCTTTTGGAACTTGAATTCCACTGAGTTCAATGTTTCCTGAAATTTCTGTTACACATAGAAGGTTAATAGGCTTCTAGGTCCTCTTCAGCAAGTGTCTTCAAAGTCTTCAAACCATGTGCCTCAAGGAAGTGATCATTCTGTGATCTGAAGTCTTCAAACCATGTGTTTCAAGGAAGTGCTCACTCTACTGGTGGACATGATTGGGCATTGCACATATACATCAGTGTTGAGGAATGTGCCCATTTAACTTTAGGTGCTGAATGCAAAGATTCAGACAGGCAGCCTACTCATGTAGTTCCCCTGTGCTTGCCCACCCAGAAAAAAAGATAAAAGTTAATTGTTCATGTTGAATTGATGTAACTGGGCAAAAGGTGTCTCATTAGAGAAGGGAAAATATATTTTGGTAAATATATTTGTTTCCTACCTTCCTGTTCCTGATGGGACCATAACAAAACACAAAATACTAATAAAGCAGTGTAAACATTTTAAAAAACCAATATTTCAGACAAAGAGGCAAAGGAATAATAAATCAACAAATAACTACCAAGAATCATATTTTATCATTTCCCCAAAAGTGCACTGTCAAAATATTGTTCTCTCTGAACTGTTTTGGTTTCCACTTGATTTCTAAAAGTGGTTAGATGATTCTTTTGGAGCAATGAGTTCATGACCTAAGTACCACCTTGTTTGTTTTATTTTATTTTAATTAAATCCTGCCTTTTCATTTTATTTAAACACTGCTTTCCTCTGTGCACAGAATTCAAGGTGGTTTACAAGCATTTGAAACAAAGTACAACTAAAATTGTTGATTCAACAGTTTAAAAGAGGCAATTAACTACCTCACATACCAGTCTGATGTACCTCTCTTCACTTGGTGGTAGGAAATGGGGCATAGTATATGGACTAATAATCTTATTCATGGCAAATGTAAATAGACTTTGATTGCTAAAGAACTTGGGTAGAGCAAAAGTTTGTTGAAAAGATGACCTTATGAAGATCATGGTACATGTGACATACATCCTATGCCATCTAATGTGTTTTACCTGCTGAGCAATATATCTATGGCAGTATATTGTATAAGTATAATGTAGGTACTGAAATAAAGATCCTGTCTGATTTTGGAAGCTAGGCAAGGTGAGTCTTTGTTAGTACAGTGGTACCCCGGGTTACGAAATTAATTCGTTCCGCCGCCGCTTTCGTAACCCGAAATACTTCGCAAGCCGAAAAACCCATAGGCGCTAATGGGGAAAAGCCGCGATTTCGTGTGAAATAGCGCCGAAAAGCACCAAAAAAATTTTCGTAACCCGAAAAAACCTTCGTAACCCGGAACAGTTTTTTTAAATGGATTTTTTTCGTAACCCGGAAATTTCGTAAGGCGGCGCATTCGTATCCCGGGGTACCACTGTACTTGGGTAGGACAGTACTAACAAATACTAGGTGATGTGGCTATATTTCACAGGAAGGCTTGCCAACCCACCTCTGAGCATTCTTTGCTTAAGGAAACTGTATGAAATTAATGGAGTTGCCATTAATCAACAGAAAGCGGCTGCCCGGCTGGATGGGCAGGCCGCTTTGCCACTAGAAAGCGGCTACAAAACTACAAGCCCCAGAGTCCTCTGAGGCTTGCCCCGGCCCCTAATTGGTGCGTGGGGTGGAAGGGGAGTCGCTTCCACCCCGCGACGCTCTAGGGGCCGGGCTCTATGATCTGGGAGTTCTGGTCCTCCAGGGCAGCTCATTGGGTAGTTGCCCTGGAGGAGGAGTCTCCCGGATCAGGCGACCTGTGGGCAGAGCCGGGGCCTATTTAAGGCTGCGCAGCCGGCTCCGGCCCTCAGTCGGTGCTTGGCTCTGAGCGGTTTGGATCCAAGTAGGAAGGGAGGAGGCAACGGAGTGCTTCTCCCACCCACCCACCGCTTGGTTTGTGGGTTTTTGTCACAACTTGGAGTCGGCAGCATAGGCCAGGATCTGCACGGTGTGGTACCAGGGCTACAAAGCTCTGGTTTGGGAGTCAGTCGGTACCCGGGGGCAAATAGGAGAGGCGTATGGCCATTGTGGGGGCCATAACGTGAGAGCGCCTCCCGGTGACTAGGGACTTAGCGAATATGTGAACGCACGGCAGAGCTGTGGTCAAGTGGTGTTCCTTAACCCCTAGGTCATCCCAATGCCTGGTGGGTACCAGGCTTTTGCTAATCAGACAAACATGGGGTTGTTTGATTTTGCAGATCTTGACCTCATGCTTTGTGCCAACCCTACCAATTGTTTTGCTATTAATAAAGTTGTGGCCTTTCCTCCAGCTTGGTCTCCTGTGGTTATTTGGCAGCAGCATCTGAGGCAAGTGGCTTGAAAGCAGGCACATAACAAACACACTCAAATAAAGACATCCATAAATAAAGACATATAGGTGTTCATTTAGGTAAGAAAGATCCTACTAACCACATATAGACTCAACTTTACATTAAAACCAAATTAATGCATACTCAGCAACAAAATGTTTTTCCCGTCAGACTTTTATTTTAATTGTGGACAGTGGAATAGAATTTACCATTCTGGCTAAAAAAATGGCTTTGGACTTGTGGGAAAATATAACTGTTTGGATGTTTTATGTTTTATTTTATTAAAATTTGTTTCTAAAAATGCAGATTTGCAATTAAAAGATATCAATAAAAACAGCCCAGAAGACCAAACTTCATATTCAGAAATAAGTTTTTCCCAGGAGAAACTGAGATTACAATCCAATTAAGCTGTTACTATATGCAAATGAGGTTTCACACTCTAAAGTTTCAAAATAAAGACAGCATCGAAAAAATAAAATAACACATTTCTTTTCATATTTCAAACAAGCTAAGTGATAAGTTGTCAAAGAGGTAGGTAAGTTTTAGGTGAGTAGGAGCAGAAGGGAATTGGTTTATGAAATATATTTAATGATGGATGGCTTCTGAGCACTAGGAAAAAAACCCATTGCATTGCTTCCCAATTAAAAATTCATTAGGACTTGTAAGGCCTGGATAACATTTGGTAAATAGAAGCAGCATGTGAAAAATTTGAATGAGAGTAAGGGCTTAATAGAATAATCAGGGCTTGAACTAATGCACCACAAAACAACAATACATAAATATGTATGCACACAAGGCTAAATCCAGCTTGTCCTACTTTTGCTACTCCCATTGCCTTCAGTTTTATTGGCATCAGTTGGTCTATAATGAAGGAAGCAAGATTTTCTTTAGTAACTTTGGTGCTAATTAATCAACTCTTTCCTATATCAATATTTTTTCAGATTGAAGCATATCACATGATAGTGCAGGGCTACTTTCAGAAGGCATGATTCCCCACATACAGACATTGATGAGAACTCTATCATTGACTTACTATGTGGCAATGTTAAAAGATTAAGCCATGTGACATTATATGATGTGGAGTCACAACACTGACCTACCTAGGCAGAGGCTGGACCAGGGATTTGTTTTTAAATGTACTCCTCAAACCACCACTGAGCTATTATAACCACCATTGAGCTATTATAATTTTCCTATAGTTTCCTAGCAATAGAATAAACCAGATGACACCTGAAGTGCAGAGGGTGTAAAACTCACTGAGAAAATCATCAAACCAGTGTCAGAGCACATAATTACATCTATTATGTGTTCTTCCATTGAAGCCTCAAGTAGCCATCCAGCAGAGCTCTTCAAAGTGGTCTGGGGGTTATTAACATCTACTCCAGAAAATGGAGATCTCGATTCTTCAGATGTCTGCTGTGACCTTTCTGAGAACTTTGAGGATAAAGCCACTTGTCTCTGCATAGTGACCTTGATGCTGTTTTTATGGTAGGCCTAACTGAGGTGTCCAAGGCTACATGAAATCCCACTGTTGGACAAAGACCTTGCAGCAGTGCATCTGAACGTGTAGTATTTTAATCCTTTTTCTTTGTGGCTGATTAAAGCTATCTGAAATGGTTTGATCTGATGAATCGGGTGAGGTGAATGATCCTTTAAGTGAATTTTCCCTCTACCTCATGGTTCTTAATTATTACCATCCAGTTGCAAATCCTGGTCCCTGAGAACGTTGCAGCAGTGTAATTACAGACACTTTCTATACCAATTATCTAGGTCCATTTAAACCTTGATTCAAGCCTGGATTTGGGACTATATCAGCGGTAAGGGGCGTGGGCGAAAGGAGGGGGAGTGATTTTGGTCCTAAAGAAATATTGCTTTGGCCAGGATACCTATCCATAAGATGGACCACATTGAATGTATGTACCTTGCTAGCTTAAAGATCAGGGAAAGTCTGGGGATTCTGTTGGTTTACCATCCACCCCACAGCTTAACAGACTCCTAGCAGAGCAGACACAACGGGCCGCAGAACTGCTGTTGGAGTTGCCTAGGCTTTTAGTCCTGGGCGACTCAACATCCCCCTTGAGGCCGTTTTAACGAACATATCTGGTGCCAGCTTGGGAGTTCATGGTTACCATGACAAACATGGCCTTACTAGATAGTCTCTGAGCCCACACATTGTGCAGGTCATACTCCGATGTGGTTTTCTGTACAGAACGGCACATCCTGGGCTGAAGGTGCACTAACCCCCCCCCCCCCAATTGGGGGTAGAGGACTTATTAAAATGTCCGGCCTCGAAGGCTGATGGAACCTACTAGGTTCTTCCATGAAGCCTCAAGTAGCCATCCAGCAGAGCTCTTCGAGTGGTAGATGTTCTTCCAACCCACCTCTCATCGTAATTTGTGGTATATTCAAAGATCTCAAAATCATGAAGCAGGCTGGACAACGGCTAGAGCATCGCGCAGAAAATATCAACTCATGCCTGATAAGAACAACAATGAGGGTTCTCCTTAAATCCTATGGAGTGGCAATAGATGCAGCTAAGAAGTCTTTCTAATCTGCACCATTGCATCTGCAAATCTCGTCCAAGCAGAGCTGTTCAGGGTGGTAAGAAACTTGACTCAAGTGCCCCCCACCCTGAACTCTTATCAGAACCTACAAAAGCCTGCTGTGATGCTTTTAATAACTGCTTTGCAGTCAAAATCTCTCAGATAAGAGCCGATGGGATGCCGGCCTTGACGACAGAGACAACAGAAGAGCTATCCAGATCTCCGCCTATATTGTTATTCGGGATCAATTTGAGTTGGTTAGTACAAGGATGTAGACAAGCTCCTTGAAGAAGCCCTTGATCCTGCCTGTCTTGGCTGGCCATCCAGGGGGGAGATACTATCAAGATGCTGCTAAAAAACATAATTAAGGCATCTTTCAGGAAGCTGTCTTCTATCGTCGCCTCAAAGAGCAGTGGTTAACCACTTTTAAAAAAGCCTTCCCTTGACCTCCTAGACAGAAACAATTACAAGCCAGTTTCACTTTTACCATTCTTAGGTAAGGTAATTGAGAGGCAGACACCACTCAACTCCAAGCAGTCTTGGAAGAAATGGATTTTCTAGAACCATTTCAAACTGGATTTAGGACGGGTTACAGAGTTGAGACCACCCTGGTCGCCTTGTCGATGATCTCCGTCTGGACATCGACAGGGGAAGTGTGACCCTGCTGGGTGCTCTTGGACTCTCAAGGCCTTTTATACCATTGACCATTGTATATTCTGGAACGCCTGGGAGAGTTGGGTATTGGGGCACTGCTTTGCAGTTGTTCTGGTCCTACCCTCAGGCAGATTCGCATGGGTGTCGCTTGGGACTTTTCGTCCAAGAGGGAGCTCAAGTTGGGCATCCCTCAAGGCACGATTCTGTCCCCAATGCTGTTCAACATTACTTGAAGACCGCTGGGTGAATCTTCTGGAACATGATGGGGTGTTATCAGTATGCTGATGACACCCAATATATTTCTCTATGTCTCAGACTGATGGAGTGACTAAAGATGGCATCTCTTCTCTGAATGCCGTGTCTTAATGTGGTAATGAACTGGATGAGGGAAAACAAACTCAAATTGAATCCAGGTAGAGACAGGGACTTGTAATAGGACCCCTAATCTGGGAAGGGAGTTATGCCAGCCAGTTCTGGATGGGGTCACACTTCCCCTGAAGGACTCTGTCTGCAGTTTGGGTGCTCCTTGACTCGTCTCTTCGCTGAAAGCTCAGGTTGGATGTGACCGTCAGGAGAACTTGCATCAGCTTCGGCTGATATGCCAGCTATGCCCTACTGGAGCAGAGAGACCTTGAAACATGCGGATAACCTCTCAACTCAACTTCTGTAATCGCTCTACATGGGGCTACCCTCGTGCCAAGTATGGAAATTTAATTGGTACAAAAATGGCATCCAGGTTGGTCATGGCACATCCTGAACTGCCCATATTACACCACTTCTAAATCTCTCCACGGACTGCCTATCAGTTTCCAGGCAAGGTACAAGGTGTTAGTTTCTAACTTTAAAACCTAAATGGCTCGGGTCTTGACTACTGGTGGGAGCACCTACTTCCATACAATCCACCCCGCACACTTTGGTCCTCTGGGAAGAATGTGCTACCACTTAAGAAGACCAGAATTCAGTGGTGACCAAGGACTCTCATCAGCCATTACCAGGCTCTGGAACAACCTGCCGGATGAGAGCCGCCAATATTACCACCTTGGAAGCCTTTAAAAAGGCTATTAAAACGGAGCTCTTCTGGCAGGCCTTTCCAGAGTAGGTTAGATCCATTAGACTTCCCTCCCCCCTCTAATGACTCCTCTGTTGTTCCAATATCAAAATTGATTGATACCATCCTCTCCACACCTCCCACCCATTTCTTCCACTAATCTGCCCAAATTTTAGTGTATTCGTATTGGACATTTTTTAATTTGAATGTTTAATCTCTTTTTATGGGTTGACCACTTTTTTAGGATTGAGGGGAGGGAAGTGGGGTTGGGGGGGTTTTTAAATTGTAATTTTGGCCTGTTACAGCAGCCCCAAAATAAAGCGGCTTCGAGTCACAGTGGAAGTATGGTGTTTCAATGATGCATGTCCTAAGAGCCAAGTTGCACCAAAGCCACGCTCCAGCCCTAAGGACTGGAAAGTGGCTTTGTTGTGGCTTCTGGACTCGTATTCATGCATCATTGAAACCACCATACCTCCACTGTGACTCGAAGTATTTTTATTTTGGCTGTCTGTAACAGGCCTTTAATTGTTTGATGTTTTAATTATACTATGGAACCACTTTGAATCCTTTGTGAAAGAGCAGAATATAAATAAAGATGATGATGATGATGATGATGATTGATTGATATGATGATAAGATTGATGATGAGATGAGATTTGGTCACCCAGTGGATCATCCATATCAGGGGAAAACAAGATGATGAAACCCGTTCCTTGTCCCTGATATTAAAACAGCTTTTGATATTATTGACCATAGTATCTTTCTGATCAGCTCAGGGGATTAAAAGTTGGGAGCATTTTGCTTGAATGGTTCTGCTACAGGAAGATTTCCAGTCGTGGCACTGGAAAACTATCTTATTCCCTGGCGACTATACTATTGAGTGTCTCAGAGTAAAATCCTACCCACAATGTTCTTATCTGAATGTTTTGAGCTGCATCAGGAGATGTGGAGTAAAACTCTTGTCACATCTGAATCAATTCATTGGTGGCTGGAGTGGGTGAATAAACTAGCTGAATCCTGGCAAGATTAAGGCTTTGTTGGTGAGTGGTTCATATACCCAAGGTAAACTACCACAGGTGGGATTGAAGCAAGATAGTGTCAGAGTAAATTGAACTCTGGGCAGAAAATGTTATAGATGTGGCTATGGCTTGAAACTGGAACAAAAATGAAAAGGTAACCTGAATTCAGTTGGGAGACATGATAACTCAACATTTGAAGATTCCTGAGTCAGAGGAAGCTGATGACAGAGGGACATGAGGTAAGTCAGCAAACTTCAATTTGCAGAGTCACAGCTGTTAAGACAGGAAACTGGGTGATATACCAGAGGATGGACTCAAATCCCAGGAGGGGATAGGTATATAAGTGTATGAGCTGAATTCTCATGTGGTTGTATTGTAAAAAGCAGTCTGGCGAAGCATTTGATGTCTGGTGTGAAAGCAAACCAAGAATAAAGCTGGTGTGAGAGAACCAGAAGTCCAGCAGTTTCTTGGCCTTGCTTGATAACTCTGGATGGGTGGATTTTTTTTCTCTGTAAGCCTGCACAAACTCACAGGAGAGACCTTTCTGTGGCACCTGTTCCTGGCGTATGTCTTTTGCATGCTGATGTCTGATTACACATGCCCCCAACAGATGGGCAGGACAACCAACCAAAGGCCACTCCTGACCTCATTGCCTGGGACCACAGCAACCACATGCGATGGTGCTGAGTGGCCTGATGCTGTGGTTCAAAAGTACTGTGGAAAGGAGTGGAAACCATCTGCTCTCTTTGGGACCAGTTTTGGGCTGCCTCAGGCGGCTTTGGCACAACCCCAGCACTGCTTCTGGCAACTCAGGGGCATGCATCATCATAAAATCATACCCTAGAATGGCTGGAAGCTACTCCCATCTGTCAATATGTTTCAGGCCATAGATTGCATATCCTCTGAATAATCAAATGATAATGTAGAGATTCTTCTGGGTCTACTTTTGTTGATAGATGCCATTTGCTCTGAGTGCCTATATAAATTGCAGCTGATATAGTTAGTTGTGTGTATTCTTAAGATAGGGCATAGCTTATCTAAAGTGGTACAGGAATCCATAAACTCAAGACCAGACTATTACAATATTCCATGTAAGTACAGTCATACCTCCATATTTGTGGGTTTGATATTTGCAGGTTTGATTATTCACGGATTTCACTACTATGTTCTCTCTAGGACTGTCTAGGTCCTCCAGTGCAACTCTGTGGTCAACTTTAACTAAAAGTTGCACTGAAAGACCATTTGTAGCTACTCCAGTGCCATTCTATGGTGGACCTAGAGATTCCTAGAGAGGTGTCCTTCAGGTAAAAACATGTTGTTTTTGTTATTTGCGGTTTTGCCATATTCACAGGGGTCTTGTTCCCCTAACCCTAGCGAATATGGAGAGACAACTGTATTGTTCTTAAGGCTGATATAGAAGCTGCAGGTAGTACAAAATGCTTCAATTGGCCACTTGACAGGAGCGATCTACTGGCAGCACATTATACTGAAGGATTTGAGATCAGGCCTAGTTTAAAGTTTTGTTGTTATTGAAATTTGACATGCTTAACATTTTTTTCCCTTTTAGAACTAAATTAAAAACATATATGTCCTGCTCTGTACAGTGCATCTTACCATCTATTTCACAGACCACAATAAATACTATTTTTAAAGCAATTATGTATTGCATATATTGTGTGTTCAACTCTTAGATCTCAGTGGTTTATACAACTTGCAACTAAGGGTTTTATTGTGCTACAATAGCCTTGTTTGTAAAAACACTGTTTAACAGGGATTGCTCTCTTTTCTTCTGTCCCTATGAAACTGTTCCAGGATTACAACATCCGTTTGCGCTAAACTGTGTCATAAGCTCCAAGACCCCTTTTCCTATTTTAGCACACAACTACAGATACACAGATACCCCTCAGATAAATATAAATGAAACCAATGTGATTTTTAGAAACATCCCCCTCTTTTTCTTATGTGGAGTTGTTCCCAGTCTAAACTAATCACTGATTGATGAAAGTGGGTAGCTATTGCTATCTGTCTCATCAATCCTCATGCAGTGATTAGTACAATCGGCCCTTATTCATGGATTCAAACATCCATTAGTTGAAAATATTTAAAAATATAAATAAATTTCAAAGAGCAAACCATTTCACTACACCATTGTATTCAATGAAACTTGAGCATCCATGAATTTTGGTATCCGTGGGGAATCCTGGAACAAAACCCCAACAGATACCAAGGATTTTTTTCTTTTCTGTTAATGAAAAGGAGTACCTTTAAAACATTATCACATGGGAGAACAACACAAGAGGGGCCATGTCATTCAATAAGCACCAACTGAAAATGCTATTATGCTGATACAAATGTGAATTACCTGCTTCATGTGATAAAGAGGCATTGTTGCGCTATGACTATGCAGGTTGCTGTAAAAATTGATTGCTAGGGTTTGTTCACAGCCCATCCCTTCTGTTCCTCAGCCTGTGTGCCCCTGCAGTGCTGTACTGATACCTAAGATAATAAAGTAAAGTTGTCAGGTTAGGATTAGCACATATCCTGAGATTTCAGGCCAAATGCTGAGATTTATAGACAATTGCTTCTGATATACAGAGGAGTAGGCCCATTTGATATCATTAAGCATGGTGCCTTAAACATCAACCACAGTTGTAGTTTATGTCATGGGTACAGAAGGCTTGAACAACTACCCTGTGGCCTACTTTGCATGCTGCCAATACATGCCACATGCAGCTGTTATTCTTTGCATTACTATACACAGAATCTGGAGTTGGATCAGTTGTCCTATAATCTCTCTCTATATCAGTACCCAAGTGGTCACCCAATGTACACTTATGATTTCTGTGTCCCATCCTCTTCCCCCCATGTTCATTCTCTAAACTTCTGTCCACAGGGTTCCATAATTCCATTAAGGAATCACCTTAAAGGGTATTTTTCATTGCTAGCTCTATATCTCAAATTTGTATGCAGTTCAAACAAGAGAGCCTCTTTATACATGACCGTCTCATTTAAATTATGCAAATTTCCTATTCTGCTCTGAACTTGCCTGTCAAAGTTATAAAAATAACTCCAAAGAGGAGTGAAAGATACCTTGGCAGAAGAAGTTATTCTTATCTTGTAATAATGTGGCGTGCAGCTGCATTACTATGTGTTTCCACATAATCACCATTGTTTGCAGTGGAGTTACTGTTTCATTACATGAAGCTATTGAGGAAAAACATGGTGTATCTCACAGTGGAAATGGTTGCATAACTTTGGATGCTGAAAACATACAAGTAGGGCTCTCAGAGAAAAGCATGTAGTGTCATATTCTTTACATTACTGAATGTTCCCATGTATTGCCAGAGATGTCAGGCCTATCTCTACCCAAACAAACAAACCAGAATCATATTCATTAATATTTAATAAAGAGAGCAGAATTTTGGGATGTGGTATTCAAAAAATAAAAATAAAACAATACACAGTTTTTCAAATGTGAATAATTAATTAATCAATTAATATCCCACCTTTCTCCTGATAGAGGACCCAAGGCAGCTTACAAACCACATTTTAGCATCTGGTTTGAGTGAATCTACACCTATTTCTGTGTTGTTTAAAATTCATATATATGCAACAGAGGTCTAAAACATACTGCAGAAATAATCCAGTTTGAGCCTGCTTTAACTGCCTTGGCTTGATGATGCTAGGGAATTCTGAGAACTTCAGTTTTGTGAAACGTTTATCCTTCTTTGTCAGAGAGCTCTGGTGCCACAATAAACTGCCAGTTCCCAGGATCCCCTAGTACTGAGCCAGTCAAAGCAGTCTCAAACTGGGCATGTGTCACTAGAAGCCACTTATTTTGGCCTGTCTGTTTCAGGCCCATGTGGCCTAGGCCAGGTCATTTGCCCTAAAACAGCTACTTATATTTGCTAGGAAACAATAAATGAATGAAAGAAAAGAGCACTTGCTGAGGATTTTCTCTTCAGTGATTCAGCTGGAAAATAGATGCATCAACCCAATCATGTACTGATTTTATTAAGTAAACAATAAAGGCAAGTGCCCCACTGCAAGCTTTTGAATGAGAGTAGAAGACAGGGTGATGCCTCTATGATGTTATGGGCTATTTTTTTTCCTTTTCCTTTTAATTATTTCCATTGTAGAAATATTATATAGTGACAATAACTGCCATACAGTTATGACTGATCACAGGTTTCCATGTTGACTCCCCCAAAAAACAACATCAGTGTTGCATGCTGTGTCCCTCCCTTGACAACTTATTCATTATGGTTGCCATATAATGAAGCTGCAGCTTTATATCTTAATCCTGCCACATTTCTGAAAACTTGAATCTAGTTGGGCATTCAATCCAAGGGAACAATTGGAGAGTGGAAATTATGTTGGAAAAAACAGTTTTTACGAACTACATTTTGATGAAATACTCCAATCCTAGAATGTGTTGCCTGGAGGAAAGAAAGTGAGTAGTAAACCCACATGCTATGGAAGATTCATTTATGAATAACATTTTGTAGTGTTCAAGGCTTGTCTCTTTTAAAAGATAACCTTAAATGGCATTTGCAACTCCTTTTCCTTTGTGGGTGGTGTGGCTTCCAAATATTGTTTGGAACTGGTTTTCAGGGACTGGCTTGCTTTGAGAGCTCACATGGGTAAGTTTGTGTTGAATGATGATATCAGCAGCAGTGATGGCACTGATAGCAGCAGTATCTCATGGTCTAGCTATGGTTAGTGTCAAGTTTTCATAGAAAATACTGCTTTTCCAAGTGCTATCACCCATACAAAAAGCTCAGTACCCCTTGCAAAGAGAGTGGCAGAACCATCAAAAGATCTGTGAGGTGAAGAGAAAGCAAGTTAGTAATCCAACTGTTTGTTTCTGTTGTTTGTTGCTTTATTGATGGGATTTTTCGCTGGCAGAAGAATCTCTTTGCTGTACCAGGCCCCTATGCTATAAGTCAGACATTTCCAGGCCTGAAAAGAGAAGGGGTAGATAGGAAGAAAATTAACTCATTTGAGATGTGATGCTGGGGAAGAGTGCAGAGAGGATACCATGGACAGCTAAAAAGACAAACAAATGGGTCCTTGAACAGATCAAGCCAATACTCTCCCTGGAAGCTAAAATGACTGAGGGGGGAAACAGATGGCCCTGAAAGGGTGGATTGGGGCCATGGCAAACACATGCTGTAACCCCAATCCACCTTAAAACCAGCTGAAAAAGGAGTGTAAAAGATCTGTTCCTTTCTTGGCTGGCAAAAAGGCAGCTTTCTCCACCCTGTCAGAAGTTGAAGCTGGCTGCAAGCCACTCCAGCAGTGTGTGGCGTATAAATGCCATGCCACCGAAGCATCTTGAAGTGCCCCACATCTGCCTGGTCACCCAGTTTCTGGGCAGCTTCAGGACATTCATCAGAGCATGTGGTGTGTAAACGCTGTGGTTTAATGATATCTTGAAGGCATTTTTATAGGCCATTTATTCTGGCCCTAAACTGAAGCTGTCATACTTTAGCTACATAATGAGAAGGCACAAAAAGGCATTAAAAAGATAATGATGCTAGAGAGTTGTGGATGCAACTTATGACAACTGCTCAACCGATACAGGGTGAATGTACATATAGTGCTCATCTTATAAAGAAGTCAGGTGGCCCTTCCACCTCTCAGCCACAAAATTCCTCAAGTCAACAGCAGAAGCTCCTTTCTTGGAAATTTACTTGTCAGGTGTTTGCAACCATAAGGCTTGCAAGTACTCTCATGAGTGCTCAATATGTAAGGGACCTCATTCCTTTCAGAGTTGCACTAATGGGTGAGCTTAGTCAGGACCAAATAATAGGAGATCAGGCAGAGTTCCCCAGTCTTCAAAAGGGCCCCAGACCAATCAGGCTTGATGTTCTCCATCACCTGCTATCTTCTTATTCCAGTTTGGAATCAGCTCACTATTTGCTTGAAGGTTTTTGAGATGGTTTCGGTATTCCTTTTCAGGGCACTTCACACACATTTTTGGTCAAAAATTTGAAGTCTGTTAGGGGGTTGGAGCATATTGTTCAACAGAAGATCAATAAAGAGATTGCTGAGGGTTGCATTTTGGGTCTTTTTAGTTACCCACAGGCTCCCAATTTGAGGGTTTCTCCATTGGGTGTTATTCTCAAGAAAGCTTTGGGTGAGTTTCATGTTATTTATCATTTGTCATACCCTCACAATCAGTCTGTTAATGATGCCATCCCCATGAATTGTGCACAGTTCATTATAGTTCTTTTGACACTGCTGTTTGATGAATTAGGAGTCTTGGCACTGGGGCTGCATTAGCTAAATGTGACATTAAGTAATCATTTTGTTTGTTGCCAATTCACCCTTTAAATTTTGTGTTGTTGGGTTTTAGGTTTGATGGCCAGTTATACATGGATCGGGCATTTCCAATGGGGTGCTCAGTCTCCTGTGCAGCTTTTGAGACATTTAGCACTTTTTGAAATGGATCCTTAGGGACAGGACTGGTCTTAGAGGGGTTGTCCACTACTTAGATGATTTCTTATTCATAGGGTCATCTGGCTGTGGGGTTTGTTCATTCTTACTCAGGAAGTTTCAAGCTCTAGCTGACAAGTTAGGTGTTCCATTAGCTCCTGAAAAAACTGAAAGCCCTACCACCAGATTGGAGATATCCATTGACACTATCAATCAGTTATCTAAACTTCCTGATGATAAGGTAGTCAGGCTCCAAGAAAAAGTGCAAGAATTTCTTTAAATAAATAATAAATAAAATATTTATTTATAGCCCGCCTTTCCGTAGATCAAGGCGGGTTACAACAATAACAGTACAGAGTAAAAACACAATACACAGTAACAACAATTATACATTAAAATCACAATAGCAATATCCAACTAGCACAAGATGTTTACAAAAAAGATAATAGCGGTGAGGGGGAGGAAGGAGGCTACAAAGGGAGAAAATTAGGGGAAAGCTGTTTGGAACAGGAAGGTTTTTAATTCCTTCCTGAACCGCTCAAGGGAGGTGGCCGAGCAGAGCTCACTGGGAAGCGTGTTCCAGAGCAAAGGAGCCAAGATGGAATAGGCTCTACGCGATGTTGTGGTGTATTTAGAATCTGGGACTGTCAGCAAATGCTTCTCAGCCGATCTGAGTGTGTGGGGCGGATTGTATGGGGAGAGGCGGTTCTCCAAGTACCCTGGGCCCAAGCTATTTAGGGCTTTATAGGTGATAACCAATACCTTGTATTGCGCTCGGAAGCGAATGGGCAGCCAATGGAGATCTTTTGATACCAGTGTTATATGGATGGCCCTAGAAGATCCAGTGACCACTCTAGCTGCCATATTTTGAACCAACTGTAGCTTCCGGGTATGGTACAAGGGTTGCCCCATGTAGAGCGCATTACAGAAATCCAAACGAGAGGTTACCAGAGCGTGTACCACCGTTTCAAGGTCCCTCCGGCCCAGGAAGAGTCGCAGCTGGCGTATCAACCGAAGTTGAAAACAGGTACTCCTGACCGTCGCATTCACCTGAGATGTAAGGTGGAGCGACGAGTCCAGGAGCTCCCCCAGACTGCGAACAGAGTCCTTCAAGGGGAGCGTGACCCCGTTCAGGACAGGTGGACAAACCTCCAATCCTGGACCGGGGGAACCTATCACGAGCACTTCCGTTTTCTCTGTTTTCAGTCTGAGTCTGTTGTCCCTCATCCAGCCCATTACCGAGTCTAGACAGGCATCAAGAGGAGAGATGCCATCCCTGGTCACTGCATCAGTCGGAGACACAGAGAAGACTATTTGGGTGTCATCAGCGTACTGATAACACCGTGCCCCGTGTCTCCGGATAATCTCTCCCAGCGGTTTCATGTAAATGTTAAATAGCATGGGGGACAGAATAACTCCCTGAGGGACACCAGATGTAAGCGCCCTCTTGTCAGAGCACTCGTCCCCCAGCTGCACCATCTGGAATCTGCCCGAGAGGTAGGAACGGAACCACTGGAGCGCAGTGCCCCCGATTCCCAACTCTCTCAGGCGTTCCAGAAGGATACCATGGTCAATGGTATCGAAAGCCGCTGAGATGTCCAAGAGCACTAAAAGGGACACGCTACCCCTGTCTATGCCCAGACGGAGATCATCGACCAGGGCGACCATGGCAGTCTCAACTCCATAGCCCACCCGGAATCCGGTTTGAAATGGGTCAAGATAATCAGTATCATCCAAGATTGATAGAATAGCGAAACTGGCCGGTAATTGTTATGCATCAGGGGTCTAGGGAGGGCTTTTTTAACAGCGGTTTTACAATGGCCAATTTTAAGCTGGATGGAAATTGCCCTTCCCTGAGAGATGTATTAATTATGCGGTGTAACAAGGTTGTTACAACCGCTCCCCCCTGAGCCGCTAGCCACGAGGCTACCAGTGCAAGGGCATGGTCCATGAATTTCAGGAGCTTATGGATCATTTGAAGTTTGCCTGTAGGGCGGTTGCCCCTGGGCAATCATTTCTGAGGCATCTTTGTGATGCCTAATGTGGCATCGTTAAGCTACACCATAGCATCCAGGTTATGTCTTCTATAAAAGATGACTTGTTAATTTTGGACGCAATTTCTTTCTGACTTTAACGGAATTTCTTTTTGGCATGATGGGGTCAAGCTCCAGGATGCCCTGCAGGTATAATCCAATGCTGTGGGCTCTGTAGGTTTTAGGGCCTACTTCAATGGTCTTTGGTTGTTCTTGGCCTCAAGAATGGGTCCAGGTGGGAATAATTTCTGATATGACTTTTTTTGGACTTTCCCCCCCATTTTGGTGGCAGTTACCATAAGGGCCAGTGAGCTTGAGAATTCTTCGGAACACTTCTGATGTGATAACCTGGCAGTGGTACATGTGATTAACTCTTTGACATCCAAATTACTGAGGGTCATAAGCTTTGCCCGAACATTTATGTTACAATATATACGTTTTAACACCTTGTTTACGGCTTTGTATGTTGCAGGTGTTGATAATTCTACTACAGACTTTTTTTTCTCGTAAACAGATGGAACACTTCTGGAACTTGGCCCGCTGAGTGGCTCAGCTGGCAGAACCGATGCCCAAACATCTGTGGAAACTTGGCAGCAGGAAGTGACAAGGGCCCTTCATCTCTCAGTGACTGCTAGTACAAGGAGGAGTTATAAATTGGTTCGAGAGTTCATAAGGTTCCAAAATGTGCACTGGCTCAGAGAAGTTTTATCTATTCCAGTTCTGCAACTTCTACAATTATATGTTTTTCTTCATGCCACTATTTTGGCATCTCAATCTATTCATGGCCACTTGTCTGCTATTGCTTTTTGGTTAAAGGCTCAAGGGCTTCAAGACAACACCAGTGATTTTCCAATTAAAAAGGTTTTAAAGGGATGGTTTAGAGAGAGGGGTCAGGTGAATGATACTAGAATGCCTTCGTCACTGGATATTCTCAATGGTTTAAGATCCATATGGGTTGGTATTTGCATATCACCTTTAAAAGCTCTTTTGTTCCATTCGACAGCATTAACTGAATTTTTTGGTGTGCTGCGAGTTAGTGAGCTTGTTTTGTCATCCAAACATGATAAGTCAGGTAAGGCATTATTATACTCTGACATTAGTTTTACCAGACAGTCTGCTACACTTCTCATTAGATTTTCTAAGACAGACCACTGCAATAAAGGTTCAAAGATTCCTCTCCATCCTTGTTCAAATACAGCCATTTGTCCAGTTCAAGCTCTATGTCATTATATGCAAGTTAGGCGCACTAGTCCTGGGCCTCTGTTCATTCATCAGACTCTTTCCCCCTTGACCAAACATCAGTTCTGGGGGTTATGTCTAGAGCTTTGGTTACTTTGGGTCTAACCAATGTCTGCTTTGTGACTCACTAATTTCAAATTGGGGCCATGTCGACAGCTGCCACCATGGGCTTTCAACCCAATGCCATAAAATGGATTATTCATTGGAGGTCATCTGCATACCGCAGATACATTAGAAGGCTGCGTTGTTAATCGTTGTTTCAGATCCCAGCCCTGGGCCGTCAAGCGTTCAAGTACTACTGTGCGGCCACAGCATGGTCTACTGGGGTGCCTGGCAAACAAGATCGAGTCACTTTGGTACTCACTTGGGCCTTGGTGATATTGCCTGTTTACCTTGGTTAGTCAAGCAGGGTCTTGGTGGTTTGGGTGGTTCACATGGGTGGCAATGACCTTGGACTGTTAAAGGGTATGGCACTTATTCTGCAGGTCCTGCATGATTTCCACCTTATTAAGCTATGCTCCCTCGGCGTGAGTGGAAATGAAGTGATGGCCCTGTAGCTATTGACAAAGGCAGGCTAACAGGAAGATTTGAAAGGCCCTTGAGCCTGTCCCCCCCCCCCTGATTATATTCCAGATGCCAGAGCTCTACAGGGCAGACAGTATTCACCTTTCCAAAACAGGTAATGCAATATCCTTAATAGATCTGCAGCAAGATATTAAAGAGGTGTGCAGTGCCAAGGTGGGAAATAGGGGCTATTCTGACACTTACCCATATCTGTGGCATAAATATTTCAATTGTATTTTGACAAGCATCTTAGACACCGTTTGGGTGGAAGGATGTTTCTGGAACCACCTCTTTAGGCTTTGTGACCTGTGAGGTGGCAGAAGGAAATTGCTCTTAGGTCTAGCTTGAAAGATAAACCCATCTGTAGCCTTTGTGGATTGGGGTGGGGGCTTTCTGGTTAGACTTCCTGATGTGGGCTGGCCAGTGAGTAGCCCAGCTTTTGAATTGTCATTGAGGGCTCAAGTCTTATCATCCAGATAAACTGCAGAGGTGGTCTAGGGAAAGACACCAGATGCAGCTCCTCCCACACTTGGTTGCTGTTAGAAATTAGTTGCAGTTCCCTTAAAAATTTATTAAATAGATTAATAAATGGCCCTATTTATCCCATTTCAATGTCTGGTCTCATTATTCTTGGGTTGGGTGCCCCAGAATAATGCCCTTCAAGAAACTCTCATAAGAAAATAAGTAAATTAAGAAGAAGAACAAATACATACAAAATACATATGAATTTCCATGACAGATATCATTTATTTATTTTTTATCTTCAGTCCATATGAAAGAAAGTTAGAGGAAAGTGCAATGTAAAAGAATTGGGCTGGGAAATATTATATCCATAGTCATTGTTTTATTGTTTAAATTATATACTTTTAAAAGCTTGTATACAGTCAAGAGAACCAGGGTATCATGTACTCTGAAATGCAATAACTTAAATAAATACGTGGTTTACTGGCTTATCTATTTCACTGAAGTAGAGTAGAGTAAAAACAATTGTTCTATTATGATTTTGAGAGATTCGCTCTTCTGGCTAGTTTATTGCTTTTCAGTTTTAAGTATTGATAGTTTTATTGCTGGTTTTCAGCAATTTTAGACATTCATATACATTTATTTGTACACAGTTGTGGATGCTTGATTAGAATCCTGTAAGTAAATATATCTTGTAAACAGATTAATACCTTATAAAGAAGTCTTGTTAAACAAATAAAAATCTTCTAAATAAATAAAATGCCGTAACACCTTCCTATACAATCACATGGTTTTTCAACAAGGCAGGAATTTATTATTATTATTATTATTATTATTATTATTATTATTATTATTATTATGCTTTAGCTCTTGAGTTTTCTAATGAGACTGCCTTTTCCCTATTTCTATCAATTGTTTGTTTTTATTGTATGAATGTTTTCTTGATTAAGCTGTATTGAAGTATATGGGACTAACTTTTTAAAAAATCACTATTATGGTCTTCAATCTTCTCCATTTTGTAATGTTTTTGATGTGTGGGCCTTTTTCCCTTTCAAACTGATGTGATCAGGCACAGTGTATTTAGAAGGGGAAAAATAGGATGTGAAAAAACAAAGTAAGAATCTATGGGCATAAACCCTGCAAAAGAGCCATGATCAAGCCAATGCAATACTCCTATCTTACTTCTGGTATGTAAAAATATAGCAGTCTAATGTAATATACCAATGTGTCTCCAGTGTCTCATAGGAATCCAGTCAACTTCAAATAAGGGTTTAGGGACATTGGCCTGTTATAGACTGCCAAAATAAAGCTGCTTCGGGTCTCTTTGGAGGTATGCTATTTAAATGATGCATGGGTCCAAAGAGTCCAGAGGTCGCACCAAAGCCACACTCCATTCCTAAGCACCGGAGTGCAGCTTTTGGTGCAGCTTCCAGATTCTTGGGATGCATGCATCATTTAAATAGCATACCTCCAAAGAGACCCAAAGCAGCTTTATTTTGGCAGTCTGTAACAGGCCATAGTCAGGTGCATATTGTCCTGGACTGCAGCCAGCACACACAGACACACACCAATAAGAATGGCTTAGCACAGCAAGTGGAAGTAGAACACAGACCTTGCAAGGAGTAAACGTGAGAGCAGTCCAAAAAGCCAAGCCAAAGTCAGGATACCAGAAGTCAGAGTAGTCAAATCAGTCCAGGGTCAAAGCAGCCAGAAGATAACAAAGGTCCAGTCCATTCCGAGGTCAAAGCAACAAGGAGTCAAGGTACAAAGAGCCAGTGGCAGCAGCGATCATACAATAAACTCTGGCACTGAGTGGAGGCCTCTCTACAACTTAAGTAAGGGAAACTCTCCCCCATGCCACCTGAGGCTGGTTGGCTAATTGCCTCTCTGCAATCCTCCTGGATTTGCGCCTGCAAGCACTCTCAGCCCTTCTCTGTTTGTAAGTAGGCACATCCAGGCAAGCTTCCTCCCCAGAGTCACCACTAGGCTGTTGCACCACAGGAGGCATCTCATTAGTGCAAGGATCGGGTTGGGCCTCCTCCTCTGGGGCTGGGAGATCACAGCTGGGACCTGGCAGAGCAGGATTATCACCTGGTGTAGCCTCAATTAGCTCTTGCTCTGGAGGAGGCTCGTCCTCCTCCTCATCCTCCGAGAGCTGATCTTGGCTGGCCATGACACATATGTGTATTCAGGAGACTAAAGTTGAAAGTTAATTAACTCCTCCCACCTTCTCCACCATTAAAATAGGAGAAAAACCACAAATATCTTGTCCAAAATGTACAATTTGCAATTCTAGGTTAGTTCTTTAATCAAATGAACAGCATGACAAGGACAATCTTGTATTGGTGTGCTATACTGATATTAAGGATGAAGATATTAAATTGATATTAAAGACTATATTGACATTAAAGTGTCAGAGTATAGAGCACTCTGGACAGAAAATGTCAGAGATGTGGCTATAGCCTGGAACTGAGGCAAAGGTGACAAAGGGGTTGTTCCCACTAGAAAAAGCCTTGAATCCTGATTCGATGTATGTGCCCTTAGTTCCCACTGGAAATCTATTCCAATCCTCATTGCATTGATTCCAGTGGAAAAAATGCACAGCAAATGCCCAAAGCCCGGTGTATTTTGGTAGCTGGTTTTTGGTGGTTCTTTTGGCAAAAATTGATTCCTAATAGTGGGAATGCCAGATCAGAATTGATTTTTTTAAAAGGGGAGGGACAAATGGCAGGGGTGTGTGTATGTGTCGTCTATCCCCAGAGATGTTACACACACACCCAGTACCACCTTTTGGGGTCTTTTTTTAAAAAATAAATAAAACTAAGTGCAAAAGTTGATAAAGCAACTACTTGTAGAAACAAATAGCTGCTAAGCCATTCTAGTGATTTTGTGATTAATTTAAAAAAACAGTCTCCCCCATCTCCTCCTCCTCCTCCTCCTCCCCACTCCATTCCCCGGTGTCTGTGCTCCCCCTGCCCGACCTTACCTCTGTCCTTCTCCTCCTCCTCTCCGTTGGGTGGTGATTCAGGCGGGGGAGGGATGGAGGGAGGGACTGGGAGAGCTGGTGGCAGGCACCATCTCTGCCCTCCAGGGCACCTCCTCCTCTTCTGAGCCACCCACCTCCCTTGGGCAAGTCACTATCTCTCAGCCTCAGACCCAACCAGGTAAGGAGTCAAGGCAAGAGCAGGTGGGGCAGAAGGTCTGTGCCAAAAAACAGTGATTCATTCATCTGTGGATGAGAGACCTTTTGGGATCGATTTGGCATAGTGGAGCAGAGCCAGATTCAGATTCGGATCTTTCAGTAAGTGGGAATGAGGCCATGGTAACCTAAGTTCAGGTGGCAGACATGACGACTCACCATTTGGAGAGTCCTGAATCACTGGAAGCTGATGACAGAGGGTCAGGAGGTGAAACCAGTAGGCTTCAATCACAGCTGTCAAGTGACAGGAAGGACTCAAAATCCCAAGAGGGGATGTATATATAAGAGAGTGAACTGAATGCTCAGTGTGGTGATGGTTGTATATAGGAGTCTGACGAAGCACTTTGATAGTCAATTGTATATATTGGAACCAAGATTATAGTCCTCTTTGTGAGTAATCGACAGTCCAGCAGTAATTTCTCCAGATGACAACTTCTGCATGGGAGGATTTTTCCTTTGCAGCCTGCACAGAGCTTCACAGCAGAGAACTCCCAATGGCATTCCTACTCCATGTGCATGTCTTCTGCATTTTGCATGATGAATCTTGATCGTACACGCCCTAACATAAAGATAGCCTCTTAGTGGAGGTGGTGGGGAGAAAGAGGTAGCAGCTCCAGGTATTTTTATGCTACCTAATAATCAAATATCTAGGTCCCCCAGGGGATAATAGAATAATCCCTTAAGCAATTTTTGTGGCTGCCCTAAAGCTCCCCTTTGTAATATATAATAGTTATGGCCACTAACTCTATTGCTTTCAAAGGAGAAAGGAGAAAATTAATGAAGAGTAAGGTTGCTGGACAAGTTTTCTTTAAATTTTCACTCTACTATATCATAGCTTGGGGACAGAATAAAGGTCCTATTATACCTATTCTTGTGGGGTTTTCTTAGGCAACTGGGTTGCCACATTGCAAATAGGGATTTAATTGTCAACTTGATAAGCCTTTGGTTTGATCCAGGAGGACTCTCCTTATGTTCTTAGAATTTCCTATTAAATAATCGTAATTTATTGAGAGCCAACATTGGACTATGAAGATTTTCATACTAGGCAGAAGTGCTGTTAAATCATCTCTCAAATGTTGAGTAAGTGCACATTGGTGGAAGCCTAGTACCCTTCCTCATTGTCAGGGAATTGTCAGCTACATCTAGTGTCACTGAATCATTCCAGGAGCAGGAATTTCTTCTGAATGCAAAGTTTTTGCATGTCTATATGTCTATATGGACCACTTGCATCAGTTTTCCTGCACCCTCATGTTGCCCTATCCACACGATTTGAGGTTTGGTTCCAGAACCCACCATAGATTCCAAAATCCATGGATCGTCAAGTCACATTCCATAAAATGGAAAAATCAAAGTTTGGTTTTTGGATTTTTTAAAAAATATATATTTTCAAACTGTGGATTGTTGAATCCATGGATAGATAATGCAAAGGTATGGAGGCTGATTGTATTTAATTTGTAATCAGATGAAATTATTAATATTTTTAAAATGTTAGACAAATTAACTGAAACATGATTTTTTTAAAAAATAAAAATAAAAATACCATGGACATTTCAGGTGCAAAAGTAGTTAAAGCTTTGAAACAAAAGGTACATTCTTAGTGGTTGATAAGTGGCATTTTGAATTAATGGTTTTGTCCTTTCCCTTTATCCCTTTATAAAGGTGATGCCTTGTCAATTCCTTCCTCAATAACAATTTCATAGTAGCAATTCTTTTGATTGAAAGTTCTGGGTGCAGTTTGTGTTGGTGTCAGTGAAGGTACATGTTTTATTTCATTTTATTTGCAAGTAATGTTTAATGGATTATGTTGAAGCTACCATCCTCTTTAATTTCTTTGGAATCTTCAGATAAAAGCTAAGTAAATCCAGTTGGTCTGAATGGATGAGATTTATAAATTTTCAATAAACAAAACTTAAAGATGCTTTGAACAAACTGTTTCCTTTGATTTAAAGTATAAAGATAAAAGATAAAAGAAGAGTGCAATTAATGGAAGAGTGTAACACTATATTTTCTGTGATATTGCAAAGAATATTTGCCCTTTCTGAATATTTAAATCACAATATAGTGAAAATAAAGTCTGCACTGCCAGAATAACCAAGAATGTTTTTTCATAATTTCAAAAACATTTCTTTTTTTGCTTTCTGGGAAAAAAAACTGAAACATTATGAAACAGATTGACTTGTTAGTTCCAGAAAAGGTAGCCTATGGCTGGAATTCTAAATGAACAAATCAATATAATTTATTTCTTCATAATGATCCTGGCAGTACTACATGCTCATTGAGGTTCAATGATCCATCCAAAATTTACAGGCACTGTAAAAAGTAGTTTGATATTTGACATAAATAAGCAAGCCACACTTTACAACTCTCATTTTACAGTTTTCAAAATAAAAAGAAAAGAAAAGAACACTTTCCAGTTTGACAAACATGATCAAAGGAAAACTGGACAAAACAAATCCCAGTCTGGCATAGGTGATATTTTTTTCCTGGGCACTTGCTTGTATTTAGGATCATTTACTATAGCACACAAAGAATGAAAATAAGCAGCTGTACTACCTGCATGATAAGCACTGTGATATATAACTATAGAGATAATGATATCGTGAATATTATAAATATTATCATTTGCAACATTTTTCAGAACTTTGATTTACAAAATCTGGGCTTTAAAAAATATAAATAGGGAAACTTACTTAAATAGATTGGACAGCCAGAACCCCTAAAGTATTACTTGCAGCCCCATTTCCAGAAAAGTTGTGAGTGAATATATGAAGTTCATCTGTTTTGAAAATCTGTCTCTTACTTTAATTGCTGTAGTTGTCTTTCAAACCTCAAAAAATGACATAAAGTAAAGGTATTCTGTGCCAGCTAGATTTAAAAAAAATGATGGCAGCACCACTTCTCTTTCCTCAGATGTCGTTTTTTATTAAAAAAAAAAAATATGACCATTAAGAATTTCAAATTATGCTCAAGTTCAATATTATTGCTGCTAATGATGATTTAATCATTTCTTTTCTATAACTAACCAAGCATAATTGTTGACAACTGGCACTTTGGCTGTGCTTCATTTTCAGCAGATGCCCTGAGGCAAGTTTGAAATGAAGAATCTTCCTCTCCAGGTGGTCCAGCACCTGCAGTTTGTGGTGTTTTGTTGGTTATGAGTCCATTCACTGGCACCAAGTGAAGAGGTTGATTGTTCCTGTTAAAACCTCTTTCGCATCTTTTTCTTATCAGCAGCTTATGATCTGGGAAATGATGTATTCTTTTTCTTCACAATAAACCAGGCTTCTGATCTCCTTTCTCCCCTGCATTTGATATGAACTCTGTTGCCAGGTGACAGATCGTTTGAGGCTTTGACTGAGTAATATCTGCTGTAAAAGGGTTCATAAACTATCTTGCCTTTTTAATCACACTTCACTACTTTTCTAAAGCCTGGCAGATCATGGGGTTAGATCCTTTCCCAAGCTGGAACAAAAGGTTTCAATGGTCCTCTTTCCAAGCTTTGGACTGGAGTACAGCCAGGGTAGACTTCAAATGTTCAGATCTGTGGGAAAAGGAGGTGGGAGATGGGAGGTGAGGAAAAGTCCTTCTGGAATATTTCTTCAAATTAATGTTTAACTCTATGATCAGAACTTTTTTTGCTTTAAAGAGGTGGAGGCAGGGATGAGGCTTTGGGTAAGTTCACAGAGAGTTGATATTGGGACCCCTGGACAGAGTCAGAATTTTACATTTCCTGAACCTACAAATAAAATGGATTATAATTTGCCCTGAAACTCATACATTTGAAAGGCGTACTTTGAGAGGGGAGATGTGCACAGAACAATGCACACATTTGAAAAGTGTGTACCAATACACTTCAGGCAATATGTACAAAAATGTGTTCATTAAAATTAGACAAGTACTCAATCCTCTGAAAAGTATTAGATGTAGAAAAACAGCAGCCCATGAATAGAGTGCCAGAAATGCATCAAACCATTTCAAACAGACATAATGGTTTCCCACATTTGGAGTATATCTACACTGCATATTAATATATAGATTTACAGTTTGGGAAAATGCATACAAATGACATAGTTTTCTGTGGGTGAGTGGACTCATGATCTGATTAAGAAATAGGATAGAACAATGGGTGAAACTACACCAGACATCTGGCCAAGTTACAGTTAGTTTATTATTATTTCAGTTTGGATCCACTCAAGGCACATCTCTTCTAATCCAACTTGGAACTGGGAAGATACAAGTCTCCCAACATGAAGCAAAACTGGATTAAAGGGGTGAATCCACTGTGGTCATTTATTAGCTGATTCATTTTCCCCCCAAATGGCAGTCTATTCATAACTGAGTCTCACTGAGTACAGTGGGGCTTTCTCCCAGGAAACTTAGGCGCGTTAGAGACAGACAAGGGACGTCCTCAGGACGTCCTAGGTTTAAAAAGGGGCGTCACTTCTTGATGCCCCCAAGCCTAATACGTCCTGAGGACGTACAAGATTGTGGTGCCCCATCTACATGATGGCATCATGAACACGCCGCCTCCAAACGAGGCAGCGTGGACGTGACGCTGTCGCGCCGCGTGAGGGTGCTTAGTGTGCCCTTTTGTCGGCGGAGGAAGGAGCTCCGAAACGGAGCTCCTTCCTGGTCTTGCATCACTGGGCGCAGCCTTTAGATGGCTGCGCCCAGCGACACAAGGGAGAAAGGGGCCAAGCGGCCCCTTTCTCCTCCTCCCCGCTTCCCCGCGGCCTGGAAAGAGGCGGATCGGGGCCTCAGCGGCTGCCGCTCTGCCACTGAGGCCCTGATCCGGCGGGGAAAGGGGTGGGTGCAGGCTGCCGCTTTTCGGCAGTCTGTAATGAGCCTAAGTAACTCTAAGGGAAATTGTTTATAGTGCTTGCTATATGAGACTCCACCAGCTCACTGGAATGGAAATCTGACATTCTTGGAAACTTGGCTACTAAATAATATTGAAACCAAGTCAAGGGAAAGCAAAAATTCTAAGAATCAAAGTTTCATAGTTGTCTAGAGTTCAAAGAAAAAATGGTGATGACACTTCATGGCTGCCATCTGGTCTCTCCTTCTACATGCCTTCATCCATTCCGCCCTCTATTTTGCTCTCTTCCCAATCTTCATATAAGATGCACTGTGAAACATAAAGGAAAACTACTAGCTCTTCTCTTCTAAAAAAAAAAAAAGCTAAAATTGTGGTTTGTTTAAAGCCACTTTAAAGCATTTAGATAAGTAAAAGATCTGGTTTGAGACAGGATAGGGAAAATGTTGTGTTGGATGGCAGGACTGACACTCAAGTAAAGCTGCATTATTTTACACATGTAAATTCAGGCAAAAATGCCAGTAAATATGAAAAACTCAGTGAGAATGAGACTGCCAGATTTTGTCATCTCATCATTTGAACCCAAGCCAGAGAATGTACAGAAAGATAATTTGCATCTCCAGCAATCTTTTCACTAAAACTATTGTTTCTTCACATGTATACTTGCACTCACAGCCATCTGATCTTCCCATTACCTGAGCATGGACCAGGTAGAATGCAGTGATGTATTCGTCTTACACCAAGTCTCGAGTAGACAAGTCTCTGTCTTCATGTCTCAAGTTGAGTCTCAAGTTCTTGTAAGATACTTTTAAGTAAAGTATCAAGTCAAATTTAATGTATGGGACACACAAAAAAGGGAGGCAGGGTTTGTTTCTCAGAAGGGAACAGAAAATGCATTCAGCAATGTGCTTGAAGTGGGGGTTGAGGTTTGCTTAGCAGCTTGTCCCCACTGCACATTGGAGGAGCCTTTTGATGCTTTTGAAAAGCTTTAGAAGGATCATTCTGCCTCAATCCTATTGCCTAATGCATTTGCTGTTCCCCTCTGAGAAAAATGCTCTGTGTTGTGGTCTTACCTGCTGCTCGAAGTGAATGATGCTAGCAAGTCAGTTGCTGAAAATATACAAGTCCCAAGTTGAATGAGTGTGTCATTTATTGCAGTTGAGTCATTGACGACTTGAGTCTGAACTGAGTTCAAGTCAATCAATTCAAGTCTATATCACTAGCAGTATTTTATTTTCCCCAAATTCTGATGCTTTCTTTTTCCAAATATTTCAGAGAAGTCTCTAGGAAAAAAATTACCTCCCCAACCTACAATTCATGCTAGCTAAAGTTAACAAACATCTGACCAATATAGAATCATAGAATCACAGAGTTGGAAGAGACCACAAGGGGCATCCAGTCCAACCCCCCTGCCATGCAGGAAATCTCAATCAAAGCATACCCAATATAAAGTCATGGTAAGGCCTTCAGCCACACTTACATTTCTTGGGGAAAACGATATATGGATATATAAAGACAATCTCTTTTCAGGTTGTGCGGCCATGTTCTAGAAGAGTTTATTTCTGACATTTCACCAGCAGTTGTGGCTGGCATTTTCAGAGAATACTGACATGGAAGAAAGTGGGATATATATATACTGTTGGTTGAGAGGAGGTGATTTTCATGTTAATCTGTGTATTGTTCTGGCATTGCATGGCAAGGCCTACAGGGTCTCCATTTACTTAATGATCCATTGTCTGCTGGGAAATCCCCCTCACCCTGGGTGGTTTTCATTTGCATAGGCTGGGTCTTGATTTTGGTGTTTTTCAGGACTGGTAGCCAAACTCTGTTTACTTTTAGGGTTTCTTCTTTCCTGTTGAAATTGTCCAGGTATTTATGTATTTTAATGGCTTCCCTGTGCATTCTGACCTGATAGTTGTAGCCATGGTCCAGAATTTCAGTGTTTTCAAACAGCATTTTATCCCACAATGTGTTCTGCTACTGCTGATTTTTCTGGCTGACCCACTCTGCAGTGTCTGTCATGTTCCTTGATTTGTGTTTGAACACTGCATTTGGTAGTCTCCATGTAGACTTATCCACAGCTGTATGGTATGCAGTAAACTCCTGCAGGCATAAGAGGGTCTCTCTTGTCCTTTGCTGAGTGCAGGATATGCTGGATTTTCTTGGTCAGTTTATAGATCGTCTGGAGGTTGTGTTTCCTCACCAATTTCCCTATTCTGTCTATTACTTCTTTGATGTATTGTAAAAATACTTTCCCTTTGGGTGGTGATTTGTCTTCACTCTTCTAGTATTTTTCTGGATCTGGCAGCCCTTCTGATGTCTGAGCTGGAGTAACCATTAGCCTGTAGAGCCCAGTCTAGGAGTTCTATTCATCTTCCAGGAAGTGGGGTTCACAGATCATTTTTGCCCAGTTTACGAGTGTTTATTGTGCTTTTTTTTTTTGTCCTGAGTGGTTGTCTTCTATGTATTTCACTTGCCGTATCACTTTTAAAGCACACATGGATCTAGAAAAATAATGATAGAGATTTTAAAATCTCCATGAAACGTTTATTTGAACATGTGCTGTGTGTTGCTTATTTTCATGGGTTTGACATTTGTACACAGTTTTATACAGTTTCCTTCAAAGCAGCATTTTTAAAGCACAGTCTCCTAATATGTGCCTGTCTGGATGCCGTTTTCTGCAAGCCAATGTATATGCATGAGAAGAACTGATTCTGCTGCATGACTATTTGTGGAATGATAGTGTGGATTGATCTTAAGGTATACAAACATGGCTGAATCCAGATTTAGTCATGCATAAAATGGACCCACTGAAATCAATAAGTTTCATTGTAAACATGATCTGCTCTAAGCATGATCAAGTCTACATTTAACCATTTGCACTTAATCTCTTATTTACCTTTCTAGACCATATGTAAAAAGATAGTACATTGTTTTATTTATTCAATTATATTTTGCTAAGTGAACTGAGAGTGTATCAACACTATACAATTACAGCAGTTTAACACTTTATAACTTCCACGGCTCTATCCTAACTTCCATGGCTCCTGTAGCTTTATTAAATCCTTAGAAGTTTCTGTTACACAACTTTACAGTCAGTCCTCAATGTCCATGGATTTTGTATCCATGGAATCAACCATCTACAGCTTGAAAATTCAAAACAAAACACCACTTTGATGTTGTCATTTTTTATAAGGGACATCATTTTACTACACCATAGTATATAATGGGACATGATCATCCATATATTGTGGTATCCAAAGACAGTCCTGGAACCAAACCTGAGCAAATATCAAGGGTCCACTGTATTTTATGGGAGAGCATCAGTTCTGTCTAGCAGAGTTCTAGAGCCTCACCAAACTACATGTCCAAGATTTTCACAGAATAGAGCCATGACAGTTGAACTATATCATACTACTGTATCAATATAATGTATATGCACTAAATGAGAGCAACCATTATGCCTTCCTGAAATGGAAGAATATATAGCTGGCACCCACCTGCTGATTTTTTCAATCTAACACCTTTCAGAGGGCTGAGTACTTGTTAGATTGATGGAGCAATTATTTGGAGCAATTACTTTGCACTCAACCTAAATCCACATTGACAAGAGCCCATCTAATTAAAAAAAATATCCAGTTTGTATACACACGTTAGAACACAAAATAAAAGAAACAGGCTTGAGCAGCCTAATCATTTTTTGGAATACAATGCAGGGACCATCCACCAAAGCCAATCAGAAAATGGTGGCTCTGGGCAATGGCAATTAGAGATGCATGCATCTGGTCCCATCTATTTGTCCATGCAATCATCTTATTGCAATGAAAATCTTCTTCTGTGTATCTGTTCTTAACCAATAACCCAACAACAACAACAACAAAAACACACCAGTAGTTCTAAATATTTTATTCCATAAACCATATTCAAATCTGGAACTGAAGCCATTCAAGGCCTCTCTAGAAGAGTAATGTACTATCAATACTGGACTGGTGCAAAAGATTTTATCAATGATTAATGGATGCATCAGGGATTTGCAATAGAGAAGGCTCATCATCTGTCAGATGACAGGAAGACAGAGAGCAGTTGACTAGAAAGAGTCAAGAGTATGAAGAGGGTGTCCAACATCACATAGCACCCTGAATTTCTTTCCCTAGACAAAAAATGGAGTTGAAAAATACCTGGTTTACTATCTAGCAGGTATGTAATTTTGGAGTGTGTCCAGAGAAGGGCAACTAAAATGGTGAAAGGTCTGAAAACCATGACCTGTGAGGAGTAGCTTAGGGAGCCTGGTACTTTTAACCTGGGGCAGAGAAGGTTGAGTGGTGACATGATAGCCATTTTTCAATATTTGAAAGGATGTCATATTGAGAATGGAGCAAGCTTATTTAATGCTGCCCCAGAGACTGGGCATGGAACAATGGATTCAATCTACATGAGTCAAAAGAGATTCTCCCTAAACATTAGGAAGCACATCTTGTCAAAGGGCTGTTCAACAATGGAATATGATGCTTCACAGTGGAGTGGAGTGTGCTTCTTTGAAGGCTTTCAAAGACAGGCTGGATGGCCACCTCTCATTATGTGTTCCTGCATAATATAATGGGGTTGGACTAGATGAACCTCATAGTCTCTTCCAACTCCATGATTCTATGGTTCTAATTCTCCCATCTGACAACACAGTGCAAGAATGCTCAAGAGGGAGTACTATGATTGTCCTTTCTGTTGTGTTTTAGTTGAATTCCCATTAAAATTATTGAATGGACACATATTTCACTCTCAAATGCACTCCTTGACTGACCTCTTATCAAACTCTTACAATAGTTAACAGTTTTTCCACCAAACATAAACTTCTAATACATTCAATAGAAGGCTTTAACTATTCTTTGTGAATTTTAGAAAATGGTATGTTTGAATTTGAAGCTGTCATGCATACATTTCCACTTCTCCTCAATACAAGTTTAGGATAATGTACTTACCAAGTGTCTAAGGCTCCCCCATTAACAGGGATGGGGGTGGGAAAGAAGATGAACTATCACTCTTCTTAAGTGGAGATTATTCTAGAAGAGGTTAGCAACAACATCACAAAATTGATACATTTACAATTTACTGCATTTTGATTCTATATCATGTTGCCTTATATTGTAAAGGTATATTTGTATGTCTTGCTGCTTGTAGCTTTTATGCAACTTGAACTTCTAGTTTTTGAAATTGTTATCTACCAGTAATAGGTTGATAGTTCCAGAAGGGATGATGTTAGGGCTGTCAGATTAAATGTGCTTTTACTTTCTGTGGTACAAATCACTGACCTCTGGTGAGATTCTGATGGGAAAAGATGCAATTGTCAAAAGTTTGTCTTTGATTTCCTGTAACAAGCATATCCAGGGGTAGTTATTTTGGTCATATAGAAAAGTACAATACCATTCTAAAACCTCGAAACAGTGATACCTGTACTGGGACAACCAAAATGCACAAGATACATGTTTTTAGCTTTTGAAGCTTCATTGGCAAAGGGATTAAAATCACACAGGGAAATTTCTCTTTCTCCTGCATGATTTTTAATACCTTTGCCTGACAAAGAAGCCAATGGAGCCAGTGGATTTTGGATGTTAATATACCTTGTTACAAGCATTGAAGACTACTGAAACTGCAATCCTAGTAGGAATAGACATATAAACCTTTAAATGTCTGATAATTTTGTACTATTCTGGCCACCTTCAGGATTAGACTGTATGTTTGGGAAAGTTGGTTTCTTTTAATTCAATGTGTAAATTATTCAGGTGCTAAATAAAGGAAAAATAAGGATTGATATTTGAAACTTGTAACTGCCAGGTGGATGATTGGTAGAGACTGAAAACTGACATTGAAAATAACCTGATTTGTAACAACTGCAATATGGCTGCAATTAATTTTGTGATCATATATGTGTTTATCCAAAAGTAAGCACACAATGTAGCTCACTCCTGAACAGGTCTGCAATCTTGGCATTGAAAATTAGATACAGACTTTCTGGCCTATTTGCCGGACTCAGGAATTGTACACCCAAATGGAAGCTATAATATATAAATCAAATCAAATTATAAAGATATATATATGTGTGTGTGTGTGTGTGTGTGTGTGATTTGATTTATTTTGCTTTAAACAGAGACAATGAGAAGTGTTTATTTTTCAACCCATTAGTTTTACCAATGTACTGGTAATATGAATGTATGCAAAAAAGACAAACAAAAAAAATTACTAAAGAAAAACAGATTATAATTAATTTAGTTTTCAAGAAATTGTTTTGTCTCATACTACCATGTCTGTCAGTATCTTAATATTTGCACTATTTTCTCCCTCTGAACTAACAAATTGTGATGGTTGTGAGTTGTGAAGCCTTGGTTCACATATTGCAAGATGAAAATACTTGCTGACATTAGGTAAACCATTATCTCTTAACCTCATCTCTTTTCTACAGAGTGGGAGGGGAAAGTAAGATTAAGGGGGTTGAGATTATTCATATCTTTAATATTCTGGTTTCAAAATTCCAATTTGAACTATATGCTTCTTTAAAATCTCAGGGTCAATACCTGGTGGTGTAGTTTATCACAAAGTTATGCACCTGCAACCATCAAGCCAAATTTTGTACTTCCATCTTCCCCAAGCCCCCCCCCCCCATTCATATCAAAAAACAAAACAGATACCCACACCTCTGCCTCAGTTTGCTGCCAAATTTTTGGAGTAAACAAGAATCAAATGGTGTCCACAAGAATCAAATGGTGTTTTGTGCTATCCATCTCCTTGCTTTCTCCTCAGAAGACATGGGGTTCGTCCATACTGGCTGAAAGTAACAGCCCTGGCCTGTTTCATAACTTACCTGTGCGGATGACCCATATGGCTGAAACAGGAGGAAAATGACTCAAAGCCGTACTCTGGGCTTTACACCATAGTAAAATGAATCCCAGAGATTGCTCCAGTTGAAAAAGCAAACTTTTGCATCAGTATGCAGACCACAGTACACCATTGCAGAGACTGGGGGAGGGTCCAAGCAGCCACCAGTTTCCTTCTTGGCCATAATTTTCGAATCGATCACACAAGCATACGAATGGTCAGTTTCACAAACAACCCATTGCACACCCCACGCAGCAAAATTACAGCAAATACATCATATTGCTAACAATAAAATGGATTTAATAAAAAACATTATCAAACTGGCTGGTCCAACAGGAAGTAGGAGGAAGAGGGAGAAATGGATATGTACATGGGCGTGCATCATGGCTAGGCAGGAGTGTGCCGAGCCAATGTTTTGCTGGGCACACCAATGCACCATGAGGGCAGATGATCAATTGTGCAATTGAGCATACAGTCATGCAGGGTGTCCAAATTGGCTGGTGGCTAGACAGGACAGGGGAGGTGATTGCTGCTTCTAGTTGAGTTTCTGTGCACTTGTTTGAATTGGTTTGCATCAGAATGGGAAAAAAAAAAGAATTGTGTGGCACAGCTTGTAGCTATGATTGCTCTGTTATGGTAGGTCCATCCACACAGTGGAAAGGGAATTGTGTGGATTCATGTCAGTTGTAAGTTCACTGTAGGAGCTACTGGTGCAGGCATTGGATTCTTCCATGAATTAGGAAACTCCAGCAGTTATCTGACTTTTCCTTTCCATCTGCTTTTTGGCCACACAGTGTGGAGGGAAATCCACTCACAGCTCCGACCAAAGTAGGGGTCAAAACACAGGTTACTCACTCTTCCCCCCCCTTCTCCACTGCAACTTGGCTGTCTTATAAATTGCCATTATTACTAGCAACTGATTCTGCTGTTAAAAATAGAAGAGGAAAGGAGGATGAGGAAAATGAGGATGAGGAGGAAGAATGAATTTTGCCATGCTGCTTTTGCTGCCAGCAGTAGTGGTAATGGTTTGTTTTTATTTTTCTCCTTTCATCATTTGAGGATAGAAGGAGGTCAACATCATTTTTTGACAGGAAAACACTAATTAAATGGAGATTTGCTTTGCTTGTGTGAGTTGGGACACACACACACACACACACAGCAATTTAAAAGCCAAAGATATGAGCACATGACAATGGCAGTTGTGCAACCTCTCAAGGTTTAATAGGAAGGAAAATTGGTTCTCCAACTCCATGACTGTGCTTACTAGGGATGTAATTCTTCATTAAGTTTCTTCTAAAAGGAAGCAATGAGTAATTTTAAAATTTTCTTGCCACTGGGAGGAAAACTTAGGGGCAGTACAGACCGGCTTTGTGCTGTACTGACTGCATGCTAGGAGTGAACTAGGGCTGAGTGTTTACACTCTCAAAGCGTTAGTTCCTCCACACGTGCACCTTTATGGTGTGTGCCCATCCACACAGGGTATGCCATTATGATGCACAGGTGGCACAGCACCCAAACAGCACTGGCCAGAAGGGGCGTCATCATGGTACGTGAGCGCCACTATGGTACGCCTTCCAGGAAGCTGCTTATAGCAGCTTCTTTTTGCTCCGAAGAGGGAGCAGATTGTTGCTGTGGCATGTTGCTAAAAGGGTTGGCATTTAGCCGCCCATCTGTTGAGACGCTTAGAAACCCATATGGTTTTGAAGCCTATTCACAATTTGTGCATTTTCTCTGCTAAACTCACATGTGGTTTTTTGTACACAGAAAAGCATTTTCTAAACAGGAAGCACCTTTTTCTTTGCAGAAAATAATATTTCTGTGCAGAAATATTATTTTAAGTTCAGAAAAAAGCTATTTCTTGCAGAGAACATACTATTTTCAATGCTAATGAAATCAAACATCTGGAAATTTTGCATGGAATGTCTCCAATTGCAGCATTTTCTGCACAGGAAATTGTTTTTCTGTATATAAAACAATGCTTACATACACAAATACTATTTTTTCCACACAGGACTTGAATATTCATGGTTTTTGGTATTTACAGGGGGAGAGGTCCTAGAACCGAGGGTCTACTGTACCATAAGGTTCCTTCCATATTGGAAATAGCTATGTGTTTTCAATTTTCCCAATCTGTGCATTTGTATTAAGCCAGTTTTAATAAGAAACTATCCAATTTTCTGAAAAACAGCATAGAGAGAAGAAGGGATTTTGAAAAACTGAAGATTATTCAATAGTGATAGAGGCCTGAAACAGACAGGCTGGAAAACCTGGCCCACAGTGGCATGGTTTGTGCTGTGGCCTTGGCAACTGCACATATCCAGGCCTGATCCAGGCTGCTGCCATGGTTTTGAACCAGGCCAGCAAAAGGAGCAATATTTTACTGCACCTTCTTTGGGTCTGGCACAGTTTTCCTCCATGCTCGGGGTGTGCATCATCGAAAAGCTACACCCCAAAAGTGGCTGTAAAATGTGTTTTTGGGCCTGTCTGTTTCAGGCCAGAGTTGCTTCTCTTTCTGTTTTGTAAAAAAGTTTTTAAATTAATATTTACACCTCCAAAACTTCATTTCAGTTTAATGTATATCATCATATATATTTTTCTGCCTTAAAGTAAAATCACGATTTCATTATACTGAAATTTTACTGATTTACTACACATGTATTAACACTGAGAAAACAAACAGAAACAGGAGTGTTTAAAGGAGGAGGTAATCTTGAAATTTTCACAGTATTTTTGCTTTGAACTGAAATTTAGAAAATTATGTAGGAAATCATGAAATTATTGGAATTGTATAAAATTCCCATCAATGGTGACAGGGTGAATTTGAATATAGCAAAACAACCATAACAATCAGTAACCACACCTGGATGTTAAATGTGTTAAAAATGTTATTGTATGAATAGCTGAGGTAGAAAGTAGGTAATACAGATGTCCATGAGTTGTTAAATTTGGAATTTATTTACTATTTTGCTATTGAGCCTCAGATTTACAGAAAAATGTTCAAGATATCAAAGTGTAATTTTGGATAAAAAATTGTTTATGTCTGTGCATTCTGGAGAAAAAAAAAATCCAGAAATTTAAACTGTGGGTTTGGGATGCATCTGAAATAACTGGAAGCAAAATTTTATATAGTCTTTGCATGGGTCTTATTAGGTATCATACCAAGTTTGTGGATTTGCATACCACAACAGATAGATGAAATGTTTTAAAGTATAGTATAAATCTCTCATGTAGTTTATTTCAGTAAAATGGTACTGACAAATATTTGACTACCTATTGCAGGGCTAAATTAAGTTGCTGGACAAAAACATAAATTAACATTGATTGTGGGCTAAATAAATGGAACAGATTTGGAAGATTCTGATTTATTTAAGTGGGAACTGCTCCTAAACCCATTAACACAAAGATTTAATTAAAGCATCAACCACAAGAAGAGGTAGTAGTCATACAAAATCATTCAATTATTTTGATATCAAAAATCCATTGACATATTAAATGTAGCAGCAATTTCAGATTAGATGGCTGGACACTAATAAAACATGAAAGTTGATGACAAACCTCAAACATGAGAATGTCTGTTAAAAAGAACCATAGCTATCTTCTGAGTATGTTCTTTTCTCCTGCACAACAAAACTTTCTTTGGAAATATTAACCACATTTAGTGCTGAAACCAGGACTAAACTATCTGTACAGTACAAAGGATGATCCCTTTGTATAATCCTATGAAGCTGCCAATCAAAAATAGCTAGGACCTTCAGAAATACTACTGTGTTATAATCTCTCTCTCTAAATGCTCTGTAATTTTATAGTATGATTCAGGGTGATAAATTGTTGCTAATATCCTTTCAGCATGAATTACTTCACACTGAACTAAAGCTGAAGCAACTCCCTGTTTGAGACTTTCTAAAAATAGATGAATATATGGTAGTTTCAGAAGAGTTTGAGGACTATTTTTTTAGAGATATACATAATCTGATCAAGATTAATATTTTTAGAGAGTACCAAAATGGAATAGAAGCATTATGGAAATGTTTGGGTTTATTTTCTGGCTGGTGGTGATTTCTAGACACTTATTTCTGTCTCAGTTCACCATCTGCTAAAATGGAAACAATACCAGAAAGGAATTTGTATGACATTAACAAAATAAATGGATATGATGAATCCTTAACATTAGTTTTTTGTGGGTTTTTCGGGCTATGTGGCCATCTTTTATTTCTGGCATTTCACCAGCATCTGTGGCTGACATCTTCAGAGAATCCTTAACATTGTTTTATTTATCAAAGAAGAGAAGGGAGGAGAAAGGAAGACAAGAGAAGGATGGGGCATATTTTATTTATCATTGGACATTACTGTGTTTAAAATAAAATATTTTTATTGATTTTATTAGGTACATCTCAGGCCCCAAGATTTCAGGGCTATAACATGAGATCTATGGAATGCCCTCACTGATGTCATGGGGCAACCATGGTGAACCCATGACACATGTGCCAGAGCTGGCACATGGAGCCCTCTCTGTTGGCATGCATGGTCACCCTCAGCAGAGTTTGCCATAGGCATAGGTGCCAGTGATTGGTGGAGCCAATTCTGGCTTGAAGCAATTGGGAAACAGTGAGAAGGCAAGCCCACAATCCTTGATCCTCCCAGAAGCCTAGGTGAGGAGGAGGGGGGGGGGGGGGGGGGATAGAGTATTGAACATGTCAAGTGAGGGGGGGAAGGAAGAGAAGTATGAGGCATGGCACGTGCAGTGGGGATAGAGGAGGGGGAGGAAGAGCAGGAGGAAAGCAGCAGTGTAGATAAAGGAGGAGGAGGAGGAGGGAAGCAGCAGTGGGGATACAGGAGGAGGGGAAGGAAGGAAGAACCTGTCCTCCACTTCAAACTCCAGTCCAGGAGGGATAGCAAAAGGTCATCCATTCAGAGCAGGTCTGAGAAGGATGAATTTAATATTTATATATGTAGCTTTTTTGTTTTGTTTTTGTTTTGAGTTTTTATTTGATCAGGTCCTCCATTTTTGCCTTGCATGTTTTCCCTCCAGAAGTCTCACCTCCTGGAAATCTCCCTGGAAGTCTCACCTCCGGCAGGCTTTCCTGGCACCAGGTTACACCCAGTGTTGGAACGTCACTGAGTTTGGGCAATCGGTCTGTAAAAGGTTCGCCATCACTGAAGGTCACCATGTAAGGGACAGCGCAGGCCCCAAGATATCAGGTTATAACATGAGACCTAGGGAATGTCCCCATTGATATCAGGTGGGATGACATTAGTGATATTATTAAGCATGATTAGTTAACACATCAAATAAGCATCAACTATAGCTTCTCAGAGCATGCCAATAAAATAATAAACATGTTTGCAACCTGCAGCAGATGGGGTAGGGAGCAAGGACATACACATTTTTTTCTATATAATTTTCAAGGCAATATTCTTTCCCTGTACGACTTAGGCTTGGTGTGATGGTGGAAGAAAATAATCTCCCTGAGTCCCAAACCTGAAATCTGTAAATTCTAGATTTTACTCACTGTTATATTATTCTATTTATATTATGGTTATACAGTGGACCCTTGTTATATGCTGGGGTTTGGTTTCAAGATCGTGGACAACAATATCTGTGGATGCTCAAGTCCCATTAAATATAATGACATAGCAAAATGGTGTCCCTTATAAAAAAATGAAAAGTCAAGGTTTGATATTTAATAATAATAATATATTTATATTTTGCCTTTTCACAGGGAATCAAAGCGGATCACAACACTAAAATGACACAGCATACAATTAAAATTACAATTAAAAAGACAGATCCCAAAAACTCAGCCCTCCTCCCAATCATAAAAGCATAAGTCCAAGCCATAAAATAAGATTAAACAGCAGATAGTATAAAACATGCCAATACAAGCATAATAAAAAAGAAAAGCAAAAACTTGTGGGTGAATTGTGCAGGAGAGGTTATCATATAGGAGAGATGGGGATGGTGATATCGGTACCAATATCCTTCTTTTAAAAAAGAGTTAAGATATAGTACAGTACTTACATTGACCTGTGGATAAGTCGACTCAGTTTTCTTGGGTCAATGTTTAGACCTAATTTCTAGGCTTATACATAAGTATATGCAGTAATATGCCAAACCCAAAGGTCAAGCAATAAGATTTTCTAAACATTGTGCCAGCAAACATCTCCTTATTCCATCGTAAGACTGACATAGCAACAGACATGGCTATCCTTTCCCCCATGTCCATTCCTGCCTATGCACATCTCTCTCTCTCTCTCATAGGTGTGGTACAGACTGCCCCAAAGGAGCGTCCTGCACCCGCCTCTTTTCTCACCAGATTGGGGCCAGGGCAGCCTCACTGGCAGCCTTGCGGCCGCAATCCACCATTTTTCCAGGCCACAGAGATATGGCAAAAAGGGGTGTCCATGGGACTTCATGCTCCCAGACACCCTGGGAGCCACAGCTGCTTGGCCCCTTTCTCCTTGGCATTGTTCTTGCATCCATTTGGTTGCTGAAAGGAACAATACACAAAGCAAAAAGGAGCTCCATCTCGGAGCTCCTTTCCATGCCGCAGCCAGGCTGCCATAAGTGGCCTGGAGCAGCACAAAGTCATCACACACGCACTGTGCCATTTGGATGCAGCACATGCGTTACGTTGTCATCACGTGCCCTGTGTGGATGGTACAGCATAACGACGGCGCCATCCACACGAACTAGGGTTAGGGAGCCTGTGGTTGGTGTGTGCTCCCTAACCCTAGAATTGGCACATGTACACTTTAATTGTGCTAGAAAGAGATTTAGAACCTTTCATTTTTGTGACCTTTGATCTCATCTAAGAAAGATGCTAGGCTATTATATCATTTCCATTGTTCATTGGTCTTTGTTCGCCTTAAAGTATAAAGTGCTCATCACTTGACAAAGTGGTTCCAATGAGGTACAGAATAAATGAAAATTAGTGCTTCCTATCACTTGAAAACTGTGACATATTGGAGTTACAGTTTCCAAGTCCTAGGATGTACTAGTTTTCATTTAGTCTGATATACTAGACTTACAAAATGTGAAGAATGTTGATGTGGTTAAAAAACAGAAAGGATGACATATTCTTGCCAACCATAACAAGAATAAATAACAACTCAGAAATGTTCCAGGTAAAAGTTTTTTTTAAAAGAAAATCATAGTGAAATTTCATTGGTGGTAACATGATTGTCTGCTGAAACAGAAGTATTTCTCATAACAGTTCAACAGACAGCAAAACCTGCAGGTTTTTTTTTTAATTAATTCATATTTGACATGGTCAACACTTCTGTGCAGCAAGTGCACAGAGAAACCAGAACTAACTTGTAAATACATTAATAATCTAGTAGATTGTGACCTAACGTTCATAAAAAATTATTTTAAAACCAAGAACTGTGAAAGACATAGTTAATCTAAGACGTAACATTAGAAAGGCAAATGAACAGAACATTATCAAACAAAAAAAGGACCACTGTAAAAATAACCCTCCTCTCTCTCTCTTTCAGACTCTCTCGCACAGAGAGAGAGATCCAATAAGATAAAGGCATCATATTTTTATAGAATTCATTAAATAGTTTGATGAGAAAAAAAGCAGCAGGAGGAAGATGAGACTGGCATCAATCCTAATGCCATGGATAGCATTGTCCTGTTCTAGGCTAAGTGCCAAATCAAGGCAGGAGAAGAGTTAAGGCAGGCCAGGTCAAAGCACATGGGGTCATAATTTGTCAGCAATGAAAGAGAAAGACAAGTAAAATGGACAATGCATTCCAGAATAAAAGTGCAGGGAGCAATTTTACCAAGCTCAGGATAAAAAAGTTCAAAAATGTGCCAATAGCTATCTGGACTGCAGAATTAATGCAGTTTGACACCACTTTAACTGTCATGGCTTGATGCTATGGAATCATGGGATTTCTACTTTTGTGTGGTATTTAACCTTCCTTGCTGGAGAGCTCTAGTGTCACAACAAACTACAAATCCCAGGATTACATATGACAATTAAAGTGGTACCAGACTGAATTAATTCTGCAATGTAGCAGCAGCCAATGTCGATGAGCCAGAGGAATACCAAATAGCAAAAGATATAATCAAAGTGCTGTCCATATCCCATCAGTAGTTCAGCCCATTACATAACTCCTTTAAAGTTCAGACTAACTCCCAGAGTAGACACTGGCATACCTCCACCTTTGCAGCACAAAGAGAATAGCAAATACAGATTCAAGCCAATGTCATTATTGTTTAAGAACTCTTTTATTCTTCTTCTCATCTTTTTCACTGATTATTGTGGAGTCTACCATAGTCAACTGAAAATACCAGAAATGGGATTAGATAAAATTAATGCCTGTTTGTGAGGATTTTTAGATTATGCTCTCTTTTTTTGTGTGTGTATTTCAAGTGAACTCACTGGAACTTAGATCTAAGTAAATTTCCACAGGCTATCAGAGTTTCTAACACACACACACACACACACACAGAGAGAGAGAGAGAGAGAGAGAGAGAGAGACAGACAGACAGAGACAGAGACAGAGACAGAGACAGAGAGAGAGAGAGAGAGCATCAGCTGTGTACAAAGATTTAAGGAAGGCTTTGCAAAGAAAGCAATTGTCAGTTCAAAAATTCTGACCCCTCTTTCTGATTTGTTAGCACAGGCCCATGTTTTAAATGTGCTCTGTTCAGATACAGCTGTACTACTAGATCAGTTACTGGTAGATTAGTGCTTAAATCTTTCCAGAAAAACTGGATTATCTAAGGAAAAACACATTCAAGCTCACATTGTCAGTAAATAACCAAATATAATTTTTGCAGCCTTGTCATAGGGGGCATATAACATTTCTCATTCACCATTCTTTCCTTTCATGCCAAAATAAGAATCTGTAGGTATGGGTAAGGGGGTGTTTGATTTTTTCTATCTTTCTGTTCATCTATCCGTAAATAGCTTTAACATTAACATCTTAAAGGCACTGAGATTTTATTTTTGTTTGTAAATATGTTCAGGCATATAAGATTTTTATTGCTGGTGTTTGCTATTTTTTCCCAATCTTGGAATTAATTACAAGCCAACAAGAATAAGTTTACAGTTTAAAGTGACTTTTAAAGGACTTCACCCAGGCTATTATTTTCCTATTCCAAACTTCATTTAAAAAATAACACTCCCATGGTTGATGCAGACACTACCACAGCTAGAAACAAAACAAAACAAAACAATACACTGTGTCTTGAAATGTTCATTGCTTATTATTAGTATATTTTGCCACTTAGTTCTATAAAGTTCATTTGGGCCATACAGCTAAAATAAATAAATAAATAAATAAATAAATAAATAGGATGAAATTTAGGATTTAAAAATAGGATAATTGGAAAACCAAGCCACATGGGTGTTATTGTTTTGTTTTATTTTGTGTATCTTAGCTTTTGAATTTGTAGATGTTTGTGCAATGCCCTGAATCTCTAATTTGGCAGAAAACATTTCTTCAATATAAATATTTTTTTAAAAAATGGAACAAATTGCCAGAAGGGATTGCTTAGGGGCTATACAGATTGTCCCTAAAGGGTGGCATGCAGCCGCTCATTTCCTGGTTGAATTGTGGCCACAGAAACCTCATGCCATGGCCCTGATCAGGCTTCTGGAGAGTGCAAAAAGGAGCCTCAAAAAGCATTTCCTGTTTGCACCCTCCAAGGGGCACCATAGGCATGGCGGCATGGCGGCATGGCTTTATGACACCTCTTCAGCACTGCATCATGGAATTATGTAAAGGGCTGAACTATTGGTGGGATATGGACAGCACTTTGATTGTATCTTTTGCTATTTGGTATTCCTCTGGCTCATAGACCTTGGCTGCTGCTACATTGCAGAATTAATTTGATAATTAATTAAATTTGATAAGCACCCAATTCTGTCAGCCAAGTAATTGATAAAAATGTTGAATAGTACTGGGTCCAGGTCAGAACTCTGAAGTTTATTCCCCCTGTTTTTGTCTGACTAATGGCACTCCTCAGCACTGAACGGGGATGGCCTGGTGCTGGGCGCCAGAATGGGGCCTTTTTGAGAATGCTTTGGTGTGTGATAAAATCTGTTTTTTCTTTTTCCCGCGCACCCACGAGCATCCCCTTCCCGTGCAATAAACTTCTCTGTGGGACCCCACTGGTCACTTCTCTCCAGGATGAAAAGGAGCCATCGTTGAGCATCCTTTAGGTTCGACCGGTCAACCAATAACAAATCGATGTAACAATTACTTTGTCTAGCCCACATTTTACAAGCTTCTTTGCAAGAATGTCATGGGGAACCTTGTCAAAGGCCTTACTGAAATCAAGATATACTATAGCCACAGCATTCCCTTCATCGACCAAGATGGTAATTTTAGCAAAAAAAGAGATTAGATTTGTCTGGCATGACTTGTTTCTCTGAAACCCATGTTGACTTTTTGTGATTATGGCATTGCCTTCTAGATGTTCACAGATTCCTTGTTTAATCATCTGCTCTAGAATCTTTCCTGGTAGAGCTGTCAGACTAACTGGACGATAATTGTTGGGATCCTCTTTTTTTCTCTTTTTGAAGATGGGGACAACGTTTGCCCTCCTCCAGTCTGCTGGGACTTCTCCTGTTCTCCAGGAGTTTTCAAAGATTATTGCCAATGGCTCCGATATAACATTTGCCAGTTGTTTTAATACTTTTGGATGCAGTTCATCAGGTCCTGGAGACTTATATTCATCTAGATTAACCAGATATTCCTGTGCTATCTCTTTACTTATTCTCAGTTGAATTTCTCCTATTCTATCCTCTTCTCCATTATCCTCAGGTTGAGCACCCTTTGCCTTTTCTGAGAACACTGAGGCAAAGTAGAGGTTGAGTAATTCTGGCTTTTCTTTGTACTTTGTTAGCATTTTACCATTTCCTTCTTCTTCCAAAAAAGCCTTTTTATTGTTCTTAACCTCTCTAGCAAGCCTGAGTTCATTCTGCGCTTCAGCTTTTCTGACTTTGTCCCTACACAGGCTAGCTATTTGTTTGAATTCCCCTTTGGTGATTTCCCCATTTTTCTATTTTTTATAAATGTTCCATTTAAAAGTTAGCTCAGTTGAAAGTTCCTTAGTCATCCATCTTGGTTTCTTGAGACACCTCCAGTTTTTTCTTCCTCACTGGAATTGTTTTAAATTGTACCTTCTGTATTTTCCTTTTGAAAAACTGCCATCCATCCTGAACTCCCTTCTCTTTTAGTATTCCTGACCATGGGATCACTCCCAGTATTTCTCTAAGTTTACTGAAGTCAGCTCTCCTAAAGTCTAGAATGTCTGACTATGCCTGGCTTCTTCTTTCCACTGTATAACAAACTCCAGGAGAACATGGTCACTTCCATCTAATGATCCCACCACTTGCACCCCATTAACCAAGTCATCCTTGTTGGTTAGAATAAGATCTAAAATAGCTGACTCCATCTTGCCTTTTTGACTTTTTGGACAATGAAATTGTCTTCAAGGCAAGTGAGGAATTTGCTAGATCTTGAAAATTTGGCTGAGTTTGAATTCCAGCAAATATCAGGATAGTTGAAGTCACCCATCACTACTACATTTCTCCTTTCTGAGTGTGTGGTCATCTGTTCTAGAAAGGCATCATCCAATTCCTCCATCTGACTAGGGAGTCTGTAGTAGACTCCCACAATAACATCCCGGTTGTTTCTCTCCCCTTTAATTTTTATCCAGATGCTCTCCACCTGGTTTCCAGTTTTGATGTTCTATATCTCTTTACTGGTGTAAATATCCCTGACATATAATGCTATTCCTTCTCCTTTCCTGTTTGGCCTGTTTCTCTTTAAAAGGTTATACCCCTCTATTTCTACATTCCAATCATGAGACTCATCCCATGAGGTTTCAGTGATGCCTATTACATTTGCTTTGTTCTACTAGGAGTTCAAGTTCATCTTGCTTATTTTCCATTTTCTGTGCATTAGCGTAGAGATATGGAAGACCATTTGTTCCCTTTACTTGCTGCCTGTGCAAGATTCTTTTGCCTCCCACTGCTGCGTCCTTCCACTCTTTGCCTTATTCCTTGTATGACATTTTGGCTATTTTCTCCTGCCCTTTTGCCTTCCAGAATACTGTCTCTGTCCCCACATAACTCAGTTTAAAGCCCTCCTGACCAAATTCTTGAGACTGTTGGCAAAAATGCTTTTGCCAACTGGCGTGAGATGCAACCCATCCCTTGCCAGAAGTCCCTCCTCATGTAACAGCAGACCATGATAAATGAATCCAAATCATTCTCGGCAGCACCATCTGTGGAGCCAGTTATTCACCTCTGCTATTTTCCTCTCCCTTCCTGGACCACGCCCTTCAACTGGCAGAAGAGACGAGATGACAATCTGTGCATCCATTTTTTTCAGCTTCCTACCCAGAGCCTCATAATCCCTTCTGATATTCTGAAGGCGGTGTCTTGCAGTGTCATTGGTTCCCACATGGACCAAAAGGAAGGGGCATTGTTCAGTATGCTTGACCAGTCTTGTCAGCCTCTCTGTCACATCACGGATCTTTGCCTCAGCAAGACAACACACCTCTCGAGACATCTTGTCAGGTCTACAAATCACTGCTTCTGTACCCCTTTAGCAAGGAGTATCCCACCACAACCACACACCTCCTCTGGGGCTTAGCAGCAACTATTCCCTGGTGGAACTCTCAGGCTCCCCTGCTCTGTCACTGAAGTCTGTCCATGCTGCTTTTCCATGTCCTCCTTGATAAGGGAAAGAGCTTTGAATCAATTCTCTAGCTGCAAGCTCCCAGAACAATCCCTTCTTGGCCTACTTCTCTGTGTGACATTCCTCCAGATGTCTGCCTCCTCTGTATGTGAAGTGACCTCCTCCTCCCCAGCAACTTCCTCTGTGTGGTCCCCGTCCAAGCCAGTTCATTCCGTTCTGTCCAGGAAATCCTCTTGCTCCCTAATATGCTGTAGTGTAGTTAGTCTGGACTCCAGCTGATGGACTTTCTCCTCCAAGAGTGCTACCAACTTGTACTTGGTGCATGTGAAGTTCTCCACATCCCTAGGCAAGTGTTGCATGTGACTGCAGCAGTTCCCTCAGTGTCCTTACTGAGAAGTCTTAAGTAATCACTGAAACATGACTGTGTGCTTCCTCCTCAAAAAATCATCCAGTAAACATCAACGTTAAGGCCCCCAATCACCTGCCCCTTTCACCAATCCCAGTTCAATCTACTGGGAATATAACTTTATTGAAATGTCCTGTCTGTTAGCTCATTCTGAAGGCAAGTTTCTGATTCACTTCCTCTGAGCAAGAAATCCCCAAAGTCCTTTTTTGGAAAAAAAAAAAAAAAAAAAAGAATGTAAAGGAGAACCTCAAAAGACAAAGTTTTCTGCTCCTTTGCTGCCTCTGCTGTACTTTTCCCTAGCTGAAAAAATTCATCTGCTCTCCTTCTCCTCTCTCTGGCAGGAACTAGCCTGGAAAGGCTCTGGAAAGAGTTATATTGAGCTAAACTCCTAGCTTCACCCCCTAGTGACTCACAGATGTGACTCACAGAAGCTCCGCCCCCTCAGCAACAAGCACACCCTAAGGGTTTAAAAAAATTCAAATACTCACCAGTCAAAATGGCTGCCCAGCAACACATACACAGTGAAGCAATAGTGGGGGATTCAAAACAATCCTGTTTGGAACTGCTGCCCCTAGAATCCATAGCTTTCCTGGCCATGGCCCTGTTAGTTAGTAGAGCCTGGAAGCTGGGGATGGGGGGAGGGATGAATCTGCACAATAATATTGAAATCCCAGAAATGAACTAACTGAAGAATAAAAGGTTCATTTGCATAAAAGATTTAACCACATGATCACTTCAGATTTTTATAATATTTTAAAATAAGTATTCTGGACTCTTAGGAGGTGTTTTTCCCCATTTTGTTTTGTTCTGTTTGTTTGAGGAAAATATCCTTATGTGATAGTAGTCCAAGACATAATTCAATACTAACATATAATGAAAATAATGTACACTGAAACACTCAGTAAACAACTACATTTTTCAATCAAAACTTCATTCCTTGTCACTAAACTCCTTGCCCTGATCTGGTCAGGTGAGCACTAAATGCCAAAATGCCTTGAGGCTCCCTCAGAATTTCTCTGCCAGAACTGAACAACCCACATCTCATTGTGTCTTCTGCCTGTTGATAATACTTTTATTTTGCTATTCATTTTTGCAAGGAAGGTATTCTGCCTCTTATTGTTGCCTGTAAATAATGTATAGTTAGTATAGTTTTATTAATAATGAGTGCAAGCAGTCTCAGTTTCCTCAGTCTTGCCAAGAGAAAATATATTACAGTCCGCCCTTCCCTTATGCTGGGGATCCATTCCAGATCCCCCCACATGAGGGAAAAACGTGGATGCTCAATGGGGCTTGATCCTGAACTAAAATACACTGTTTGGCTCTTATGACCTAAATATTGTAATTGTTACTCTTTAGCACTGAATAATGAAGCAAAAGAAAAGAGTAGTTTTGCAAACGTCCAAATCCATCCAGTCTTGAATAATAAACCAGCTGGGAAAAATAACATTTGTAAGATATATAGCACTGTCTTTAATTTATTTAATTTATATTAATTATTGACATAACCCAGAAATTACGTTAAAGCTAAAAGTCAATCCAAAAATAAATACCTTATGTTAAAAATAATTTTAAATTTCCTCTTTCATTAGAAAATGTCCAAATTAACTGATATCTCATGTGATTTTACCTAGCTAATTCATATCTCTGATCCTTGCATTTTTGACTGAAAATCTAATGGCCATCCAGCCTATGTTTAAAAATCTCCACCGCACTCCTAGGGAGTGTGCTCCATTGTCGAACAACTCTTACTGTCAGGAAGTCTTCCTAATATTGAGGTGGAATCTATTTTCCCCTAGTTTGAATCCATTGCTCTGCATAATCTGTGGAGCAGCAGAAAACAAGCTTGCTCCCTTCTCTATATGACATCCCTTCAAATATTTCAACAGGGCTATCATATCACCTCTTAACGTTCTCTTCTCCAGGTTAAACACACCCAGCTCCCTAAGCCACTCCTCATAGGTCATGTGCTGTATGTCACTGTCAGAGTGGAGTTTCCCCAACTGCCAATTTGAATAACACTGGCTGCAAAGGGGGGGGGGGACTGCCTGAGGAGTGACTATAAAAGAAGAAGAGTGAGTGATAAAGAGTTAGATAGATGTGTCAGTTGAGAGTTTTAAGGACCAGTTCAGGGTGGTTCATACCTGTTTGTTTGTCGGAATGTTAATTGTGATTTGAGACAGACTTCCTTTTGCAGAGGCATCCTGGCTAGTGGCTGAGGGCAGCATTGGCATTGGGGTTGCAGTGAGACAGATGATGAATGACTGTCCCACCAAGTGTTCACCACCACCTCTCTGAACTGTCACACAGTGCACTCTGCACACACATACCCCATTGATGCCACTGGCTCAAATATTTCTTCATTTGGGTAGGTGGGTGCACTTAAGTTAAGCATTGATGGTAAGGTTCCCATAATTAAGTTGCCAATTTTGCCATAGGTATTGTATTTTTTTAGATATCCCTCAAACATATTTTCAGAAAATAGATTGTTTTAAAAATTAATATTTCATATGTGTGGACCACCATCAACCTATTTGTCATGTTAAAAGATTCAGTTGTCATTTTTTTGACATTGCATTTTACTTTCCAGAATTTATAAGGTATATCATCTCACTTATACAGATAGCTGGCAAGTATTGTTTGATTGAAATGCCCCTTCTTAGACAGTTTTGGAAACAGACTGTTTGGCACTTCATTTTGGATGAACTGGATTGGATTCTGTCTATCCAAGGAAGAGATGGTGTTCCCTACAATTTCTGTGTCCATGATGGTCAAGTGTAAATCTCTTATAACCTACAGTTTTATGTTTATGCTTTCTCTCCTATTAAACTGATAGTATGGTGTAATCTAAATTAAAAATGATGAGTAAACCATTTTTTATGAAAGAAATGGGATGATTGTAGAGTTTATATGTTTAAAAAATTGACAAAGCTAGATCAGGAATTTTGGACATTTTCAATATTTCAATCATATTATTTATCAACTAGTATGGCGACAGTTAGTATGGCAACTATGAATCTGGAGGCCAGGGTTTGAATTCCCATTCTGGCATGAAAACCCACTCGGTTATCTTAAAATAGTCATGGCCTTAGAGGAAAACAAAGGCAAACATCCTCTGAACCAATCTTGCCAAAAACACCATGTGACAGGTTCACCCTAGTGTTGCCATAAGTCAGAAATGACTTGAGGGAACACAAGAACAGCAGCAAAGTATGATGATACCTACAATCACAACACATCATCTCTGACTGGTTCAACTGCTCTTCAAGAGTATTCTGTGTACCTATTGTATTCTGTAAACAATATTGCTTGCTACTGTTTGTCAAAAAGTACATCGTTTGATATGAAGTTAAAATTCAGCAGAATAAGCAGTGAAACTGTCATCTGCAAATCTACAAATGCAAAATTACCTAGTCTCAATTTGTACAATCTCTTTAAGTTAAAAATTAAGTTTGCTTCATGAGAAACTGAACTTTAAGGTATATTGGATGCCAATGTGTCTTTTTAGAAATAAATTGGACAAGTGATCTAAATGTTCTTAATATAATACAGGTAATGCTCATTCATGCCATAGATGTGGACATGCCCAGTAGTCACTTCTACCTGGCTGGATGTATTACAATATAGGAATTTTATATTAGAAAAATGTTTGATATGTTCCATTCTATATGTACTTTTCAACACTCTTCCTACAATCTCCTCCTCCTCCTCCTCACTTTCTTTATATTTATATATATATTTTAAAAAATCACAGACAGGAAAGAAGGGGGAGAGAGAGAGATCTACATATGGAAAGGAGACCATGCACAAAATTATTTCCTCTACTGAAATAAATAGGAAATCTCATTATTACAAAAGCTTCTAGACCTAATAGAGAGATGCCTCCCACCACCATTTCAGCAGGAGACAATTCTCTTCTTAGTCCAGGAACTACCGCTGCATATGAGTGTACATAGAAGTTGTCAATAGGACAACTGAAATGTGTATTCATACATTTTGTGAACAGAAACCCACTGAAATCAGTAGGATGTTTGTTTCAAATCTAAAATAAATTAATAAGTTGTAATATCAAGATTGTTTTATTCCTCATTCTATACAACCAGTTTCCCTTATTTGTTAAAAAATGAAACACCAAAGAGAGCAGCAGTCTGAGAGCAATTAAACACTAAGACACATAAAACATGACAATTGTCTTGGTTCATTAAATTAATTAGCTATTTCTTATTGTCTCATGCTCACATAAAACCTGCAGCTTTGTAGATAGATACCATTTTTTAAAAGATAGCTGTTTTCCATTCTGTCTCCAAAATGTGGAGAATAGTCCATTTTTCATTTTTAGAGTTAACACATCTTTTTTCCCATACACAATTCAGCAACTATATGATTAGAGAACCTTTGCTAACTTCGGCTCACTTATCATTCCTTAATGGCTATGTGGTTTGCTAATAAGTCTAGCCTTTCTTCCAGGAGCTATTAACATTTTAAAGCATTTTCCTTTCTGTGTATGGATACTCTTTTCTGCTTCATTACTTCCTGGTTTTAGCTCATCATCTGAGAGGCTTTCTCATCATGAGCAATGACTACCCTCTAAGGACAGTCTTTTTATCTATTGACCAGAGGTATTGAAAAATTGAAAAAAGTATTATTGAGGTGGTCCCAGATTAACTATATCTGAAAGTCAATATGGGAGTGTACAATATCATTACCAAATAGAAATTAAAACTATTTATGTCATAGATCAGGGCTGTGAGTGGGGTAACAGATGCTGTGGATCAACTATGGCAGCCTTCCTGCTGTTTCTCCTGGACTCCACACCTCTTCCCTTCTGCTACACAATTTGCCCTGGGCAACTAACCTAGTGACTTCAGTGTGGTAGATTAATCTCCCATTGCCTTTATTGAAATAAAACTTCTGTTCCTGGAATGGGTAGCTGTCCAATCCTTCATTTAGGCTTGGGTCTTCCCTGCAACAAAATAAAGGATATCAGTAGACATAAAATTATCCAAGGAGGGGAGACAATTATACATTTCCTTGTTGAAAGGTATGTAAAACCTGACATCATATGTTTGAAAATAAATTGATAAAGAAACAGAAAGAAAAAACTCAAAATTGGTATTATATATGGTGACTGACGGCTACAAGGTTATTGTACGCACAGATGTGGAAGTCTTGTCAGATATCTACAATAGAAGATTGGTTAAAAAATTGATAGAAATGAGAGACTTGGACAGACTATCAAGAAGAATACAAGAGTAAGAGGACATAATGACAGAATATGTTTCGGATTTAGTAGTAAAATAAGTTAATAGTTAATAAATAAGATAGAGATGGTAAAGAAAATAGAGATTTATCATTAAAAAGAAGGTTTAAAATAAGAGAAATATTAGAGACTAAAGGAAATAAAAGTATGTGAGACTAAAGAAAATCCAAATGGTGAAGTAGCTTGGGTTTGAAGGGGGAGGGGATTGGTTGGAAAAAATGTTAGTAGAATGGGGAATATGATTTATGTATTTTGGATTTATAGTTGTGTTATTGTAATGGTTTGATGTTTATATGTGTTATATGTGTTATACTTTGTATGTATATGTGGTATGTTATGTGATTGATTTTCATGGAAGTAAAAGTTATTATTAAAAAAAGGAAATAAATATTCTGTGGCTTATAGTAGGAATGAACAACTAGGGACAGCCATGTGGTGTTAAATTGCATGTCCTATTGTGCTAGACAGTATAGAGACAGCTAAGTGGCCACAAGAGTTGCAATCCAAAAACCTGTGGGAAGTCAGAAATATCCATCCCTGGCTTATGATATTAAAGTGACTGTGTCTTCATTGCCACTTGCAATTTCAAGATTTATATATATACACACACACACTCTATTTTCATAGGTCAATATTTTAAGATGCAACCAGAATTCATTCCATTATAATTGCCAAAATAAATTCTAAACAATCAAAAAAAAAAACTCTGCTTCTGTTCTTTATAGGTGTTTGGGAGTCTAAACTGTGAGTCTTACAGAAAGAAAGAATTAGGACTAAAGAGACAAAAATGACAAGAGGATATGAGCAAGCAAAGAAATCACATGTACTACTAACATGGCTCTCACAGATGAATTTAACAGCAGTCTGTAGAACCTGTAAATATGATGTCCTAGCTGACTCAGAAAAGAACTCTAATTTGGGTCTCTGCAGGTCATTATAAGTCTAGTCTGGTCTTGTGTAAGATAATGAAACTGCTGCCCTTGTTTATATGGGTCAGTAAGCATCTAGTCATGGTCTGGTCATATTAGAAATAATTCAAATTTCATTCTTTATAGAGTAGCACTATGCCAGAGTGCCACTGTTTATATCTATAAAGAGCTTATGGGTAGTCATTTTTAATTGCTTTTGTCAAACAGTTCCCCTGCCAGTTGAAACAAATTGTCTGTTGAATGGCTACTGTTGAGAGATATTAGAGAACATTTACCAAAATGATCACACCAGGATGCTTTATAAAATATAAAATCTTAGTGGCATAGTCCAACACACCATGAAGACAATGGGAATGAGCAGCTGTCCTTACATCATTGTGTTATGAAGAAAAATAGAAGAACCGTAAAAGCTGTAAACAACTTACAAGTAAATCTACAAATGGATGAAGGAAGAAATAATAATTAAAATGACAACAACATCAACAATAACAGTTGCATGCAATATTTTGAAATTCATAATAGGACAATACTATTGTAAGAGTTGTGTTGTAAATCCAGTTATCATCAAATTAAATTAATTATTGAATGACATGTGAACATTTATATAAACCCAGTTGATTCAGTGGGTCTAGTGAAGGACAAGTGAATTTAGACCACTTTCATTTTATTTATTTCTTTTCTTAAATATAGAATATAAATTCTGATTATACAATGGACCCCATCACACACATGAACATTCAGATCCACTGCCCCATGAATGGGTAACAAACAGATGGTCATGCCCCATATTATTCATATATGTGCCCGCATCAGCACATCCTGGCTAGAATCCGGCTAGAAGCCATGCTCAGCTGGCCGATTTGAAAAGTCAGGAACTTTCCATCTTTGCAAATTGGTCAGCTGAGCTCAGATTCTAGTTGGGTTTTAAGTGGGTTTTAGTAGGGAGGTGGCATTGGCAGCAAAATGCAAGTGATAATATCTGGCTGCATCCCGGGGAAGGATTCAAACTGGGTAAGGTAAGATGCACTTTTAGCTGTACGAAAAACTCTGTTGTTGTTGTTGTTGTTGTTGTAATTTCTGACTTATGACAATCTTTTTTTTAAAAAGAGGAGTTTGAATGGGTATTGCTACTTTAGCTGGGATTACCATTTAAATTATTATGCTATGTTATGCTTCCATTATTATGCTACGTATTTTGTTATGTATTTTGGATTTTGTACTTTGTATTCTTTATTTTTATTTATTTATTTATTTTGTATAAATACCTTATTGTTATAATATTGCTGTGATGTATTTGATGGGGGGTATTTTGCAATTTTGATACCTTGTTTAGTAATCTGCTTTGATTCTGCAAGGAAAAGGCAGAATATAAATAAATCAAATTATTATTATCGTATTATTACTCATTTTTGACATATAAATGGCAGACTGGTACAACATAGTCCTATATACGTTGAAAACATTTTTGCCTATTGGATTTGGAAATGAGACAGAATGTTATTTCACTTTTTGGAAGAATTTATCAACATTTTTACATTTTTTCACAATCAGTTCGGATGAATTTGAGTTTGTGTTTGTTTGTTTGTTTGTTTAAATCCAAATGCAGGGGGAAAATGACAGATGTTTCCTATTCCTCACCTTAAATGGTTCAGACTCTGTTAGGGTTCTGCAGATTTGATCATGCATCTAGGACTGCTGGGAAAGATAAAAATATGGACTGATTTACCTCTTCTCCCTTTATTGAAGATGTCTCCAAGAGCTGTCTCTAATCATGAGTGAAACACACAGATTCCTTATGAAGTACAGAAAAGATAAAAAGAGAAAGTTGACAGTCCTTATATTAGTCAAGATTAATTTCAAGTGGTATAATGAGCAAAGCAACAACAATAAAATACTAGTTCACGAATATTACCTTTGATTAGAGAGCAAAATAAATAAAAGGGGGGGGAATTATAAATATTTATTTATTGGTCTTAGTATTTTAAGGTGCAACCTAAAGGATGCAGCATCATACTTTGTGATCGGACTAAAAACAGACTTTGCAATTCTGCATCAAAACTTTCTCCTCCCCCTCTTGTCAATTTACTTAACATCAATCCTGATGAAGAGTTCTGGAGAATGAAAACAAAAAAGCTTGCTCTCTGTTTTGTGACACTGTGGTTAGTCCCATTACAAAATCAGTTTACTGTAGTTTTTGGACTCCCCCCCCCCTTTTTTTTTTTATGGCTTTCTAAAAGGAAATCATGAGAGTTAGAGTGTCATGGACATTAGGTGTTAATGACACAGAACTGTAGTTTATAAACAGGCATTGAGCACAAGGATTCGGATAGTAAAGGGAGGAAATTATTCTATCCTTGTCCCATTCCTGTCCCATCCTTCCCATGTGATCATGGGAAGAACTTTCAGACAACGTCGAGAAAATCTTATCATTAACCCATCCAAAAAGTGTCATTGATTGTGATTGCACAAAAGATTTTGAGATGATGTTATGCAGATCCCATCATTAACCTATCATTAACCCATCATTAAAGCAATATTGGCCAGCATTTTACATCAACGGAATTTGCATTATTGCAATACTGCTTTAATGATGGGTTAATGTTGGGATCGGTGTTACAATCTGAAAGCTTTTCCTAGTGTTGTGACAAACCATTTTTTTTCTTCTTCTCTCTCATCAAGAACTACATGTGATTTTTTTAAAAAAAACATTCTTTTCAAAAGTCCCACTTTCAAAAGATTTTTTTTCTTTCCCTCTCGAGAAGTATTTTTCACAGATTTGTCGAATGAAAAGACAAGGGAGGTGAGCATTTACACTCAAAATCAATTAGCATGATAAAAAGAAGATTGGAAGAGGTTTAAAAAACATTCCTCTGCTAGAAAACCCCAATATGAATGGTAGCTTTGCTTATGCAAAATACTCAAATCCTGGCCATCCAATTAAAAACAAAAATTCTTACTCGTTGATCGAGAAGTGCTTATAATTTCTTCTCTTTAAAAAGCTTTCGAAATCTTTGAATAACAGATATTTCTTCTGTTTATCGAATTTTGATGAATATTCTTTATATCACAGTCATGGACAGATTAATGATGGGATAAGGATGGGGGAGAGATCCTGTCCCTATCCCCTCTGTGTGTGATAATCTCCGGAGACAAAGGGTTACAGTACATGTGAGGCAGCAGCTAATATGTCTCTGCCTTTCAGAAAATATCTGAAAAATTATCAAGTGACATTATAATTTCATTTTTCTAGTTGCATGTTTTTATTAAATTAATGTTTAAGGTAAATCTTCCATTTGTTGTTTTTTCTTATGTTATATATTATGTTCAATAAATATGTGCATTAGACTTTGATTCCAAAAAGCTGCCTCTGCCAGAGTCTGAAAGAGTCAAACTAGACAAACTAGGGCCTATATCCTCTGTCCATCTTGCAAAAAACCAAGCAAAACTTTAAAATTTCCAAATCCCCCATTCCTGCTAACAAGGAAATGGCTGCATTGATTGAGAGCAATCTGTGCTTTGTGGTCTTGTTTACCTCCACAGAATGGAGACATGCCATACTGGCTCTTCTAGTGTGAAGTACTGAGCAGAATGCAGAAAGCTCCAACAAACCTATCTGAATTTCAAGAAGGGTAAATATCTGTACTTACTGGCCCTGTCCTGTTTAAGAAATGCATTGATACTACCATTCAGACCACTTAAGAACCATTATCAGGACCTGAAGGTGCCCTCTTCTCTTTTGCAAGCACATGTTTAGGTCATGTTTTGCCCCTCCCTGTGTGTCCCCTTGACCTTATTGGCGGCCTTTCACATTCTCCAAGTTATTGTCTTCATGTCAGAGAGTGAGAAAAACTGTGTGTGAGAGTTTTAGCCTGTAGCACTTTAAGCTTAGCTCAAGCCCCTTTAGATTGGTCAGAAGCAGAGTTTTTAGTTCCCATGCTGTTTTCCCTCTTTTCTTTAAGACACAGATTACACTGAGTATAAACTATTCTGTTGGTTTCTGCTGCAATCATTTTCTCTCTTTTTAATAAAGAAATCATTATTTTTGCTGCAACTCAGCTTATCCTTCTAGCTCACTTGGAGTCACTCTGTTTAATTGTCCATTTTTTAAAACTCAAACCCAAAAGGCCCTGTAGTTAGTGCCTGGAAGACATTTTCCCCCGAACAGTGAAACCAGTGCATAGTGCTTAACAGTTAACAGCCATCATATTGACTTGGATTTATGGCAAACCAATGAATAAGAGACCTCCATATCACCCTATCATCAACAGGGCTGCTCAAATCTTCCAGATTCAGGGCTGCTGCTTCCCTTATTGAGTCTATCAATCTGTAATGTGGTCTTCTTCTTTTTGTAGTGCTCTCCAAATTACCATGCATTATTGTATTTTCTAATGAGTCATGTCTGCTTATGATATGTCAGGTCACAACAAACCATGAACACTCAGAAAAGTTCTGCTTCACACTTCTTTGAAAAGGGATAATGGACTGATATAATTTCATAGAAAATGTCCTGTTTTGGTCTCAGCAAATGAACAGTTCCTCAAAAAAGGTATGCAGACAGACAGATATATAGCCAAGAGAAACACAGCAAAAGTGAGGCTCACTAGCAAGGAGGTAGAAGCTGGTTGAGTCCAGGCCATACATAGTTGAAAGATAAATCCAGGCAGTAGTCCAAATGGAAAATCCAAGTGTGACATCAACAAAAAAAAACAAGGTCTAGAACAAGAGCCAGAACACAAGACACAAGGGGTTGTATCGACCAAGAAATCCAGGTGTCAGCAACAGATTCCTGAGGGAGGTTCCAGGCTATTTATAGCCTGCCAGCCCTCCACATGAACTGCTTGATTGTTGAGCATATGATATAATATAAAAGATATAAATGCCCCCCTTTCTCTTATTAATGCTTGGTCAGGCCTGACATCACAAAGTCTATATCTCTATGTTAGGTTGAGCCTGCTGGGAGGTCTCACCATCAGGATGGGTGTGTGTGTGTCACACCATCTTTTTATGGCAATGTTAGATCTCCCTGTCATTCTGTCTCTACTTCTAAGTCCTCATTATCAGTATCCAGGGTCTTGGAAGCAGGGCATGACAGGAAAAGGATTCAGATTGCTATTTAGGTAACTGGCATTTCCCATTAAGTCAAAACAGATTACTGTGTTCTGCTTGTTGTTTGTGGTAGTGGAACTTTTTGTTTCATTTTTTGACGTATGCTTTTTCATTTTAAAAAACCATAGAATTTGGCTTATTTACATGAGACTTTTGCTTAATATATACAAATTGCACATTTCCTGGGATAATGATAGGGGTTGTATTAGTTGATTTGGAGACAGAAGGTTACATATGAAAAATCCCAATTTGGGAAGGAAATTGTATTTTCTTCTAGGATGGTATAGCTATACTTTAGTCTTCCGAAAGTTACACCTATATTTGTACTTGATTCACATGTGTTAGAAGGTTGTTTTCCCTCACCCCTCATGCTGCTGGAGAGCGAAGTTCTGTCTGGGACAAATTATTTTCTCATAGCAGTTTAAAAAGCCAATAAAAGGATTATGGGAAAATTTTGATAATACTCCCTAGAGACATGATTAAATCCAGAGATAAATTTGAGCAAGTCAATGGGAGTCCTAAGGTCAGAGCAGAGATAATAATTATAAGAAATGCTATTAAGTTTCTATCTATGAAGTGGGACACCTTGTTTTAGGCTGATGTGGTACTCAAATAAAAGTTGATACTATTTTCTGTCTATTGGATAATATTATTGGTTTTCTATTCTGAAGGAAAGTAAGCTAATTCCACTGGGTTTCTGTGGATCAATATCATCAAATCTTTCCAAGGTGCCCAACTGGTACATGCTATCAGAAATAGCAATGTTCATTGACCATATCTGATTTAAGAAGTTTTTAAATAGATGGCAAATGTGCACTTCAGTGATAAGAAAACAGAATACTTTAGAAGAGAACTCTAGGGTGCAGGAACTTCTGTAATTCTGAATGCCCTTATTATTTCTCTCTATACTCTACTTTTCATGAAACATTGCATGGAATTGAAAATTCATTTTCCCTAAAACTAGTTATTATAAGTCATGCAAAATAGAAATGTCCAAATATACAGATTTATTATATACCTCAGGATGCAATATGGAAACAACTTTTTAAAAATACTATTTGTAACATTTTACTATAAAAAGTGTGCACATGAGGAAATATGCTTCTAATGATGTGTATATTAGAAATAATACATACAAAATCTGCACAAATTTTGTGAAGGGTTTTTGTGTGTTTTTTTGGTGGGAGGGGGCAGTAATTTTCCAGCTGATCCAGTAAAAGTTTGCCATGATTTCACGGGCAGGAAAATACATAACTAAATGAAATGAAAACAGAGGAAATTTACCCATCTCTACTCTTAACAAAATCTCTTTCCTATCTGTTTTCATACAGCAGTCTATTTTCTCTCTTTGAACCACTGCAGATCTTTCTAGACAGCATGTCTATTAATTATTTTTCCCTCTAATTCCCTCCTTCCCTCTCTCTCTTCTGTTACCTGCCTCACCCCGCCCCAATCTCCATAGGCCTTTCTCCAGCACTTGGTTTTTGTGCAATCAAGTTCACTGAAAGATGATCAAGCCTGAACTCTTAATAGAAGCCAAGCAGGCTAAACTGTCATCCTTTGGATACATCACAAGAGACAATCAATGAGAGGCCTCCAGAAGTTTATATCTTCAACTACCTTTTACAGAGCTTGCAAACCTTGGTCTGTGGCATACATGATTGAATCATGTAATACAGATTCCTTCTTTTCCTACTGGCTTCCACTTTGTTGACCATTAGCCTTTATCACCTGGGGGTTCTTCCCCCACTACAATAGTGTTATTTCTTTATAAAAAAACACAGTACAATTGGGATTGCTCTGTTTTTTTTTTAAGCACACCAAACCTTTTTGGGTTTACATAAAAGCTTATGACACACTGCCAATACATTATCCCTTCCCCTTTTGGCACAAAGACACACAGACAGACAGACACACACACACACACACACACACAGAGATATACCTCCCCACACAAAATATAAATGAAATATAAATGAAAATAGTTCTACATTTTAAAAGAACATTTTTCCCAGGTTTTGGAGGGGCTTTCTGAGCAGTCAAAGCAAACTAAGCACTGGTAGAAGAAAGCAGCTACTGATCTCTATCTATCTATCTATCTATCTATCTATCTGATCTATTTACCAAAGCCACAAAGTAACGAAGAAACTTTAATATATTTAGTCCAAACTAATCTTTCGTGGGTCTTGTTTTTATGAGAACAAAGTTACTCTCTTTCTTTTTGATTTTCTCCCCTTTATAATATTCCTTCTATGACAATCCGGTTATTCTTCTGTTTAATATCCACCCTGGAAGAAGCAGGTAGTTAAAATCACTTCAAAGAAAAGGAAAGGAGTCCTATTTCTTCCTTTGTCAAGCCTCCCTCTTGGGAGTTTTGCAAGCCGTTCCCAAACGCAACAGGGAGCTGGGTTTCTTTACTCCTTTAAAGATGTACACACATTGGTGGCAGCAAATACAAAAGCCGCAATGAAGAACTGTGCAGAGATTATCTTTAGAGGAATGCGTTCTTCTTAGATTTTATAACTGCAGCTTGTAATAAAAAGTGGTAGGCTCGCTTATGCCTCTAAGGCTTCCGCCAGCTTCAAGCTCACCCGCGCACCTCCGGGCTCCTTGCTGCTCCGATTCACTGCCTCTCCTCCGTTTGCTTCGTCTTTCAGGCTGCTTCTGAATCGGGCTCTGGGGAGTACCCAGCGGGTGCAAGATGGGCACCTCTGGTTCCCCCTTATCGAGGGGGATACTTCGACTCTGTCAGATGTCCCACGCGGAGCCTGGTTGCTGGCGGTTGTCGCCCCAAGGGAGAGCCTCTCTTAGTTGCGACCGCCGCGGTCCTCCATACCACCGGAAGTCCCTTATCTGATCTATTTACCAGTGCTTAAACTGGTCCAACTGATCAGAAAGCACCATTTCCACTGAAGGAAAATATTACCTTATAGAACTTTTCCTTTAATATATCACATTTATATAAAAGGTAGTCTGAAGGTAGGGGGAAAAAACAAGAAATATGCTGAGGGTTGATGAAATAAAAGCTTTCATAAAGTGTAAATATATTTTGCATTTATATTTCTAGGCTTCCATGTGTGACTATGTGAGAGAGATACCATAGGATGAGGGTGGAAAAGGGGGAATGTGGGGTGGGAAAGTAATGGGGAAATACATGGTTTTTGTTCCCTTCTCTTCCCTTCTAGAATCATAGAGTTGGAAGAGAGAACAAGGGCCATCAAGTCCAACATGCTGCCATGCAGGATCTGTGAACCCTACTTCTTGGAAGATGAACTGAAGCACCTAGACTGGGCTCTATAGGCTAATGGTTACTCTAGCTCAGACATCAGAAGGGCTGCCGAACCCAGAAAAACCCATAGGAGTGAAGACAAACAACCACCCAAAGGGAAAGTATTTTTACTATACATCAAAGGAATCACAGACAGAATAGGGAAACTAGCGAGGAAACATAATCTCCAAATCATCTGCAAACAAACCAACCAAGAAAATCCAGCAAATGCTGTGCTCAGCAAAGAACAGGAGAGACTCTTTCACAGCTGCAGGAGTTTACCACATACCATGCAGCTGTGGACAAGTCTACATAGGGACCAGCAAATGCAATGTTCAAACACGAATCAAGGAACACAAGAGACACTACAGACTGGATCAGCCAGAAAAATCAGCAATAGCAGAACATGTTATTAAACCATCCTGGACATAAAATGCTGTTTGAAAACACTGAAATTCTGGACCATGCCAACAACTATCAGGTCAAAATGCACAGGGAAGCCATTGAAGTTCACAAAAATCTGGACAACTTCAACAGGAAAGAAGTAAACAAAGTTTGGCCAGCAGTCCTGAAAAAACACAAAAATCAAGACCCAGCAAGTGCAAATGTGAATTACTCAGGACCACTAAATAAATAGACATCCTGAGGCCTTGCCATTCTTCAAAACATTAACACACAAATTAACATGTAAATCACTTACTCTCAACCAAGGGACACACAGTAGATATATATATATACCTCACTTCCATGTCTCTTCAGAACATGGCCACATAGCCCAAAAAACAAAAAACAAAAAACACAGAAAAAGTAGGGATGCCAGCCATGAAATA
>NC_056524.1:51677025-51705823 GCF_019175285.1 Sceloporus undulatus | reverse complement strand
ATAATAATAATAATAATAATAATAATAATAATAATAATAATAATAATAATGAAATTTATTTATATACCGCTATTCCATTCAATCACAGCGGTGTACAACAATTGCAATAACGATACAATACAAGATAAAAATTGCAATAGATAATTAAAATAATTAAAACTTACTTAAGATAATTAAAACTTACAAAACAGTGTACACTATACATAAAATCAACATTAAACCAAGCCAGCAGTATACTTAATCATATTGGGGGGGGGGGGCACACATATCACGGAACATCACGAAAGGCTTGATGAAACAAAAAGGTCTTCAACCTTCAGCTTCACATATTTCTTCATTTGTGTTTTACTTATTTACTAAATTTCAATGTATTTACTTCTCTAATGTTACTTATTTCTGGTTTTAAATATAAAAAAGTAACATTTTGTATTGGGTCCTATGTAACATAAAGTAGGAACTCTTGAAAATATTTCAGAATCAGATTACTCTGCTACAATCATTTACTTAAACTCAATTAGACTTCTGTACAGACAAGCATAAAACTATATGTCAAATCATAGGATCATAAGAGTTGGAAGAGACTACAAAGGACATCCAGTCCAACCTCTGCCATGCAAGAACTCACAATCAAAGCTCCCCCAGCAGATTACCATCCAGGCTTTGTTTAAAGACCTCCAAAGTCCTGTTTAAAGACCTCCAATATACATGTTGATAATGTCTGAAGCCCCCAACTACTAACTGGGTGATTTATTTGGGACCAAGGAATATTTCTGAAAGATTTTTTGTGGGTTTTTCAGGCTATGTGGCCATGTTCTAGAAGATTTTTTTCCTGACATTTCATCAGCATCTGTGGCTGGCATCTTCAGAGAACGTTTGCCTGGAAAAAGTGGGTCTATATATACTGTGTGAGCCTGGGAATGCAGGAGTGATTTGCATGTGTATTGTTCTGTGCTGATGGCAGGCCTCAGGCTGGGAAGGTAATGCACAAGAGGATTAATGTCTGCTAATTAGTGATCATTATCTGCTAGGAAAGCCCCTTACACTGAATGGTTTTCCATTTGCATTTGCTGAGTCCTTATTTTGCTATTCCTTAGGACTGGTAGCCAAATTTTGTTCACTTTAAGGGTTTCTTCTTTCCGGTTGTTCACAAAACAAATTTTGGTGAACAAAATTTGGCTACCAGTTCTTCTAGAACATAGCCAGATCACTCCTGGACAATGGCAATTGGACACCATGGTCTCGAAGCTAGCCACTGCTATGGTCCCGAATGGGCTGCCAGCAGGAGTGGCTTTATTCTGCTCCTTTTCAGGCCAGCTTTGGGCCATCTTATTCAGCCTTAGAGTAACTTCTGGGTAGTTTGGGGATATGTATCATTTGAACTCCATGCCCCCAAAGCACCAAGAAGGTGTTCCATAGAATCATAGAGTTGGAAGAGACTGCACGGGCCATCCAGTCCAACCCCCTGCCATGCAGGAAATCCAAATCAAAGCATCCCCAACAGATGGCCATCTAACTTCTGCTTAAAGACCTCCAAGGAAGGAGAATCCACTACACTCCGAGGGAGTGTGTTCCACTGTCGAACAGCTCTTACTGTCAGGAAGTTCTTCCTAATGTTGAGGTGGAATCTCTTTTCCTGCAGCTTGCATCCATTGTTACGGGTCCTGTTCTCTGGAGCAGCAGAAAACAAGCTTCCTCAATATGACTTCCTTTCAAATATTTAAACAGAGCTATCATATCACCTCTTAACCTTCTCTTCTCCAGGCTAAACATCCCCAGCTCCCTGAATCATTCCTCATAGGGCATGATTTCCAGACCTTTCACCATTTTAGTCGCCCTCCTTTGGACATGCTCCAGTTTCTCAACATTTCATTTGGCCCATGTATTTTGGCCTTAGTAACTCTGCTAGCTCTTGAAATGGAACCAACATTCTCCATCTGTCTCCCCCTCCCTCTCTAATTTAAGGAAGAGGTAGACAGATAACACTTTACCACTTCATTTATAAAAGTAAACTCCTTCTCCACAAAAAAAATTTAAACATCCAACATCTCAAAGATATATCTGGTGCTGTTCTTCCTTTTTAAACAACTTCCACCTGCAAAAGACTAGGCAGAAAAAAAGCATCAAAAGAAAAAAGGGGGAGGAACCAAACCTATCAGGAGTTCACTTGTATTAAAGATGTAGTAAAATTATGGTAAGAGGTACTGAAAGCTGTCACTTAAATTATGAAGTGCTGAGTGAATATTACAGATTATCCAGTAAACACTTTGTTAACTAGCAGTACAGAAACAGGTAAGGCATGAACCATGGGAGAGAATAAATTCAAATTATCTTTAGGAATAGTGTTTCCACAATAAAAAGTGTATGAAAGGGACATTGTTTCACAGTCTGCTTTTCACCTCATAATAACTATATGAGCACAGGTACAAGAAAAAAAGGGCAGATGAGAAACATAGAATAAAATGAACAAAAATAGGATAATTGGTGGAAGATGAGACCATTCTTATCCCTTACATGTGTTCCAAATCAGAAATGCAGGTGTATTTATGGATCATGCATAAATTTGTGCAGCTGTACCAATCATACTTACAAATACATAAAAACAACCAGAAAAGCAGCAAACCATAGTTCATATGTTTTTCTGGATAACATTTTAATGGAAAGCTGGCAAAATAATAATATATTTGTGACATTGTGACTAAAGCTATACTCAATTGTTGTTAAAAACAACCTTGCATTTAAAAAGCAGATTAATAAGGTTTGAATGGCAAATATATACTTAGGAAACTTGGCTAGTACTGCTAAGCTTATTATATTATAAAATGTATAACATATGAGATTCTGTGATTCAAAAACTATAGTGTTGAGAGACTGTCCTACAATGAAAGACAATGCTTGAGCTGAAAATTCAAGTAAAACTGTAAAACTGTGAATAGCCATGATGAAGAGGGTGAAGATCAAGATATTATAAAGAAGTAAATACTCATGCCATCATTCAGAAACATCCCCTTTCTCTCAAGAGAAAGCAGTAGTTAGAACTATGTTTATATAGTCTCAGCAAGTTTAACTTTTTAAGTGGTAAAACTCCACACAACATAAGCCACATAAACTGCATTCATCTTCTCTGTTTATCAGCACTTCTCTTTCCTTCAGCATCTTCGTCATCTGTTTTCCATACATCACACCTGCTTTTTTTTCAATGCATCTTCCATTATATGTATTTTTTACGATCATTCAAGTCTCGTTCTTGTTTTCCTTCCACTGCCTTAGAATCTATATTTTACTTCAAAATTGAATGCCATTTCTTTTTCAGGGCTTTTCTAAGTTAATTAATTTTTGCTTTCCCTTGATGATCAGTTTTGCACTTTCAAGGTTTTGTTAGCTGAATCTTGACATACTGCATTTTTCTGCTTGTGTTATAGGGTTAATGCTGATATCCAAAAAGAAACCAGAGCTGAGCACCTGCAATTACAATCACAACCCTGCCCCCAGCTGCCGAACACAATAAACCTGAGGACCCCGAGGGAGGGTCATTTTCAAAAAGTCTATGCAGTTTGCTTTTTTCTTATTATACTCTATTGTTGATAATGAATTATGAAGGGGGGAGGGTGAGTTGATCTACACAATGTCTTGAACCTTATTCTAGACCATACTGGCTTATTTTTCTCCCTGGCTTACCTAATTTAAAATATATCAGGCTAATTTTTTACTGAAACATGACTGCCTTATGTTTGATAGTCACTTTCATCTTCTGACTATGGGTAATCTGATTCATTTATGATCAGTAGAAAAGTGTAAATATTTATTCAAAGGAGACCAAAAATCTTTATGGACTGAAATCTCAATGGACTGAGGAATGTCTATGAACTGAATAGTGGTGGAAAAAACATGTTTTTAGTGTCAAGAAACCCTGATGAGAAAACTTATTATTTGCAAAATATTATTTTGGGCCTTATTCAGTGAAAAATATATTTTTCCACTCTGAAAAGCCTGTTTCCTGTGCAGAAAATGTAATTGGGGTGTTAATATGCACAATATCTGTACAAAGTTGTTTTGAACAGAAAATAGCATTTTTTGTGCAGGAAACAAGATTTGCTGCACAGAAGATGCACAAAATATTATATATTGTGAAGAAAATATAATCCATCTACAAAAACAGGGCAAACTCATTGAAAATATTTTCTCTCTCAACTGAATCTCTTGTCAAACTTCCCAACTGCTTCTAAACCCATGGGAGTTTATACTGAATAAAGGGAATTGGTCCATCTCTGAAGAGCAATTCTAAATCTATTTTTAGAATCAGGTCATGTACACAAGGAAATTTTAATTAAGATCTCACCATGATTTTGGATGGTATGCCTGTGTACACACCTTCTAATACTTACAACACTAATATGTTGAATACTCTGAAGAGCCATATATTATCATGAAGTGTTTCAAAGAGATATTGGATTATTTTTCAATGACAACCTCAGTTTAATACATTTATTATTTTGTGGAGAGAATAATAATGTTACAGTAGCCTGCAGAGAAACCTACAAGCTCAGCATATACACATCAACATCAATAAATGCTCATTGTATTCATGAGTTACTTGTATACACTACATCCTCTATTGAACAAAAGATCTGAAAATGTCCTGCATTGTATAAAATCACATTTCTGTTGACAATCTTAAATATGTTACTAAAGTAAGTTATTGTTACCACTGCTAGCAATACTATCTTGGAAACTAAGGGGCTGTTCATAGAGGACAAAGAGTCTGTGCTCCCCTGGCTTCATGCCATCCTGTTTAGATGATCATTTTGAAACAGTATTATGGTTTAATTTATTGTTAAAACTTTTATAGTTTTTTTAGCTGTACTTTATTTTAAATGCTTGTAAGCCACCTTGAATCCTGAACTTAGAGAAAGGTGAGATATAAATACAATAAATAAATGGTAAACTCATTAGAAGGTGCAACAAACACCAATCTGGCAATCAGCTCCTATCACTGTATCAACAAAAAATTTACAATACTGTAGGGAGATTTTTTTTCTCACTGTGCACAACTATGCAAATTGTAAGAAGCTTACATTTTTGTTGTTTTTCATATATACACATGGGAATATTGCACAAAAATATTTTTATAAACACAAGCCCTATACAGACAGAGAACTATATTAAAGTGTTGTCAGTATGGACAATGTGCTATTTCCTGCACTTTGGTGGCTGTAGTTCCCATTTCTGTTTTAAAGTTGTGCAAAATTTAATGTTGTGCAATTTTGAAGTTGTGTAACATTAAAAACAACACTATCTTTGGTAATCTCTTCTTTTATATACAGCTACAAGCCAAGAACAAGTGTGGAATGTGTGTCACCTTATCTATCAAACACCTATTCTAGAATATACCAATTCATAGTACAGATGAAATAACAGGATTAAACAATCCCATACACACTCTCTCTCACACACACACATATATTAACACAGATCCTATGCCCTGGGCACTGCACTGCAACTACTATTTTATTTTACTTTATTTATAATCCACATTTCTCCCAGAATAGGATCCAACCTATCTTGTCATACCATCTCACCTTTGCTGTTCATTTTATTTTGTTCTTGATGTTATGGTCTGACATGTTGAATCAAACTGCCTGTATTACAATGCCATTGCTATATCTTAAGTTTTCCCATTTCAAATATATATATATATATGGGTCAACAGTGACAAAACTATTTTGTTAAGGTTATTTTCTAAGACAGGCCAGCCTTAGAAAAAGAGTGTTTCTGTTCTCATTCCAGAGAAGTGTTAGAAAGATCCTTCCCCACAAACAGAAAGAGAGAGATAGAGAGAGTGTATTCTGTTATTCTGTTTGAGGTGCAAAAAATATTCACAAATGCATGGATGAAGAGGCCACAAAAAGCTTATCAAAGGACTCTGTGAGCTATCAAATAGAAAAGAGTTTTTGTTTTTATTTCCTCTTCATACAACCCTTACAAAGTGATAGACATATGGCCTAACAAAGTGCTGTATGAGGTTCATAACCACATAATCAGTTCTTTTATTTACAAAAGAGCTATTCATGTGAACTTTAAAAAATGTTCAATTCTGAATAGTCACAAATGGCTGAAGTATAAAAGGACCTGAAAGAAGCTTGTCATCTGTGTGGTTTCCCCCTTCCCTCCCCATCCTACCTTCAATCTGACATATTTTTATTGTTTTCCCCCAGAAATTGTGTTGCACATTTGATCTCACATTCTTCAAACACTGAACAGTATCTGTTAAAGTCAGCCACCTTTGGTGAATGCTTGCAATCAAAATCCACTATTTCATAAGGGTTGTGAAGGCCAAACATTGATTACACAGCATACAATAAAAAATTTTAAAAACCCAGTTTTTTCACTGTGACATAAATTATTATGCCCACAATGTAAGGGAGGTACTGGACTATTTGCTCAAATCTGTATGTAAGCCTATCATTAATTATCTCTATGAATAGTGAGATTTCTATAGCCTCATATAATTGGAATAAGTAATTAGATCAAACCCCAGTACTGGTTCAAAAAGAGAAAAACCTTTGAGTTTTAGTTTTCAGCTGTCTTTTAATGTGAGAAAAAAAAATTGGTCAATCTGGTATACAAATTAAATAATATTACAGTATATGAGATTTCATAAGAATCATGGAATTTTAGAGTTGGAAGAGCTAGCAAGACCATCTACTCCAATGAGCTGCCATCCAGGAATGCACAATGAAAGCATTCCTGGAAGATGTTCATTCAATGTCTGTTTAAAGACCTTTAAGGAAGAACAGTCCACTGTGGGAGGCAGGCTATTCCACTTTTGAACAGTTCTCACAATAGAGAAATTAGTCCTAATGTTTAGGTGGAATCTCTTTTATTGCAATTTGAATCCATGGGTGTGTGTGTTCTAGTCTCAGAAGCTTACTCCATCTTTGACATGACATCCTTTCAGATATTTAAAGATTACTATCATGTAATTTCTCAGACTTATGTTATCCAAGCTAAACATATGCAATTCTCTAAGGCTGCTGCCACTGCATAATTAATACAGTGTGACACTTCTTTATGGCTCTATCGTATGGAATCTTGGTATTGGTAGTTTGTTTATGGCATTAGAGCTCTCTGACAGTAGGCTTAAGTAGGCTAAATAAAATATATAAGACGGGTAATAAGATCTGCTGGAATTGCAAAAAAGACATTGGCACCTTCTACCACTTATGGTGGCTATGAGACAAAGCAAAAACATTTTTGGAAAAAAGTGCAGAAGGAAATTAATGAAATCTTGGGAGTTAAACAATGATATTATGTATGCTAGATGGAGATGTTGAAATAAGGTTTGGGAAGACTATATTTTATATGTTAACGGCTGTGAGACTTGTTTTTGTGAGAGGTTGGAAGTCAGATAAGGCAATAGAAATTGAAGAATGGAGACTAAAGCTATTTCATATGATGGAACTAGATTTAATTTCACATAAAATGGAAAATCAAGATAGCTCCAAATGGAGGTTAAGCTGGGAATCTGTCATAAAATTTATGGGGAAAAATGGGGGGAAAGGGCTAATTGGACCTCAAATATGAAAATATAAACATTGAGATAAGTGATTAGAATTTGTAAGGATAAACAAGGGACATGTTAAAATATATTTCTAATTTGTATTGAAAATGTTCAGATGTGTCAATGGTTAACTAAGGTTTAAAATGGTTCCTGTTTCAGGCCAGAAAGTCTAAGCCTGGAAGAACAAGTCTTCAAGGACATTGCCTGAGACAAAATATAAACAAATTGTGTTATTGTTATGCTCTTGTGTAGTATGGTGACTTCATGGGAAAGAGGTGTGTCCACTTGGTGGGAAAGTTGATCTTGTGTGAGAACAAAGACTGATGTCATATTCAAGCTTCTAGCATGGACTCTAAAAGAGAATAGATGTATAGTAGTTTGCTGTGCATTGTGTAAATAGCAACAAAGTCAATAAACCCTAATTTGAGTGAAAATCTGTGTGGAAATTACTTTGATATTGAGTAGCTGAGAAGACTGCATCTGTTCCAGTTTGTACCAGTCCAGAACCACTGGTAACAAGAGACATCAACCATCCCAAAGAGTTTTTTCTAACAGGACATATTATATGTCAATGTAATTTTTTATTTTTGTGTGTGTGTTCCTTTGCAAATTCGAGCAGATAGAGATCAATAATCCAGAGTTTGTGAGAAACAAAATACAAGAATTGAAACTGAGGTGAAAAGGAGATATCCCCTTAAATAGAAGAATCAAAATACTTAATTAATTTTCAATAGAAACTGAGGTAAAGCGCTACATATGTTCCTCAACTGGTTTTTCGTATTACAATAAAAATTTATTGTAATACGAATGTGGCGTGGGAGATAAGCGAGTGTGCTATCTGTATTTTGTGTAAGTGCCACATGACATTATGTGCATTAATAATGTTTAAAACCGTTCTAGGTTTCTTTGGGGGTTTTAGGGAGTAGTATCCAAATAACAGACTAAATCAAAGTAAGAAATGTTAAATAAGAAGGGATGGATTTGGGAATGTATTTTGTAAAGTATAAAGTTATGATTATTATAAGAAATGTTATGCTTGCTGGTTAAAGTGTATTAAAATTAATAAAATATATTTGAAAAAAAGTAGGCTGAATATCTCCAAAAATTACAAATCTCAATATTCCATAGCATTGAGCCATGGTAGTTAGTGGTGTCAAACTGCATTGATTCTGGCCCATAAACAGGATCAGGATTAGATCCTGATAATGTCCAGGGAAACCAAAATATAGACAATGATCTGTCAAACTTTCAGAATTACTCAACATCATATTTGCCTCAGTCTTCTCAGAAAAGAGAAAGGGTGCTCACCCTGAGGATAATGGAACAGAGGACAGAATAGGGGAAATTCAGTACAAAATAATTAAAGAAATAGAACAGTAATACCTGGTTAATCTAAATCAATACAAGTCTCCAGGATCTGATGAGCTACATCCAAGAGTATTAAAAAAACTGGCAAATGTAATATCAGAGCCATTGGCAATAATCTTTGAAAACTCCTGGAGAACAGGAGAAGCCCCAGCAGACTGGAGGAGGGCAAACGTTGTCCCCATCTTCAAAAAGGGGGAAAAAGAGGATCCCAACAATTATCATCCAGTCAGTCTGACATCAATACCAGGAAAGATTCTAGAGCAGATCATTAAACAGAGAGTCTGTGAACATCTAGAAAGCAAGGCCATAATCACAAAAAGTCAACATGGGTTTCAGAGAAACATGTAATGCCAGACAAATCTAATCTCTTTTGATAAAATTACCAGCTTGGTCAATGAAGGAAATGCTGTGGATATAGTATGTCTTGAATTCATTAAGGTCTTTGACAAGGTTTCCCATGACATTCTTGCAAACAAGCTTGTAAAATGTGGGCCAGACAAGGTAACTGTTACATGGATTTGTAATTGGTTGATTGGCTGAACCCAAAGGATGCTCAACAATAGCTCCTTTTCATCCTGGAGAGAAGTGACCAGTGGGGTCCCACAGGGCTCTGTCCTGGGCCCAGTGCTATTCAACATCTTTATCAATGACTTGGATGACAGAACTGGTGGCATACTTATCAAATTCGCAGATGACACTAAATTAGGAGGAGGAGCTAATACTCCAGAGGACAGGATCAAAATTCAAAATGACCTGGATAGACTTGAAAGCTGGGCCAAAGCTAACAAAATGAAATTCACCACAGAAAAATGTCAGGTAATGAACTTAGGGTGGAAAAATAAAATGCACAGATATAGGATGGGGGACACCTGGCTGAATGAGACTACATGTGAAAGGGATCTGGGAGTCCAAGTAGACCACAAGTTGAACATGAGTCAACAGTGCGATGCGACAGCTCAAAAGGCCAATGCAGTTTTAGGCTGCATCAATAGAAGTATAATGTCTAGATCAAGAGAAGTAATAGTTCCACTCTATTCTGCTTTGGTCAGGCCCCATCTGGGATATTGTTCCCAGTTCTGGGCACCCCAATTCAAAAAGGACATTGAGAAACTGGAGCGTTTCCAAAGGAGGGAGACTAAAATGGTGAAGGGTCTGTAAACCATGTCCTGTGAGGAATGACTTAGGGAGCTGGGGATGTTTAGCCTGGAGAAAAGAAGGTTAAGAGGTGATATGATAGCCCTATTTAAATATTTGAAAGGATGTCATATTGAGGAGGGAGCAAGCTTGTTTTCTGCTGCTCCAGAGAACAGGACTCGGAACAAGCTGCAGGAAAAGAGATTGCACCTCAACATTAGGAGGAACTTCCCGACGGTAAGGGCTGTTCGACAGTGGAACACACTCCCTTGGAGTGTAGTAGAGTCTCCTTCCCTGGAGGTCTTTAAACAGAGGCCGGATGGCCATTTGTCGGGGATGGTTTGATTGTGAGTTCCTGCATGGCAGGGGGTTGGACTGGATGGCCCTCGTCATCTCTTCCAACTCTATGATTCTATGAAACATGTGTGGACAAAGCAGGTAATTACCCTAAGAACTTTATCTTGAGAATTATCTTGATGGAAATGCACTTTTATACACCAATTTAAAGAACATCTTAATGTGTGGAATTATCTTTGAACCTGACCAAAAACATCTTTCTTGAATGATATGCAGCCTTTGACAGAGAAAAGAATAAGAGAATTGTGATCTTTGCAGGGGAAGGGTAGTGACCTAGCAGCTTTCCAGATGTTGCACTGCAGCTGCCATAACCTTTCACTGTTGGCTATCCTAGTGACGTCTGATGGGAGTTAGAGTCTAGCAATATTTGGATGGAAGGAAACAACCATTTCAGAACCTTCTAACAAAGGGTTATTCCAACATCTCTTCTGCTACAATTGTGTAATTATCTAAGATGAGTTTAGCTTCTATGTGTACCACAGAAAAGCACACATTTTTCCTAAATGACACATGAAGCCTGGAAATAAAATACAAAAAAAAAGTTTTATTATTGAAAATGACATCTGATTTGCTTTTAAATAAGAACTTATAAAAATTCAGAATTTTTCATGAACAGGATGGAAATAATGTGAAGTTGTTTTTTTTTTAAATTGATTTGGAAGAAAACAGCCTTTAAAGATTCATTCATAGTGCACTACTTTTTTATGTCACGTATGAATCTATTCTTCTAATCCCATATTAATGGAGCAGGAGGCCAGTGCATTGTATTCCATGAAGAGTTCATTGTTTTTCAATGCCTTCTCTGAGAACACACAGTTAAAGAAAGTGAGAGTCCAAATCACATTTGTAAAACAAAACAAAACAAACCTTACTAACACCTCAATCAAGTTAGTGCCTGCTGTGTCTGATGTGGTTAACAAATAGTCTGTATATTTGTTTACTTGTTCTCTGGTTCTACTTTGACTTTGTTATCATGTCCTCATTACCATATTCAATTAATTAGTATATAAAAGGTAACATTCCAGTGTGCACACCTTATGAACAGGCCTTATTGACTTCAGTTAAATAGGGCAGGGTTGTTGATACAAAAGATTTGTGTGGAAAGAAGCTCAGACAGAAGATCTGGCATAAAATACTGTGAAATGAGCTCTTTTTTTGTTAAAGGTAAAAAAGCAAGGGGTGGAAGAGGAAATTGTTTTGAGGAGAGGGGGATAATATATCTATCTATCTATCTATCTATCTATCTATTGTTTGAAAACTTAGGAAGGCTTAGGAATGTTAGATTTAACCTTGAACTAGTGATGTTTATTAATACCAAGTTGATAGAGACTTGTGCATAGGCATATATTAAGAGCCTATCATTTTTAGCATAAATGCCCTTTTCTGTAGTTTCTTTTATGTATGTATGTCTGGATTCATTGCTTGAATTAGTAACTGCAGTGAAGTCATTTCAATTAATCACACTTCTAGTAAGAGGTAAAAATATTTTTATGAATCCTTTATAAGGCTAATTCAAGCATATTTAAATGAGGTATAGCTAAAGAATTAACCCTACCAAGATATATAGAAATGATCATTGTCAAATATCAAGATTTTCTTGACAACCTGTGGCTCACCAGGCTGTTGTGATACATTAAGGGTACAATCCCAATTTGTCAATGCAGTGTGACAATGGAGTGTCACCATCCAAGGTCTCAGAGGTGGACAATATGTCCCCTTCCCAACAGTACTCTCTGTGTGTGCATGGGGGGGGGGGCATATGTATTAAAAATACAGAATTATTAACCTTTCATAACCCATGGCTAGAATGGAAAATTCAAATCAATCTCTTCTTCTTCTTCTTCTTCTAGAACACTTTAAAGAACAAATAACTTGCTGAGTCCACAATTAGTCATTCTTAGAGCCACTCAATTGACCTCAGTTGGGCTTAAGCTGACTAATTTAAATTCTATTATTTTCAACTAATTTTATGTGTAAATCTGGATCCCATCTGTAATGTAAAACTACTAACATGAAAACAACATACAATGTTACATTTGGAACAAATCATTGTGATTTAAATGAAGATTCTTGGAATCTGACTTTGTATAGCATAGGTATTTAGAAAATATAGCTTTTATATATGTATATAAGTTAATTAGGGATGTGGTGGCTCAAGTGGTTGAGACACTGACTTTGTTGATTGCAAGATTGGCAGGTTGGCAGTTTGAGGCCCAGGTGCTGCGTGATGGGGTGAGCTCCCATCACTAGTCCCAGCTTCTGCCAGCCTAGCAGTTCAAAAGCATGCAAATATAAGTAGATAAATAGGTACTGTACCACTTCAGTGGGAAGGTAAACAGAATTCTGTGCAGTCATGCCGGCCACATGACTCACATAGTAGTTTCTGACAACTCTGACTCTTTGGCTTAGTAACAGAGATTAACACAGTCCTCTACATCAGACACGACAACCTTGTCAATGGGGAATACCTTTACCTTCACCTTCACCTTTATATAAGTTAATTAAAGATGGAGAGTTCGATATTTGCAAGTGAAATTGAAATTTGTTTCAGTCAATGCAGCGGGGGGGAAAATCTGTGAACAATGCATATTTGAACATGCTAACCTTTACCCCAAATCTCCAAACTGTTTGAGGTAAGTCCATATGACAGAATTCCACTTCCTTCCCAATGTTTAAACGATGCAGGCCCAGTGTTAGCAGATGCAGCATCCTTGGGCCATTTGCCAGAGCCAGTAGCTCATCATGGCTACTAATGCTGCCTCCTGTGAGCCCTTCTCCCCACCACCAATCCCATGTTCTGATTAGCATTAAGAAGGTAGAGCTACAATTTTAATTTTGTCCAATGTCCCCATTCTTTTGCTCTGGAACACTACGGAAAATTAAAATTACAGCTTCCAGTCAATGAAGGTGTAGCTGGCCAGAGTGGCTGAGATGACTGCTCACTATAGCAGAGAGTCCGTCACCATGCATTTTGTTGAGACCTGTCTTGAAAATGTAGCCATCCCAGTTACCTTCTCTTGCTAATTGAGCAGCTTCTCAGTTTAAGAGATATGAAGAAATCCCTTTTAACCTTCCACTCTGTTTTCTTTTTGTTTCATTCTCTAGTGTGTTAATCAGATTCTAAACCAAAGAGAATCTTGTTCCAGAATCAACCAACAGATGTGCAAGCTGTCTGGTCTCAGAGTTTTGAATCAGTCACGTGCCTGTTCCTTTGTACCTGTTGCTCTAAATGTGGCTTAATAAATTAAATACCACATTGTAAATATAAAGGCTGCGGCTTCCCCACGGACCAAAACTAGGCACCAGGAGACTGTCCTTTTTGGATGGTCTGTCCTGTGCCTAATGTTCACAAACAGATACCCACAAACAGATAATTGTTGACAGCTGTCAAATAAGCTGCTGGGTACTGCTGTCCTTTTTCAAAGATGGGCTAGACTCATGTTGGGTTTCTGATGTGATTAATGTATTCGTCCCTCTTGGTATTGGTCAATGTTACAATGACATCTATGGATACATTTTTCTGGAGCAGGTTTTAAAAGCAAGGGAGTATTCAGTGAAATTGGAATGCACTGTCCAGTGAAAGCTGTATCATTACTTTCATCCATTGTCCTTTGCTACGAAATAAGGATCATACACTTACTAGCAGTTCAGCATGTGTCACTGTTTTGTTTGCTTACATGTTTTTACCTTTTATTATTTCCTGATGTGAGTGTCAGTCTGGACATATCCTATCCACTGTAGATGGTTGCCTCATGAATTTCAAAACAGGAGACTAATGTGCTAGTTATTCACAACATTGTATAAGCTGCAATTCATATAATGTCAGAATACCTTAGGTGAAATTTTGTCCACCATCTTCTATTGCAGTTTATGTCATCCTCTTGGAAACAATATCATCCCTAACCAACCACATGAATCAGCCAACATGGAGGTGAGAGGTCTGCAGTCATTAAATGAACAAGAACCTGCAAAAGAATGCAGAGTCATTCATTCTACCTCCACAGTCCCATTAAGTGCATGGAAATAAACGACATTCTGTAAATATGTTAATGAAGGGGATCATTAGGATGCATAAAACTCAGTGCCATTCTTTTTTTAAAAAAATTCTCCAACCCCTATGCATTTGAGGTAGATATTTCTGAACTACTGCCCTTGGCCCTACACTAAAATCACTATGAAGCTAATTCTACACACATAGAATATCCAGAGTCTCAAAAGTATGATAAATCCTCATCTTTTTCCTCCAGATTAAAGCCCCGAGGTGATGAAAAAGCCTGATCATCCCATACATTGTTTAGATGGCTTGGTGCAAAAACTAAATGAGACTATTTTATTTGGCCCATGCAGATGCACCCTTAGTTGTGTTTTACATCTAACATATCTCATAATATTTTCCTAATTTAATGTGTATGTGTTATTTATTGTGTTTCCATATGACTTGCATATACATATGACTAATATAAATAAACATAATCCTTGAGGCACAGAAAATTTAATTTTGTGCTGGAAAATAGCTGCTAGCCTTATTCATCACATTTTTATGGAAAAGTTACTGTGTTTTGCATTGTGCGGTCAGCAGTGTTTAATCAACCCTGACTAAATGGTCTGTCCACTATTTTGTGCCCAATATGTCATGATTAACATGATGCAGATGTTTGTGGAATCTGGACAATGTGTCACCTACCGAGGCAGAAACACAAGACTATCTGTCCAGGTTTAGAATTCCAGCAATTACCTTTCATGAATACAAATTCACAAAATACATCAGTATTTTTGTTACTTCAAGACATACACTACTCCTCATGTGAGGTCGCTCAGTTCTTTTGTTACCTAGCCACAATATGTGCACCTTTAAAATAAAGACCTCATTTTTAGACACTGTAGTAAACTGTGGCATCAAAATGTTATCCTAATTTGCAAATACTTCCCATCACACTCAAAGCTTGTTGTCATCTCAAAAATCATTGAGATCTAGATCACAACGGAAATTGACCTTGCTTATGGCATACCAATATATTTTGAGCAAGCTTCTTTCTATCTGAAAATAACAGTTGGCTCACAATTTAAATAAGATTATGTGCCCATTTGATACTTTAGACATCTACAGTCTCCAGACAAGATACTCAGAAAACAGCTGTTGTGTTGGCACCAGTTGGTTGGGTACTATATTGTTGAAATAAATCTGAATGTTTAAAAATAAACATCCATTTAAAGAACCATGCTGAGCTTTCCACATATGTGTGCACATGCATTCAAGTTGATTCTTCACTTATAGTGACCACATGAATTTCATAAGGTTTCCTTAGGAAAGCAATACATACAAGTGGTTTTGCCCCTTCCTTTCAATGAAATATACTCCCAAATAGCTGGTATTCATTGGTGGACTTTCATCCAAATAGCAACCAAGATCAGATGGGATCTATACCACTAACCCAAAGCAAATAATATAATCCTAAATAAAAACCTCTAGTTATTGTGGACACAGGCATCCTTCCCTTTTGAATAACAATCTTGGCAACCAATTTTAACAATCACAGAAGAAACCCAATTAGTCAAAGCTAAAACCATTATTTTATAGAGGAATGGTTGGAAAAAATAGTGGAAGTGAGAGAATTGGATAAAATAACGGCGTGGAATAGAAAAAAATCAACAGACTATTGGGAAAGAGAATGGCAACCCTTAACAATGTATTTGAATAATTTAGGTGGGAAAAAAATGTAAGAACATATGAGAGAAAAACATAAATGGATAATGACTGATATTTTGATGTTTGTGTAAGCGAAAGGGAAGGAGACTGGGAAGAAGGTAATAGAAGTAAGAACGGAAGTTCATGGGGGGATGTATGTATGTACAGTTTATAAGAAATGAATTTGTGATGTTAATTTGTATATAATATTGTACATGTGAAAAAGATAAAAAAATTAAAAATTAAAAAATAAAATCATTATTTTGTGCAAGATGTGTACAATGGGAGTGTCGCACAATTGCCTAAGATATTGTTACACAAAGTAAGGTCCACACCAACTGTGCCAGTTTTTCTTTTAAAAGGTTGAGGAATTTAGCTACAAGAGGTTGACCAACTTGAAGGCCCTTTCCACCTGTGTACTACTGAGGAGAACTTCAAGTCTGGGTGAATGAACTAGGGCGGGGTACATACCTCCGCTTTGCGGCGCTCTGCCGCCGCCGCCAGTAGGTCCGCGGGGGAGCCGGAGCCTTCACACGGCCTGACTCCCGCGCGGACCGAAAAAGAAGCTCCAAAATGGAGCTTCTTTTTAAGTCTAGTTTGCGATGTAGCGAGGCGCCAGGGGCGCACTCACTACGTTACAACGCCCGCGATGCGTACGGACGCTCAGCGTCCGATACGTAAAGATGGCGGCGCCCGTATGAACAGGGCGCCGCCATCTTGTACGTATTCAATACGTACTAGGGTTAGGGGGGTGCGGAAGCACCGCCCCTTCCTAACACTAGTACGTATTGATGACGTACTATTTGGCGGTCTGTAAACCGCCTAGGTTTTTATTCAGAAATATGCAAGGATGCAATTGAACACACAATAATAATTCTGACAGGCACAGTATTTAGAGCTAACCAAAACTGAGGTATAGAAATTGGATAGCAGAGTTTGAGGGTGTAAAGAGGACAATATTTACCTGTCTGAACAGTAGACCACAGAAAGCAGGAAGTGTCTCAGACTGAGAGAAATATATTTCATACATTAAGCACAGACTGAAGACCAACTGTATGCATACTGTGTGCACAAGGAGTCTAGCTTTTGGGACCAATATTTATATCTGTGATCCTAACCACAAGGGGTGTCCTATCTTGCAAGGTAACTATCATGAGGCTTCTCCTGTCAATGCTTTGAGGCCACCTTTTTACCTCAGAAATATCCAAAGATTCCTCATGAATGATACTTGCCCTATATCCACCCTCAATACACTTTACTTAAATGTTTAAGGGCGAGGGTCCCCAGTGTCTTCTTCTTAGAAGTTTTAAAAATGTAGTGGTGTGTTTCTTGTGCTTTTATTGTTATGAATTCACTCAGTCAAATGCTTTTCCTGAAACAAACAAACATTAACTTTATTCACAAACACATAGCAAGTTTGTAGTTTATTTAGGATTCTTTCATAATTGGTATGGTAACAATAGTTTCAATGAATTAACAGTTGCAGGTATTTCCCTTCTCAGTTCCTTTCACTGAACTACTCTAAAACTAAACTGTTCCCTTCTGCCTCTAAACTAGTCTCTTCTCCCCCTGAAGACTTCTCTCCTTTAACAGAACTTTGAACTCCACCAGGGAACTCTGCACACCACTTCAGCTGAACCTCCCATGACTTCGACTGGCTGTTAACCATCACTCACTCCTCCCTTTTATAACTACTCTTCCCACACCAGCCCCTCCCCTAGAGCCTGCCTGAATCAGGATTGGCCATTGGGAAATCAAGTCTGCCCAGTGACTCTGTTACAGTAACAAAGGCCTGGTGTTCTTCCCAGGAATTGACAATGACATTCTAGACTTAAGTGCAATGAGACCCTATTTGTTTCTTAATGCAAGAGGAAATATAGAGGACATCAGAGAGGAAGGAGCAATCAGCAACCCATTTAGCTTTAATTGCAATACTTGGCTCCAGATATGCATGATGTACTTCCTTCCCCAATGCTTAAACTATTGAAATGGTAGGGTTTAGTGTCCTTCCCACATAGGAAAACAGTACCATCTCCTTTCTCTTTGAAGTCTATCAGCCTACATCAGCTTTTACAATTAAAAAAAGTTTTTATTAGTGTCCTCCATCATGGTTGCCTTCCCAAGGTTTTACAACAGTAGTTTCTGAACAATTACAATAGCATTTATATTTCTATACTGCTTCATAGTGAACGCAAAGCTCTGTAAGCCAATTGCCCCCAAAAGCTGGGTATTCATTATACTAACTTACAAAAGGATGAAAGGATGAATCAGCCTTGGAGCCCTGGGATCGAATTCATATTGTTGTGGCTACAGTACCAGTTTTTAACCACCACTCTGCCATCAGGGCTCCTGAACAAGCAGGATCTCTACAAAGGTAGAGTTGCATGATAAGCCTATATACATTTCTGTTCTTCTCTCATTAAGGTAATGAGAACTTCTCCAAGTAAAAGTTCCCTGGATGTTCTAAAATTCAGAGTCTCTTAGTTCCAGATCCTCTCAATTCCTGATAAAGCATGCCACCTCTTTATACATCTGGCACAATCAAGATTCTTGCATTGGCTGAGTTGTCTGGCTGCCTGCCTGCAGGTTCTCCTGGCCTGATGATTACAGGAAGTGTTGCTGGACATGTGCTCACCTGGCCTGGACAGTTTGCTTTAAAAATTGAAGCTGCTGTCTTCTACCCCCCCCCCCTTAACTCAGCCTCCTGGGCAGCTCTTCCATAGTAGTCTGTTATAGTCACACTATTTCTCCAAATGATCCAGATGATCCAGGTGAGTTGTCTTTTACCTTCTTTAGTGCAGCTGGCTCTGCTGGCCCCTTATGATTGGCATAGAAGGTTTTTCTGCTCCTCCAGTTTTCCTCTTATGCACTAGCAGGCACTACCTTGGTGAGTTTTTCCAACTTTTTACACAGGTTATGAACATACATCGTGGGGTGGGAGAGAGATAGAAAAAGGATCTGTGCCAATTTGGTCCTCTAAAACCAGTGATCTATTTTTAATTTTCATTGTTAACTCTATTACCTTTAGAATTGTGAAATAATGTCCATCACTAACAAACAGTTATTGTTTAAGAAGTGCTATATTTACATTTCATAGTGGTAAGGTTTCCTGTCCTAGAGTATTTAGAAGACAATGAACTCAAGAGCAGTAGTACTCTCTTCCAAGATATGATACAAATATGTGCATAGTTGCTGTGTGGATATATTGTAATCAAAAGAGGGAAATGGCAAGAACAATGGGTTGGTGTTACATGAGAGCCATTGTTGGTTGTCAACTTTGCAGCCTGGAGACAGACCAATAAATATAGTGTATAATTTAGTGCAACACATAGAATACATAATATAAAATGCAGGAAGATAGAAGTAGCAGAGTGTGTGTATGTATCAGTGAGAAACTGACAGCAGTTTTTAGTATGGGAAACACCTACCCAAAGGTCAACAAAACATGATGAAAATAACATCACACTGTGGAGGTCAGCAGAGGTGACCTGTAATAAACTTTAGCATGTGCTCATTGTAATCAAGAGAAGAAGATGTCCATTAGATTTGACTGAGAATAACCTGTAGCAGGTGCTTTGATCGCTGATTTAATCCAGATGGCTGGTAGCCAAAGGTTCAAAATGTACATTGGATTATTTCACTGAGAAAGGTCTTGATTTTTATTTGATAAGTGTAAATAGCTACAGTGGACATCTTTATTCTGATCTGTTTTGGCTATCAGCCTGGGAAGGAATAAGGAGAGAAAAAATGAGCCATGATAGAGCCATAAACCAGATTGCATTTGGCATGTCTCCACCAACTAAGACTGCTGTTTCTGACAGGTGAGCTGTTTCTGATAAACTAATAAACTGTCCAAAGATGTTGAGAGATTATTATGGTATGAGAAATATCAAGGCTATGGATATAATGAATGTTTTTAAGATTCAACAATATTCAAGGAGATTAACTCTTAAATGCCTGTGTGTTCACAGATACCTGTTTACAGATGTGTAATGCCTCAGTGGATGAGATTGTATTCCTTGATGGATATACAGTTATGAATACAATAGGGGCAGAATGCTGTACAAGTGAAAGTCTTTATGGAATGGCTGTATCCACCGATGGATAGATAGTTATAGATATGATACAATAGAAATGGAATAATGTACATGTGAACATCTTTATAAATGTCTGTGGAAAGTATGAAAAAACATGATGATGATGATGTCAACATGGGTTTCAGAGAAAGAAGTCATGCCAGACAAAACTAATCTCTTTTTTGACAAAATTACCAGCTTGTTAGATGAAGAGAATACTGTGCATATAGTATATCTTGATTTCAATAAGGCTTTTGACAGGGTTCCCCATGACATCCTTGCAAACAAGCTAGTGAAATGTGAGCTAGACAACGTAACTGTTACATGGATTTGTAACTGGTTGGCAGGCTGAACCCAAAGAGTGCTCAATAATGGCTTCTTTTCATCCTGGAGAGAAGTGACAAGTGGGGTCCCACAGGGTTCTGTCCTGGGCCCAGTGATGTTCAATATCTTTATCAATGACTTGGATGACAGAATTGGGGGAATACTTATCAAAAGTGCCAGATTGGGGCCTTTGGGCGGCCACTGTGGCTGCCCTGGTCCCAATCCGTGCCTGAATGGGGTGGTCTGTATCCCGCCATAGTGTCTAGATAAAGGGAGGTAATAGTCCCACTCTATTCTGCTTTGGTCAGGCCCAGCTGGAATATTGTGTCCAGTTCTGGGCACCACAATTTAAAAAGGAGGCAACCAAAATGGTGAAAGGTCTGTAAATCATGTCCTATGAGGAACAACTTAGGGAGCTGGGGATGTTTAGCCTGGAGAAGAGAAGGTTAAGAGGTGATATGATAGCCTTGTTTAAATACTTGAAGGGATGTCATATTGAGGAGGGAGCGAGCTTGTTTTCTGCTGCTCCAGAGACTAGGACCCGGAGCAATGGATGCAAGCTACAGGAAAAGAGATTCCAGCTCACCATTAGGAGGAACTTATTACTTACATTCCAATACCTAAGAATGTTTAAGTGGAGTTTTGATGTTAACACAACCTGTCTTGTTCAACCATCCTCACAAATTGGTACATGGGTAGCGAGAAAGTCACAACAGAACCCCAGTCAGAACCCAGATGTGCTGACAAATTTCAAGGACCTAAAACCCTCAGACTTAAGAGATAGGAATGGGGAAACAATCTAGTTTTTCTCGACAACAGGGTTCATGAACACACATACACACACTACATTCATATAGCTCTATGGACCTGACTTCTGTTATAGCCTAAGCTTATAGGCATTTTATGACTAGCCCTGTCCATTTGTGCTGGAAGTATTTGGCACCCACAAGAACTAAATGCAGGCATTGATTTCATATTGTTTTTGTATTTCAAATGAAACAAAGAAGTATTAAAAAATTCTGTATCATTTTCATAATCCAGTTTGTTTCCCAAAAAGTTACCTTGAAACAGTTACCTAGCTTTGGCAGTTGAATATGGTGTTGCAATTCTGGATTTTTGTGATCATGGATCATTCTGTAAAACAATGGGAGTTTTGTCACTGATAAAAAGGAGATCACTCATTTATCAAACTTACCATGTAAATAATTGGACAATCACTTTATCATTTGCATTCATATCAGGAGTATGTGTTAGTTCACTATAAAAAAAGGTATGAAAAATACTTATTAAATTCAAAATTAACTAATGTTTTGTGATTTTCATGAAAAAGAAAAGAAAAGAGGTGTGTTGATTTATGTAATCAAGATTTTAATAGCAAAAGAAGTCCTGGAAAATGGGAAATGAAGATATATAGGAGTGGAAATAGTATTACATGTTCTAAAAACATTAATCATCAGATTATGTGCACCAACAGAAATCAACCTTTTACAAAAATTTAATAGAAAAGCTTTTAGAGAGTTCACATGAAAATTTGAATTTTTGGGAATTTGGAATTGGGTTATACAACCTCAAATTGACATGAGTGCATAACATCTTTAAAAAGGATAGAGAAAGCATCCAAAGTCCTTTTTGTTTTGTTTTTTGAATTAATGAACAATTTTGATTTACACTACATCTAGAGACTTAAATATGGTGAAGCTAAGGGCAACACTTTTCAGCTTGAAAGATAAAACTCTTTTTCAAGGATTGATACATTCTTGATATCAAGTTCATTATGTGATAGAATTAAGAGAATACACACACTGCCTAAGATTCCCCCCCACCCCAACAATCCGGTTTAAGGGTATCACTGTTTGGTGGATTTTTGTTTGAATTTACTAAATGGCCAACACAGCTACCCCTACACGTTTTTTTTTAAAAAAAATAAAAATAAAAAATCATGTTGTTCTTTCCTCTGAGAAAATGCCACTCAGTGGGTTTCCATGGCTGACTGGGAATTCAAACACTAGTCTCTGAAGTCATAGTCCACTACAACATGCTGTTTCTCAGGTATATTTCAGATAGGACAAATATTGCATATAGCCTATGGCACAAATGATCTAGAATACTGTGGTCATAAGATGCTCTTTTGGGCAGAAAATATTCCTTATTTTTTCACAGGTTGGGTTGTTATTGCATGTAAATAACATTTTAAAATACGTATGTACATTTTCATCTGAATATGAAGGTACATTTATACATTAGGACAAGGTTATATTTCACCTATCATTTGGGATGAAACAAATGTAATCTTTAGCTCTCCCAATAAATGAGAAGCAGGCCTATCCCCTCAAACAAAATAGCAAAGATATAAAATAAATATAGTTCATTAGAATGTTTTTATTCATAAAAAAAACAAAGTTTTTCACTGGATTTTCTAGGCCTTTAAGGACTATTGAAATGTCAAGTTTTAAATCACATGGATATTATTCTGTTAGCTGATATGAATGCAAGTGTAAAATGTAATATTTTTTGGTGGCTGGTTCCATCATGTTCTGCTGTATAGAAACTGTGGGAGTGTGTCATTTTTAGACATGTTTACAGCATCTTCGAAACATGACGATAATCTTAAAAAGGAGAAAGATATATTTGCAGAGTGCTCTAGCCATATTTTAACTCCACAGTTTCAATGTAAAGTCGAAGGCAGTTTCAGTTGAAATCTTAAAGTCTTGATTTTGGAAATATACATATATATCCCTTCCCCATATCCATCTTTTACCAGGCTTGAAACTGAAAAGCAAATAACTTTATTTTAAACATGTTGGTAAGCAAGGGAAATCATACAGTGTTGTTTTTTGGTTTGGAGAATGTAGGACTCCTTGTTGATAGACTTGAAGAAATAAGGCTAGGAGAAGGCTGGTGAGAAGGAATGGAAAGGATTCAGACTAGGATTCATTATTATAGTAGCACTATGCTGTCTCTAAAGTCCTTTACATTTATCTTGGGTGAGGGAGGAAGGGAATGAGACAGACTAAAAGACAAAACAAAACATTTTCTTATACTCCTGTGTGATAGTCCAACATGGATATTTTTATTTACAGTCATAGACCAATAAATAAAAGTTACCATTTACACCATTTTAGAATCACAATAGATTTAATCAGTAATTATGGTATATAAAAACCAGTATTAAAAAAAAAACCTTAAACATAAGCTATTATGTTGAGTATTAAAAGTTTCAAATTATTATTATTAACCTTTATTTATAAAGCGCTGTAAATTTACACAGTGCTGTACATACAATCTTTTAATTAGGCAGTTCCCTGCCCTCAGGCATACAATCTAAAAAGACACGACACAAAAGGAGAAGGGAGTGGCGGAGGGGAGGGGGATGAGGGCCAGCAGTTCTTCTCTTCCTCCGAGGCCAGGACCAAGGCAGATGGACTGGAGGGAGGGCTTGGCTTCTTAATGGATGGATAAACTTCTTCCAGGGAGGCCTGTTGGAGTTAGCCTGCCTCTCTGGTAGGATAATACATATAAAATACATAGCAATATAGGAAATGATTCAATAAAACAGGCAACAAAAGAACATCAAATAGCAAGTGACAGTTATGCAGTGCCTGGGAACGCTTCTCTGAACAGGATGGTCTTCAACTCCGTTTTGAAGCTGGCTAAAGAAGTGATGGCTCTTGCTCGCGGGGGAAGAAGGTTCCAGGAGTGAGAGGCAGTGAGTGAAAAGGGGCGAATCCGAGATGGGGCAGAGGAAATCCTGGGCTGGGACAGCAGACCTTGACTACCAGAACGGAGGGCCCTAGTGGGAAGGTGAGGAGAAATAACGTCTGATAAGTAAGGAGGGGCCAGCCCATGGAGGGCTTTAAACGTCGACAGCAGGAGCTTGTACTGAATGCGGAAAGGGAGTGGGAGCCAGTGAAGGGATGCCAACACAGGAGAGATGTGGTCAGAGCGGTGGCCGGATGTGATAATGCGTGCAGCTGAATGCTGGACAGAGATTAAAGGACGGAGGTGAGAAAGAGGATGCCCAGTCAGGAGGATGTTACAGTAATCAAGTCGTGAGACCACTAGCACATGGACCAGGTTCTTGGCAGTAGAGGTGGAGAGATATGGTCAGATTTTGGCAATATTGTATAAGAAGAATCTACAAGCCTTGGCTGTGGTCTGGATCTGAGGGATACACGACAGAGAAGAATCAAAGATAAAACCAAGACTGCGGGCTTGCTGGACTGGTTGAATAGAAATGTTGTCCACAGAGACAGAAAAGGAGAGTTGAAGGGTGGGCTTAGGAGGAAAGACAAGAAGCTCCATCTTGGACATGTTGAGCTTTAAAAGCCAATGGCGCATCCACTGCGAGACAGCCGTGAGACAAGACGAAACTTGCTGTTCAAGTCTTAGAGAAAGGTCAGGGGTGGAAAGATACAGCTGGGTGTCATTGGCATACAGATGGTAGGAAAAACCAAAAGAGCTAATGAGTTTACCTAAGGACAGTGTGTAGAGACAAAACAGAAGAGGACCCCGAACAGAACCCTGGGTAACTCCAACAGATAAGGGAACAGAGGACAAGGTCTGACCACCTGTGACCACTGCAAAAGATCTGCCTGACAAATAAGATCTAAACTAGTCGAGAACAGAGTCTGAGAACCCAAGGTCAGAAAGTATATCAACTAGAAGGCAGTGATCAACGGTGTCAAAGGCTGCAGACAAATCAAGAAGGATGAGAACAGAGTAAAGGCCATTAGCTTTGGCCTGTAAAAGGTCATTCGAGATCTTAGTGAGAGCTGTCTCTGTAGAATGCCATGGGCAGAAACCAGACTGAAAGGGATCGAGGATGGAGTTGGCTTCAAGAAACTCAAGATAAGGAGAATAAACAACCCGTTCCAAAGCTTTAGAAAGAAAGGGAAGAAGAGAAATTGGACGATAGCTAGACAAAGAGGAGGGGTCAAGAGAAGTTTTTTTCAGAATTGGGGAAATGAGAGCATGTTTGAAGTCCGACGGGAAGGAGCCTGTAGAGAGAGAGAGATTGAAGATATGGAGAAGCGAGGGGAGAAGAGAAGGAGCTATAGAAATTAGAAGACGAGTAGAAATTGGATCAAGAGGACAGGTTGCAGGTTTGCAAGAGTTCAGAAGTGTAGCGAGTTCATCCAAAGAAGCCGGAGGAAACACAGAAATATTTTTAGGCGAGGGTGAAGGAAGATTATGAGCAGAAGAAGAATCGGGAGGGACTATCTCAGAGTGAATAGTGGTGATCTTTGAGATGAAGTAATTAGCGAAGTCATTGGGAGAGAATGATGAAGAGACAGGAGGAGAGGGAGGTTTAAGCAAAGTGTTGAAGGTGGAGAACAAACGCTGCGGGTGCCTCTCATTGGCAGAGATCAATGATTTGTAATAATTCTGTTTTGCCATAGAGAGGGCGCGTGAGAAAGAAGAAAGAATAAATTTGTAATGAATAAAATCAGCCCACTGTTTGGACTTTCTCCAAACACGTTCGACCGCTCTAGAGCAGGACCGGAGAAATTTGATGATGGGGGTAAGCCAGGGCTGAGGCCTAGTCTTAGAGGAAGAAGTGCGTACAGAGACAGGGACAAAGTGGTCAAGAGTCGAGGAAAGAGTGGAGTTAAATAAAGACATTGCTGAGTCAACAGAATCCCCAAGATTTAGGGAAGAGAGAGATGAATCCAGGGTCTGAACAAGATGGTTAAAGTTAACAGACCAAAGATCACGAAAATAGCATTGAACAGTGTGACTAGGAGGTGGAGTATAAGTAAGAGCAAAGGAGATTAAATGATGGTAAGATAGTGGAAAGTCAAGTACCAGGTAGTCAGAAATGGCGCAGTTTACAGCAAGAACTAGGTCAATACTGTGACCAAGGGAATGAGTTGAAGAGTTGGAATGTGGTTGGAGGCCAAATGAAGCTAGGAGAGAGTTAAAGTGAGACGTTGTCTCAAATAGACATACCTTTCTATGCCATCTGTTCCATAGTTCTAATCATAGTTCTTTGTATTTTAATTGCTTCTGCACAGAATTTGGCCACCTTATATGTTATATGTTATAGCTGAATTAATATCTGCAAGCAGCAGAAAAGCAAGAGATTGTTCAGCACGACCAACATATCTCTGAAAAACTGGAATGATGAGGTCAGAATGTAAATCCCTATAAAAACAGACACTGGAAAATCACAAGTTTCACAGTTTCAATTTGTCCTGAGTCACATAGAGGCGTTACAAACCGCCACTTTGCAGCGATCTCCCGGCGCTGCTGTTTGCTCCGCAAGGGAGCTGCCGCAGCAAAATCGTGCGGCTCCCTTATGGAGCAAAAAAGAAGCTCCAAAATGGAGCTTCTTCTGGCGGCGCGCTCATGACGCCGCAAGGCGCCAATGGCGCACTCACAACGTCATTAGCGCCACGCAACATGCGGACGCACAGCGTCCTTTATGTCAAGATGGCGGTGGCCTTGTGGAACGGCCGCCGCCATTTGTTATGGACAGAGTCCGCAACAGGAATAGGGGCGTCTGGAAGAGACGCCCCTTTTTTAAACTGGGATGTCCTGAGGACATCCCAAGTGGTGGTTTGTAACCCGCCATAGGCAGCATCTCTCTAAGTATGGAACTTTCCTATAGCACCCTTCAAAGACCGCAGAGGAGCCAGGGAAAAATTCCAGATTACTGAAATATGCCATGGGAGTGGTTAGGTATTTATTATGATCACTGACAATCAAAGAGGGGAGCCTATTCAGATTCATTTGCCATTCTATGTTGGTGATACACTGTGTAATGGTCAATTTTGCCTATTCAGATCCCATGGTAAGCAAAAGTTTAGGTGAGAAACCCAAAGCTGAAATTTCAGTTGGAACTGCCAAATATCATTGAGATTAGGGATAAAAGTAATCCTTCAAAACAAGAGGAAGAAGCCCCTTAGAAAGATAGCCTTAGCCATTAGATAAATATCCATATTCTAGCGTTTATCCTCAAAAACCCGCAAAATGGCATTAGTGACACACTTTGGAAGAATTTAGATTGTATGCACTCCAGTATTATAAAGTTTGGGAAAGGACCTAACTGGGCTCCATATAAGTGTTGAGCTACAGGGTTTGCTTTGAATAATTTCAGTGCTGCTGGTATATATTGACCTCCTTTATATCTAATTTTTTTTTTATTTGTATAGCCAGCAAGCTCCTTTGAGCATTGCTAACAATATAGGAGCAAAGCAGACTGCCCCTTTGCACTGGCTTGGGGGTGGCGTCTGAGAGTCGCATTTAGATGTCACATGTTCTGACACTTCCTCTATGCCATCAGGAAACTGCATGGCTGACTGCGCATGTGTCAGCTTCACAGAGTTTCCAGCATTTAGACACACCGTGCCACAGAAACACTGAAAAGCCACTGCCACAGTGGAAAGGCCCCCCCCCCCAAAAAAAATAGGAGCGGACTTTTTCCACCCCTATTTGGGATGAAAGCTGGTCAGATTGGGGCTGTGGCACACAATTACCACGGCCCAATCTGGTTCTCTCAGGGGTGGCTTCATGCTGCCCCCTCAGGGCATTCTTTCTGGCTCCATAGTTTACTTGCATTTTTCTGCTTCCTGAGACATGAAATACTACACCTATATATTTATAACAGGAAACTTATTCTATTTCATGCCCATCTATAATCCAATGTGTCCTAGGACTTTTGGCAAATGACATTATTTTGGTTTTTTTGAGCACTAGGTGGTATTCTTTACAAAAAAGAGGAAAAGCTCTCAGAGTCCTTCTAAGTCCAACAGGCATTCTGGAGAGGATAGCAGCCTCAGCTGCATAAAGCAAGACTACAATATCTCTGTCTGCTAACTCAGGTGGATAAAAATTGATATTATAAAATTGGATCACCATAGAGTTGATATAGAAATTAAACAGAAGTGTGGCCAATAAACAACCTTGCTTTACCCCCTTCTCCATAACAATTGCTGTAATAATAATAATAATAATAATAATAATAATAATAATAATAATATAAGTTTTATTTATATACCGCCCAATCACTGGGAATCCGAGCGGTTTACAACAGAGGGGATAATAGACGGTTCCCTGCCCTCAGGCTTACAATCTAAAAGACAAGACACAAAAGGAGAAGGGAATGGTGAGGGGGGGAGGGAATCAGGTCCAGTATTCTTCTCTCCCTCTGAGGCCTCGACCAAAGCAGATGGACCGGAGGGAGGGCTCTTCTTCTTCAGGCTAGCCCTGATGGAGCTGGGCCAGCCTATTCTCTCCCTCACAGGCTGAAGGATGACAATTATGGAGAGAGGGGCGTCTTTCTTCAGGCTAGCA
>NC_056524.1:51643615-51677015 GCF_019175285.1 Sceloporus undulatus | reverse complement strand
CCTGATGGAACTGGGCCAGCCTTCTCTCTCCCTCAGAGGCCGAAAGAGGACAGTTAGGGAGGGAGGAGCCTCTTTCTTCAGGCCAGCCCCTGATGGAACTGGGCCAGCCTTCTCTCTCCCTCAGAGGCCGAAAGAGGACAGTTAGGGAGGGAGGAGCCTCTTTCTTCAGGCCCTCCCCTGATGGAACTGGGCCAGCCTACTCTGTCCCTGGGGTGAGCATCTTACTTTGGGAGAAATCCCTTTGTACAGCATATGTATTAGGTAAAGTAGCTTTCTATCAATTGAAGATGTCTCCAGTTTTTTCCAAAGTATGGGTCTGGAAATTGAATCAAAAGCTGTTTTAAAGTATATGAAGGCAGCATATAAGGAGGTTATATTGTGGGCCGAATAGTACATGGTGGCTCTTGGCTGGATATTTTCCTCCTGTTATGATGAATAACAAAACATTTGTCAATGGTAGATCTCTCTTTGCTAAAGTGTGCCTGTTCACTTGCTAAAATGTTCTCATGCTCTATATAGTATCCTATATAAATGCCTTGCATAGATCTTGCTAATTGTGTTCAATAAACTAATTTGTCTATAGTTTGATATTCCAAAATGTGAGGAATAAACTTTTCCTGAACACAGCCACATTGCCTGAAAAACCCACAAAAACTGTAATTGGTCTATAGTTTGATATTCCAACATGTATCCAACACATTTGTTTACCACAGACATTCCAGGATCAATGGTTGATACATTGGGTATGAGAAAGCAGCTTGATTTGCATTCAGCCTCCACATCTTGTTCTGACATTGCTGGAACACAACCATTTTGAATTGATGGTGATGCCAAGAAAGAAAGATGCCAGGGGCAGCATAGTGTGAGCTCGATATTTAGACTTAAGGTGAAAGGAGTCCATTTTAATCTACAATGATCATTCCACTATGCCTCCAAACACTGGGAAAATCCATGAACTGACTTGTGCTTCTTGAATGCCACAGGGCAGTGATGGTGAACCTTTTGGAGGCCGAGTGCCCAAACTTCAATCCAAAACCCACTTATTTATTAGAAAGTGCCATGTCCCTCTGGGTTTCTAGTAACAAACTCTTGCAAACTCTGTGCTAGCGTGACAGCACAAGTGCCCACAGAGAGGGCTCTGAGTGCCACCTCTGGCACGCATGCCATAGGTTCGCCATCGCTGCCACAGGGTGTCTCTTGGTTGGCTATTTTCTTCCTGTTAATTTCTTAAGCGATTTTGTTATGAGGGGCTGGCTCTCTAAGTATCCATTCTCCCTCAAGATTCTCCTGGGTGCTTACTAAGATAACCAGTGTTTATTCCCCCCCCCCCCCCAATTAAGAGAAAGCCTTAAGTCCAAATCAGCTGAATTGTATTGTATGCCCTATTGTATGTTCTCCAAAATTTAACTACAGTGGGCACTTGGTATCTACTGGGCCTTGGTTCCAGGACCTCCCATGGTTACCAAAATCTATGGATATTCAAGTTGTATTATACACAGATGGTGAAGTAAAATGGTGTCCTTTACAGTTTGCTCTCTACACTTGTGGCTTTGACTTTAACAGATTTGATTATTCAGACATGTTTTTTCTAGGTATCTTTATGTCCTCCAGCACAACTCTGCCAGATATTGACCACAGAGTCATGCTAGAGTATCTCGATATTTCTAGAAGCAAATGTCTTCCAGTGCATTTGTATGGTCAATATCTGCCAGACATTGGTTGCACTGAAGGACCTAAAGATTCCTAGAGAGGTGTTCTCTCAGGTAAAAATAAAATGTGTTTTTTTTAATTTGTGGGTGTTTTTGTTTTGTTTTTACTTTCACTTGGTCCTGCATCTCTAACCCCAGTAACTGTGGAATATCTGCTGTATATAAAATGGCAAAATCAAGGTTAGCTTTGATGATTAAAAATATATATTATCAAGTCATGGATGGTTGAATCCATGGATGCAGAATTGGTGGATATGGAGGTTCAACTGTACATTAAATTGGTTGAAAAAAACATCCTCAGGTGCTGATTGCGGGGATATATTTATTCATTAACTTTCAATGTGTATAAGCCATCTGTTAGCAAAGAAATATGAACATAGTTTCAAAATAAACCACTCAAAACACTTCATACACTGTTGTAGTAGCAAAGAGGTTGCAGACCAGCCACTTTCTCACCTGGGCTTTTTCTCTTCCCAGCAGTTTAGTAGAGAAAATTCATCCCAGTTTAAAACATGGAGGCTGGAGTTACCAAAAGTTATCTTAGCTCATAACTCTAGCCTGTTCTGCTTGATTTTCTACTGTTGAAGAATTTAACCCGAGCATTTTGTGAAGAGATATTCAGCACTGATAGACATAGTTAACTGAACTGTATTCACATTTTTATACACCATTGACATTGATCCTACTGCATGTTCCTCCCCAGCAAATGAAATTGAAAATTCATACAGAATATATAATTATTTTCTTCCTTGCCAAACACTGTTTTTCATGTTCCTTTACTTAGTTTTGATATTAATGTTATTTTTCATGTCTTAAAAATGTAAGTAGATGATAGAAAGTAAGGGTGGGCAATCCAGGAGGCAGCATGTTCTGGTCCAAAAGGCTGGAATAAACCACAAAAAATACTCCCTCTCAAAAAGTAATCAACAAAAACATGCAGTTTTACTTATTTAAAAAAATCTAAACAGGGCTGGGGGAGTGCTGCAACTTATTTAAAAAGTGAATTGACAGTCATAGAGGCTTCTTTTCTTTTCGTCTCTTTTCTTTTTCCTCTCTTCTCTTCTCTTCTCTTTTTTTCTTTTTCTTTTTTTTTGGGGGGGTTCCAGATGGAGGGCAGTTTTTTGCATGTGAAGGGATCAAGAGCCACAACAATAGCCTTCCAGCTGCATTTTGCTGATCACTGAGATAAACAATAAGCAGACACATGAATTGTGATAGCACAACAATTAGATTCACATTCTATATAATAGTGATGCATTGCTGACTGAAGAAGTTAGCAAGCTCCATGCAGTCTGCAAGAGCAGAGCTTGAAAACATCACATTTTGCATTACAATTCTCATTCTTGGTGGTTGATGCTAAGGACTGTAGTCTGACACTCATCCTAATAAAGTTCTAAATAAGAATTCACCCATTGGATAACTGTAAAAATAAAACTTGTCCAGTTATCTTTGATTCTCCTACATGTTCCAAGTAGGGATGCAAAATTTTGTAAATTTTATTTCTATAAGCAAGAAAGAATAATTGTACCACTTTTCTCCTCACTGCAACAAAGGGCTGAAACAGGCGGGCAACTCAGGGTATCCTCAGGCTGCCCCAGCTGTGCATATGTGCCTGGACCAGTGTACAACTGTGGCAACCATCCTGAGGCATCTGTGGGCCTCCAGCTTGTGACCTTGTGGCAAGAGTCATTTACTGCGCAAGAAAGCACAGGATACCAACTTTCATAACACTCCAAAATATGTATGTAGATATAACCGGAGGTTACACCTCTTCATGTTATCAAAATGATTTTCACCATTGAATCACTTGTATTATAGACGAATTTGCCTCAAGAAATAATGTTTATCATGTTGATTTGCAGCTTGATACTCATCAGAGGGTTTTTGTTTTTTTAGGAAGTATACGAGTAATTGCAGACATGTCTTTCTAAAAATTTGCATTCAGTCAACCCCCTGACATGTGGAAAACATGCATGAGGAATTGTGAAGTCACAACAAAAGACCTGTTCCAACAGTCTCTGACATTCTCTCCAGTCATGCATTAATCAGTTACATGCAGGGAGTACATACAGTGGGCCCTTCCTATACATGGTGGATCTGTTCCACACACACACACACACACACACACACACACACACACACACACACAGTGTATAGGGAAAATCATGTACGGTTAAATCCCATTATTTTTATGGTGGCATAGAATCATAGAGTTGGAAGAGAGCACAAGGGCCATCCAGTCCAACCCACTGCCATGCAGGAACTCCTAATCAAAGCAGCCCCAACAGATGGCCATCCAGCCTCTGTTTAAAGACCTCCATGTCTGTGGCTCATGTTCCTGCCTGCAGCGCTACGTGGGTGCCTATGGCACCCATGCCATTTTGTCTACCACAGCTTGCCTTACACATAAGCTCAAATCCGCATGAGGCACGCCCATGTATGGCATGGGCACACTGCTTATACAGATGAGCATCTCCTTGTATAAAGTAGCCCTGGGTGTATACATTAGAAATAGCATGTACATTTCTATACCATTTATCAGTGCACTTAAGCTTCCTAAGTGGAAACAGCACCAAAAAAATCCCACAACATGGTTCTGATATGTTGATGACACTTGGTGCCATGGAGAAGAACATCTGGCTGTGTTTCTGAACCATCTAAACAATATCCATCCTAACATCCAATACACAATGGAAAAAGAAAAGGAAGGAACACTACCATTCTTGGATGTCCTAGTCATCCACAAACAGAATCAATGTTTGGGTCACACAGTATACAGAAGATCAACACATACAGACAGATATGTGCACAAGAACTCCAACCATCACCCAGGACAAAAAAGAAGCACAATAAAAACACTGGTAGACTAGGCAAAATGGATCTGTGAACCCCACCTCCTGGAAGATGAATTGAAGCACCTAGACCGATCTCTACAGGCTAATGGTTGTTCCAGCTCAGACATCAGAAAAACCCAGGGAATGTATTCTTACCATACATCAAAAGAGTCACAAACAGAATAAGAAAACTGGCAAAGAAACACAACATTCAAATGGTTTACAAACCAACCAAGAAAATGCTGCGCTCAGTGAAGGACAAGAGAGACCCTCTCACAGCCACAGGAGTTTACCGCATACCATGCAATTGTGGATAAGTCTACATACGGACCATCAGACACAATGTACAAACACGAATCAAGGAACACGAGAGACTGCAGACTGAGCCAGCCAGAAAAATCAGCATATTAATGTTATAAACCATCCACAGCATAAAATACTTTTTGACAACACTGAAATCCTGGACCATGCTAACAACTATAAGGTCAGAATGCACAGGGAAGCCATTGAAATCCATAAACATCTGGATAATTTCAACCGGAAAGAAGAAACTGTTAAAGTAAACAAAGTTTGGCTATCACTCCTGAAGTATAGCAAAATGATGACTCAGCAAATGCAAATGAGAAATCACCCAAGGTCAGGGACTTTCCCAGCAGATAGTGATCACCAATTAGCAGACACTAATCCTCTTTGCATATCCTCTCACCCTGAGGCCCTACTATCAACAACAGAACAATACACAGATTAACATGGAATTCCACCCTACCCTGGGTCACAGTGTGTGTGTGTGTGTGTGTGTGTGTGTGTGTGTGTGTATCTTCTATGCCCACATTCTCTAAAGATGCCAGCCACAGATGCTGTCAAAACGTCAGGAATAAACTCTTCTAGAACATGGCAACATAGCCCCCCCCCCCAAAAAAGCCCCCACTAAAACTACTTCTTAAGTGGTTTACAATCTGTAAGCTAATTGCCGCCAACAAGCGACCTTCAAAGGATGCAAGCCTGAGCCCCTGGTTGAATTAAACTCACAACCTTGAGGTTTGTGAGTGAGTGGCTGCAGTACAAGTATTTAACCATTGCACCACCAGGACTCATTAGTACCTGTATGAAGTCCCTTTATATGGCTATAGATTACATCACTGTAAGGGGCATGGTTCATTTCTGTAAGGTTCATTTTCTATTCATCAGGGATATCACAGCTCCAATCTAGTGTGTGTGTGTGTGTGTTGTACTCTCAGTTCACACACAGTGACTACAGGGAAGTCTAACAAATATTTAGAAAATAAATGTGGTCTATAATGTGTCCAGCAGTCTTGTCAATGATGTGGGAGTCTGTGGCAGATCTGCAGAAATGCCTCTGCTGCTCAGTCATTGAGGAAATATTTTCTCTGGAGGCAGACACTTTGAGATACTATCATATGAATGTCCATGGCTTTTTAATAGCACATATACAAATTCATATCTTGGTAACCGTACCTTAATTAATCTAGAAGATCTACATTAGTACTAATGATTACTAATATTAATTGGCATTTCAATATTACCAGTAAATAAGGATTGCATATTTAAGATATTCAGTCTTTCAGCAGGATATGTGGATGTATATGAGGACATTTTAAACTGGTGATGTGATGGAGATTCATTGTAGGGTGGGTTTGATTGACATATCTTGTGTTTCTTGTCCAGTTTTCAGATGCAGTTCCCAACTGATTTGCCTTTACACTCCTTTTTAATGATAAAATAGAATAGTTACAGCTACATAATGTATCTATTAACTAAGCATATCACAAGTGCGTCTTGGATTTTATACATGCTATCTACACAAAGCTGAGATTACATGCTCAGTGTAGCAGCAACTGTTACTTTTATACCCTTTAAAAATGCTGAATGTCACATTCTTGAGTGAAATGGAGGAACTTCTTTTACAGAGCTGCTTTCATAGCAGAGCTATGTTTCCACTGTATATTTACATATGTTTAGATGGTAAGTGAACCAAGAACTAAGTGAAAGTCATATTACAAAAGAACAAAGTAACGTGCAACCAAGTCTAATATTGTATACACTAGGTTATATTACAGTTTTTAGAAAGAGCTGGCATTCGTGTCCACTACTTATATCAACCTACTTCTTTTCATATCACTCATGCTGGTGAATAATAAAGTGCAGTGGAAACAGATCCAGATATACGCATTGCTATAATATATTTTTCTCCCCAGTTGAAGATTTTGGGTCAACAGGTTACAAAGGGAGATGACACTGTTTCTTGCATAACAGGTGCTGAAGAAAATGTACTTGGAAAATTGCGTCACATGGACAATTGTGATGCCAGGCTAATTAGTCTTGGAAATAAGGACATATCTTTCTTGAACCATAAGTATCCATTTAATACCAAGATAGATATATAATGTTCCTGATCCATGAAGACATGGAAAATAAGGATCCAACATGAATGAAAGCTGTAATTTGCAAGTATTTTAAATATAACATAATGATCACAGTGCTGCAAGTGAAGAAAGACCCAAGTTAAACCAGAGACTTCTGTCTTTGATGCTAAATTCTGAATCCTATCAGCCACATGATCTGTTAACACACACACACACAAAGGATAAATTGCAACTTTTTATGGTGAAGCAATACTTGTCCTCACCTTCAATGAAATTTATACAGTAATGCTGTGCACATTTACTCAGAAATGGAAATCATACATTATTCAATGGAACTTTCTCCCAGGTTAGTGTGCATGGTATTTAAATGCTTGTCTTCTCCAGATTCTAAATGCATTATTATGAAATAATAAGATGCTATATTATTAATATTACCTGCTGTTCTCAATGTGATAAAACTGTAACTACAACCCAACAATCTGAATCATTTTTGGGCTGCACATCTTAGCAAATGATTGCATTTCAGAAGTAATTTCAAATGAATATTCTGACATTCCAAGTTTCTGGGCTAGTAAGACATAGCAAGACTTGCTACTTATCACTGTGGGGTATCTCCTCATTATCGCTTAAATAACACTTAAGCTCATGAAAGAGGCATTTATATCCTTTTGACATATTCAGCCAACTATCAAGAAATAATTGTTTGCCCAAAGATCCCTTATGGTACCACTGTTGTACCACGGAGAGCAAGAGGGCTTTATGCCACTCAGTTAAATGCAAACTGAATTGCAGCCTCAAATCAAAATCTTCTGTTATTTGTAAGTATAATATACGCCCTGACATTTAGTGTTATTTTAGGTTTATATGTTCAATACTTATGTTGCTTTTACAGTACTGTTATACAAAACAGGAAAATGACCTTCCACTGATGTAGTATCGGGATGTAATTTGCTTGCTTTCAATGTTGGATTGAGACCTCTTATTAACATTTATTTTGATATTGAATAATGCAGAGATCCCCAGGCAAAGCACTTCAATTCAGAATTCAGTTACACATACCACAAGGACAGGATTAAAATCCACCCAAGCTGGGAGAGTATTTTAGCTGACTCAAATATATACATTCGATATTCAAAATAAACTCTGTTTTATTCTATCAAAGTTGTGATAGTTTACAGTGCATTGCTATGCTCCAGTCATGCTAAGTGGGTATCTTTAGGATCATGACTAACAGCCTGTGCAGACTGGCCATTAAGGCCAGCCTGGAGGCAGAGTCACAGTATGGTGTCCACATGATGCAAGTTCTGACTCTGCCCCCATGGCAGCGTGATGCCACGTGCCACATCACATGGCACATGGCATCATGGCACTCTTCTGGTGCTGCATTTAGATAGTGCAGCACCAAAGGAGTGCCATAAAGCCATGCAGTTGCAGCAGCTCTGATCTGGCTCAACAAGGGGCAAACTGCACAGCCCCTAAGTCCCAAGTAGAAATTCATCAGCATCACTGTGTTCATCTCAAAGCAGTCAAGGTTTTTGCATGCACACCATGTAAATCTGTAGAAAATCATAAAGGGCACTCTGAATGCTTTCCATTCTGCTCTTGCCTCCCTTATTTTACTTGCTCAGGGCATATATATTTACACTGAAAGAGGAAAGGCTGGTGTGACTGAGAACAATGGTGAATCCAGTAGAATAAGCAACACAGCCTTGCAATATAGCTTATTCAATTGGAAATTGGAATACACATTGCCATCTAAAGACGAGCTCTATAAGGCGATCAACATTGCAGTAGCAGACATTCATACCTGGGAATATCTTTCATTGAGTTCTTGAGACATGGGTAGGATTTCACTGTTAATCCATTAAGGTCAAATTATACACTTTTACCTTTGATCTAAAGATCCCTTGTACAAGTTAAGGGTATTATTCCCAGCTAGGACTAGGACTACCAGGTAGCAAATTTGTGGCAGGAAATCAGTGCTGTGTATGAAACTCCCAGTGAGAACCTGGGAGATAGTGACCACATTTAGACACTGAGAAACCCACCTGATATGCAACCCATAGCATTCCAAGGCCTTCTTATCTATTTGGGTTCTCTAGTATGCTAATGGATACGGAGCCCTGATTTTTAAAGCTCTTCCATATTCATAGACAAATACATCTATTGAAAACTATTGGCCATTATATTGATTCGTCATTTATTAAAATAGTTCTGTCCCAGCTTTCCATTGTAAATCTCTTGCAAATCAATTAACAAACTCCAGCTAACAATGCCACCACATTTAAAAAAAAAAAAAAACAACAATTTTTGGTGTGTAAATAAAAGATCAAGGGTTATGTTGAAGAGGTGAAAAAGACAAACTTGGTCTAACAAGGAAACAATAGTAATAGTGGATGAGTTTTCAGTGTAAGATGTTTGGAGGCATAAATGTAATCAAGCTACAGGATTTACCTTTTTTCTGAAGTATGACTGCTTTTCATGAATAGATTTATTTATTTCCTCAAAATCTTTATTACCAGTAATACAATCTATGGATGTTTTGACAAAGTGCGTCGCAGACCACAAACCAATAATTTTGAGAATTGCAGAAAGAAAAAGAATTCAAATGGAGATTACAAAACAATGTGTTAAGTAATAATGTCATAAAGAATAAAATCCAAGAAACTTTAAGATATTATTTCAAAGAAAATCAACAGATGCCATATTAAACAAAACTCTTTGGGATGCCAGTAAGGCTGTAATTAGAGGCAAATTTATTAAAATCTGCTCAGAATAAAGGAAAGAATGGAAAAGAAAAGAAGTTATTACTAGAGGCATTTAAAATTAAAAGTCATTTAAAGTGAAAAATTATTATTATTATTATTATTAATATGATTTATTTCATATTGTATGTGGAATATTATGTAAAATAAAATTACATAATCCTCTATCCACCATCCAGAGGGAGAGAAAGGTAAGTCAGATCCATCAGGCCTTGCCTGAAAGATGAAGGTCCTCCCTCCATCCACCATCCAGAGGGAGAGAAGGGCAGGCCAGCTCCATTGAGCCTAATCAGAGTAAGAAGAAGGGCCCTTCCTCCAGTTCATCTGCCTTGGTCCAGGCAGATGGACTTTTCGCCTTCCCCCCACCACGGCCCCGATCTGGCCTTTCCACAGCACAAAAAGGAGCTGCAAAAAGTGAGTCCTTTTTTGCACCACGGAAAGGGCACCCTAGCCTCTGCTGTTGTGCCTTTTAATCGCTTCTTTGGTGCAGTGCATCTAAGCGCTGCACGGAAGATGTGGTGTGATGCTGCCTGCTGCCTGGTCAGGCAGATGGTGTGGGGGCGATGTGGGAGTGGCGTCTGGATGGCCAGCATGTAGATGCCACCCCCCCACTCTGCCCTGAAGCTAGCTCTTTATGCCTGTCTGTTCAGGCCTTTAATCTTCCTCACACAGTTTCTGTGGTAATAAAAATAGGCTCAAAAGCATTTATTCTACTTTTGCAAGAAATGGGGATAATATGAAGCACCAGCTTGCTATCCATTCAGGAAATATCTTTTTCCCTTGACTTAAATGTATAATCAAGTATAAATTAAGGTAAGGCTTGTCTGAGGAATACTTTGTATGCCTCTGCTTGTGTGTATTTCAGAATTTGTATAAGATGCCTACATTTTAATTGTGCAAAATTATTGAAATATTGATTAAATGTTACCTCTTGAAAATCATAGAGAATAAAGAGGGTGATTAAATTCCTTAAGAGCTTAAAAGCATGAAATACAGTATACTGGCCATCTTCCTGAGACCACCTGTTCAGCAATTGTCCTATTAATGGGCTTCTGCTGTTATAAGTGCAGTCTGATTAAAAACTCTAACACCATTCCATCAGACTATTTTTAAAGTGCATTCTCACAAACGACTTTCAGGAGGTAAAACATGAAACAATTTAATACTATGGGAATCCTTCCATGTTGCTTAACATTTATGGGTTTGGTATTTATTAGATTTGCAGCTTGAACTATTCCAGAGGGTGAGTAACAACATTTAAAGCATAAAGCTTTTAAGTATACTGACCAAATTCTCAGAGGACATGCTTAACCTTAAAATAACCCAATATTTAAAGGTCTTAAACAATACAATATGCAAGAAAGAAAATATTTCACATAAAAAACTTTCTTAATGGTAGCCAAAACAAAAGAAACAAAAAATGCTGTCAGAGGTGAAGATCATGATGGCACCCTCCAATGCACATACAGAAGTCAACTGAATGTATAGCTAAATTTACTTCAGCATTGGTGATGTCATGCCCTCTGTAGATTTCCTCTCTTCACACAAGATGTTGAATCCCCAGGCAATAAATTTTGGCAGGAACTGGCAGAGCTTCAGGTCTAGAAGATGCCTGGGCCTCAGGAGGAGCTGATACAGTGGCAGCCCTGAGGCTTGAATCCGCCGCTTCCCCACGGCCTGGAAAGGGGTGTCCTTGGGGCTTCAAGTCCCAAGGACACCCCGACATGGTGGGGAAAGGGAGAAAGGGGCCACTTGGCCCCTTTCTCCTTTGTGTCGCTAGCGCAGTCATGTAAAGGCTGTGCCAGTGACACAAAACCCAAAAGGAGCTCCAAAATGGAGCTCCTTCCAGCACCGCATAAAGGGTGCCACAGGCACTCTTCCGTGGTGCCAGGACGTCACATCCGTGCCACTCAGTTTGGAGGCGGTGCGGCCGTGATGTCTTAATGGCGGCACCCATGTAGAATGTGTACTGCCATTTTGTACATACCCTGTATGTACTAGGGTTGGGGGCATCTGAAAGAGACGCCCCCGGGCAACCCTAGTACATACGGAGTACGTACTAGGGTGCCTGTCTATAAAGGGCCCAAGATAGTCACCAATCCAGAAAGAATTCACCAAAGGTTGCTCTTCATCCTGAAGATAAATAAATAATAAAACTTTTATTTATATCAAGCTCTTTTGTAGAAAGACAATCAGAGGGGCTCACAGTAAGTGATAAGTGATTTGTGGTGTGCCTCAATGTTCTGTCCTGTTCAGCATCTTTTTAAAAGTCATAGGGCCAAAACACACTGCAGAAATAATCCTATTTTGGACTGCTTTAACTGCCCTGGCTCAGTGCTTGGGAATTCTGTGGAGTGGATTTAAATGGAGAGTTTTTTCCCCTGGAAAGCCAGTGCTTGCAAAACGGAGCAAGAGAGAAGTAAGTGGATTAATTTTTTTTTTCCTGATAGGAAGCAAAGGTTTGCAAAACAGAGTAGGGAGAGATGCAAATGCTTTTAAATTGGGAGATTTTCTGATAGGAAGCAAAGGCTTGCAAAATGAACTGCAGGGGGAAGGAATTGATGTTCAATGGAGATTGGGGCATCAGTCTTACTTGCTTTAGGACCCTTCTAAGCACTGCTGATGTACTGAAACTTATGTCAGTACATTGGTTATAATTCATTTAATAATTCATTTTATAGTTTAAATTTTAATAGCAAAATGTTTAATTCTTTTACGGGGGGGGGGTTTAAGATGTACTTGTATTGTGTATTGGTGTGTTTTAAATTGTAAGTCATTTTGATTGCTTATAGTAAAAAAGCAAGATAAAAATAAAATTTTATTTATTGTTTATTTTATGATATAAGTCTACCCAAGATTTTAGGGGCAATTTTGGGGCATAATTTTCTCAACTTATAGTTGCGTATGTATGCTAGGTAGATGCCCGAGGCACGAATGAGCTAGATCCATGGACAAGATAGGATAATAACAATAATAATAATAATAAAACTTTATTTATATACCACTTTTCCAACAAGATCAAAGCAGTTTACAGGTTTGATCAGAAACATATATCACATCATACCACAATACAAGTTACAAATACAATTGCAATAAAACTTTTAAAAACAGCATATAAAATTATCGTAGAATCTATTAATCGCAGGTTGAACATGAAATAAACTTCTTACTTTCTTATAGAGAATCAGGAGGGTATGCTAACCGGAAGAGATGTGTTTTCAATGCCTTCTTAAAGACATTCAAGGTGGAACTAAGTCGAATCTCTTCCGGGAGTTTATTCCAATACATCGGAGCTATCCATGTGAATACTCTTTGGTGAGTTGCAGCCAATCTTACCTTGAGATATTAGAGTAAGAGCTTCCCTGTTGTTCTGAAAGTGCAGGGCGGATTGTGTGGGGAGAGGCGTTCCCTCAAGTAACTAGAGCCCAAGCCATATAGGGCTTTATAGGTAATAACCAACACTTTGTATTGAGCCCAGAAGGATGGGGCTGGCCCATTGTATCCTGCCTGTGTGGGGTTTTTTAGGGATCATTGGGTATCATAATATAGTAGTGAGCCCTGAAAGTGTCTTGTGAAAGGAATTTAAAGCAACAATTAAACTAGGTTTCTTTTTTTCTGAGACATTTGAAACACTTCTTTATATATGGTTTATACAGAGTGCACTTGGATTAATACAAGAAAAAATTCTGCATCATATCATTTCCAGAAGCTTTCCTTCCATTCATCATTTATTGAGAGAAGGTTTTTAATCTCTTTATGTTCTGTGAAAGCATAGTTACTACTTAAAGGTCCCTACTTTTTTTTCAGTTTCTCCCCTATTGATGAAGATGCCCCATTTCTAACTCTGGTTTAATAAAAGCAGCTTAATTTAAGACATAGTTTTATGTAATGCTCAATGCTAGGAAGGCCATGTTTTTTCCTGGGATTTTGTTAAGAGTTATTTTCGATACATTATTCCCTGAGAATTTTATGAAAGAAATAGGCTATAATTTATCTTTGTTATCAAAGTAAACAGCATGGAAATCTACTTTCGTTAAAAGTGATGTATCTTCAGTTATCTGAGAAAGAGACCTTCAGAGGGAACAAAACCTGATTTATTTTCATCAATTCAGTCAATCAATCTGTCTACACACACACACACACACACACACACTTTGAATTATATTTTTCATCTTATACCTTGTATTAAACTTTAGTTTCAGAGGCTAGGAGATAGGGAAATGAACAAGTGTGGCTTCTGGAACTAAAACTGTACTTCACACATCAAGCCACCACCCTACCAGGTCTAAACCACCAAAGTTAACAGCTAATGAGCTGTTGTATGGATATAAATTTCACCTAAATAAAGGAACTCTCAGTAGCTGTGGCAGTAAAAAAAGAGAACACTTAGAATCAAAGAAAAATAAAATTGTCTAAAACACTATCCCTTTATAATAAAAAAGAATCTATTTTATGACTGTGTGCAGCACTGTTTGCACTTAATACCCTGTATGAATCTTGTAGGTTTAGAACAGGGGGTTCACCATTCATAGTTCAGGACTCCTCAGCAATACACATGGTAGTAATGGGGAAATTGTGGCCCAAAGACTGACTGTAGTCCTCCAGACATAGGTATTATAGATATTTTGGGTGCTATTTACTAATTGGGTGGAAAAACAAATAAACAAATAAAAAGATTCCTTCAAATCTTGTGTTGCAGAGGTAAAGGTTAGATGTATTTTGGCCTCTGTAATGTCATGGAGTCCCTGGGAGTTGTTGGCTCATGTTTAGAGGAACTAAATTAGAGAGAGGCTCACATTATTACTATTTTTACTGAGAAAGGGGAATTTAGTCCTTTAAATGAGTTTAGCCTTTCCTCTGAAGTCATCTAGATTGTAGTCCACACCATAAAGCTAATCTAAGAGGGAAAACAGACCAGCAAAATGCAGCATCCTCCTGGCCACTTGGGACCATGGCGTATGCATGATGCATGTGCCCAAGATGTTGAGAACATGATGTGAAGCCACCCCACTACTCACACAGCAGCAATTTTTTTGGTGCTCAGCGTTTAGACACCTCACACTGATGGAGCTCAGAAAAAAAACCCTGCTGAGGCAGCAAAGAGACCTTTTTCCTGGCGAAAAAAGGAGTGGCTTTCTGCCACTTCTTTGTGTGCAGGGAAAATGCCGGTTTGGGACCATGGTGTGGTGTTTCTGTGGCACCACAATGGCCAGCACCACGACAGCCCCAATTCAGCATTTTGGGGGCATCTATTTAGGCCCCAAATTTGTTCCCCTGTTACAAACTTCTCCCAGTGAGACCTTGAAATTAGATCCTTGTGGTTCTCACAGAGGCCAAGGAAAGGGCCAGCCCAGGCCCAAGGTGAAAGTTATTTAGGAAGTACCTAAGTCAGTGTGTCCTAGAATAGAATGTGAGCATTATCAATTGAGAAGGGATAATGATAGCTGTAAGCTCAGTGTTCAGTTATCAAAAATGTTTTTCATGCTGGTATAAATCTAACTGCTAGTCCCAACTAGAACAAAACCATTGAATCAATGAGATTTTCATAAGTATTGACTTGTCACTGAGTAATTTATGCAATGAATCTATTGCATTCGGGACTAGCAATTAAAGTTAAACTTTTGTCTCTAACACACTGCTTTCCTGTATACTCATAGGGTGTGCCTGTAAAAGAAGCATTACACATATTTATGTGACATGAGAAACTGTTCTGTTAAAATCAAATGTACCATATATACTCAGCTATAAATTGAGAAATGTATGCCCCAAAATTGACTCCAAAATCCTGGGTCGACTTATATATTGGTCAATATGATAATGCCAATGATGCCATCTCTTTCAGTGACAAACATACACTCATACATCTTCCTCCCCACTTTCCCTCCATGCCTGGGAATGGGCTGCTGGAAGCAAAGAGAGTGCATGGTGATTTTTATTTCTATGAGAGCAATAGCTGATCCACCCACAAGCACACACACACCTTCCTCTCCACTTTCCCTAGCCCAGCTTTCACACACACACACTTTCTCTCCCTCCCTGCCTTAGCTCCTTTTATGTTTGGGTCTCCTGACTCTTCAACCCTGCTGCCTCCTCACCTTCTGTGAGAAGAAAAGCCAGCGACTACAGACAACTGTGGATGGGCAATCAGCAAAGAGCTTCTATTCCAGGGATAGTTTACTGTAAAAGTAAGTTTCTTGAAGGATTAAAGGGGCAGAGGGTGCCTATGACTAACTCCAAGGGAAAAAATGACTTCACCTTGGACTTTTTGGTACTTCCTCACTGCAGCAGAGAAACAGTCTCTGTCCACTGCCCAGGAAACACCGAATATCCACTATGGACATGAGAAGCCTCAAAGTTTTACCTTTGAGTTATCCATGGATCATACCAAAATCCATAACTTTGGCCCCAGAACTTGCCCTAGACTTATATATGAGATCAACTTATAGTTGAGTATATACAGGATATATTCACAATTTTTGCAAAGTTATATATTGTGCTTTATTCATTTTAACATAATTACATTATAATAAATAATGGGTTCTCTTATGAGTAAAATGTACTGCTTTAGTTGATAACTGCAAAAATGTGTATTTGTTCCTGTGTCTACCTAATTTAGAAAAGTTGAAAACACATCACCTTCCCAGTTTTTGTTTGGAGATAATTTGGAGAATCCTTTTTGCTGGTGGCTGTTCTAGTAACAAGTGAAATATGATTCATAGTGTTATTAAAATATCAAGATTAATAATCACATGTGTTAATGACAAGTACTGAAGTCATTATCTTTGACCAGTAAATTTGGGCATTCTTATTGAACAAACATATTTAAAATATAATATGAAGAAAATACTGTAAAACTGGTACACAGCGAACTGGACAGAGGAGTGTCTCCTTGTTGGTTCAGCTAAGCCATTTAGTAACTTTCATTACCATCAACTATGGTATATTTCTGGATCACCTATCCAGGATGGGATATAGGGACACTGTTTTACATTGGTTCCATTTGTCACTGGAGGGATGAACCAAGAAGGTGGAGCTGGTTGACTCCTGTTTGGCATCGTGGTAGTTGGCCTGTGACATCCCACAGGGCTATGTCTTGTCCCCCATACTGTTTAACATCTACATTGTATGTATTCAGATCTCTACACAAGTAAGAGAGCTACTAACTTGGGAGGGACTGGGGAGTGGGAGTGATTGATATCTCCACACAAGAAAGTGAAGGAGCAAATGAATGATGGCATCATCTCCATTCACTGAAATAAAAACAAAGATGACACAGTCCTGATCAGATGGGGGTAAGGATCAGAGGAAGAACAGTAAACAATAAAAACAAGTATGACATTCAGGTGTAGGAGTGGAAAAGTGAGAATGTAGCCTGATCTTACTCTTCACTACTGTTCTCATGGCTGAACATTTCTATAAATAAAATATAAATAAAGTATTGTTTTTATTTCTCCATGTGTGTACATTAAAACTTCCCTCCCTCACTTGCTAAGGCATCAAAGGGGGAAAGGGAATAGGATTGGGATGCCAGTAGCTTTACAAGCTCAGAAACAAATACTCAAAAAAAGTTTTTCTTACCAAAAAATAAATGGCTCCAAGGACTTTGGGAGGGGGAGGACTGGAAATAAATTGTACACACACATACACATGAGATCCCTGGGAGTCGCATGCATGATTTCTACCCCATCTCTATATAAGCTGTTGTCTAATCATATGTATCTTATATTTGAAAATGCCTTCTTATCCAAGACCAGATTAAAGATAAAGAACTACAAGAAGAATGAGTGAGGCCAACCATGTTAACAGAGCAGATCAAACAGAAACATGCCACTTGTCTGTAGCAGGTAGTTGGTGAAAGGAAATGAGAATGGTGTACACCTTGGCACTCCTTTTGTGGTGGAGGATTGGTCTCTGGAACTGTGTTAATGGGGCTCAAGACCAGAGGGCTGGAGAAAGATACTGCCCGTGGGGCTGCTCTGAGAACCTGCTGTCAGGGTGTGAGGTGTGGGCAGCCTGAATTCCAAGGTGGGCTGCCAGGACTTGGGTGGTGAATTTGGATAATCTAATGGGCCAGAAGGTAAGATTTTTTAAACAATAAAACAAACTAGTTCTAAGCACAGCAAGGCAGAGTTCCAAGATTCCAATGGGCCAGAGGCAAGAGAAAGAGTCAGGTAGCAGACCAGGACAGACACCCAGGAGTCCAACGAGGCAGAGGCAAAAGCCAGAGTCAGGACACAGACAAGGTCTAAACACAGCAGGCAGAGGTGCAGGAGCCCAATGGGCCAGAGGTAGAGTCAAGGAGCAGACCAGGTCCAAACAGAGCAAGGCAAAGCAAAATGCAGCTAGAGGGAGCACAGAAGCCAATATTGTTGTGATAAGGGTTGAGAGCCCTTAAATGATTGTACCTCCAACTGCTCCAGCTGCTCTGCACAAGTAGAGCCTGCTGTGTCTGTTGGCTTAGCCATGATCCTTCCAGGAATGTGGCAACTCAAAGCTGGTTCTGCAAAGACTTTGGCAGTAGGACTCCAGCACCCAGAAGTCCCATCCTGCAGTGACTTACACATGTGGACCTTTACACCTATTCTCAGTCCTTTCCAGGGAGAAGATGGAGAGAGGTGTATCAGCAGCCATTTTGTCTAGGGAGAAGGGTGTCTGCACTGTCATTTTTATTGGGTGAGCTTCTTATAACTCCTACGAGAGGCTTGTAAGCTAAGTCCTTTCCAGGGAGAATAGGGAAATAGGTGTCTCAGCAGCCATTTTGACTGGGTGAGTTCCCCCATAAAAAACATTTGTGAGTGTTTTCCTGAGGGAGTGGGGCTAGCAGCAAATTTCACAGAAATGAGGGGTTTAGAGCACAGGGTGAGCTGGGGGCTTTGTTTTAGGGCTTCTTCTTGACTTTTAACTGTTTTATTTCTCTAAGAGGCTTGTGGGGGCTTTTTCTCAAAGGAAGTGAGTTGAAAACTTGCCTCAGGAAGTAGCTAACAAGTAGTAGCTCTCAGTATAGTTATTTGTGAGTTTTTGGGCTATGTGGCATGTTCTAGAAGAGTTTATTCCTGATGGTTCACCATCATCTCTGGCTGGTATCTTCAGAGAATTATCATAGCCCCCCCCCAAAAAAAAAAAACCCAAAAGACTCTGGATACCAGCCATGAAAGGCTTTGACTTCTCTCTATAGTGATAGATCCAGTCTCTTGAGCTCAGTGACAGAGCTTGGGGAACAAGCCAGGCCAACATGGGCCTTTTACTTGGGTGTTTAATAGGCAGTTTTTGAGGGAGAAGCTCACAGTCTTGTTTCAGTGGCTCCTTAAGACTTCTGAGGATGGACAGAGAGAGCGCTGCTGCTGTCACCTACAACACTAGTGGGATGTTTGTCTTCTTGCCTATGGATTTGGAGAACTTCACCTGCACCAAGTACAAGCTTGTAGCCCTTTTGGAAGAGAAGATCCAGCAGCTGGAGGCCTGAGTATCTACACTTCAGCATATTAGAGAGCAAGAGGTTTTCCTGGACAGAATGGAATGGAAATTTTTCCCCCCCCCCCCCACATCTAGGGATGAAAAGCATGTTTTTCAATGTACATATCTGCACATTGGAATATTCATCCAGACCCAGTTAGTTACATATGAATAACCTTTGAAACAAATGTTGTTGTAATCCTTCCTTCAACTCTTTTGTTCTTGTCTTTTGCACCGTGGAATCTGGCCTTCACTCAGGGATCTATTTCCATCCTCCTATATACAGACATTTTAGTTAAAATAAGTGAATAAATGCCAGAGTACCCAATTTCAAACATTATGTTCCATAATTTTCCATTTTGTGTTTACATTAAAATCTATTTGACAAAGCTTCCTAAAGTAGAAATGACTTCTGCTTCACATAATCATGGAAATCACAAGAGATGTCAGAATTTAATTTGCAGTGATGTTCTTGCCTTCACTGCATAAATATGAAGGAACATTCTTTCATTTCCTTTAGTATTGCCTACTGTAGAAAACATGGTGTTAACAGCCATTGATTATATATACTACACAAGTTTGAAAAGCTTAGAGCATCATCCACATTATACATTCTGAACTTCCTTTGCCTGTCTTCCTATGTATTCCTATGTATTCTCACTTGAGGCTAAGGGATAGTGAAAATTTTCATTTCATTATTTTGTTCAAAAAGCATTTCCACATTTACAGATTTATTCATTTATATGGGAAAGCAATTTGAATTCTCAGTTGAGATGAGAAATAGGGGAAAATCCACTTTATTCTTTTGAGCCAAGAACTTTACAATTTTTTTGTAAATGTGATATTAAAAAACAAAGAATTTGAGCTTAGAACAGGGCACCTTCAAATGATAAAAAATGTGTCTGGAAATCTCAAGAGATTTCAGATTATTTCATTTTGATTGTACCAGCTTATTCAGAAGTTGCCTCCAGTCTCTTTTTTGAAATATGCTCCATTTCTATCATTCTTCTTCCCCTTCCCCATCAATCACATGTCACATTGTCTCATGTAACATTTCAGCAACTGATTTTCACCAATTTCCACTGATTCTTTTAAAATTATTATTCAAGAGGTATAGTCAAAATGCTAAACCACTTTAGCAATATTGCACTAGTTAAGTATTGGTATCAGTTTTTTTATTGTTGACATTCCTCTGGTCTTCATTTGAATTCTGTTGAATCTGTGCCCTAGAAATAATAATGGTGGCTATCTTTACTACAGTTGGCCCTCCTTATCCACGGATTTTTTATCCACAGATTAAAGCACCCACCCATGGCTTGAAAATATTCTTTAAAAGTATAAATTCTAAATAGCAAACCTTGATTTTCCATTTTATATAAGGAACATCATTTTGCTATGCCATTACATTTAATGGGACTTGAACATTCATGGATTTTGGTTTCCATGGGGGATCCTGGAACCAAACCCCAGCGGGTAACAAGGACCCACTGTACTTGCAAAATAGCATAGACACACAGGAAGGTACAGATACATTTCATATCAGTGAATTTAAAGCATCCTGGGGAGTTTGGATGATATCTCTTTGGTCTACACTAGATACAACTAATTCGGGAAACAATTCATTGTATTATTCCCTACCAGGGAAGGGGAGCAGTGCTTGCACAATATTTCTGCCTCTTTACCTGGTTACCTTGCACTTGGATATTATGCATCTTGGGTAGGTTGCATAGTACTTTATCTGCTGCACCTCAGCCAGCAAAAGTTCTTGGGCCAGACCTGTACCTTTGTAATACCACTTGAGCAGCAGATCACTGGGCAATAAGATCCCAATAACACTTTTGTCTTTGATATGTTCTTGTTTATCATTATTAAGCATGCAATATCCTGCTAATTCAAAGGCCTGCTCTTTCCCCTAGGCTTTTAGTTCCTGTGGAAGAGATGTGTTCTCATAAACTGTGTTCCATTTGAAGATAAAATATTCATCAAAATTATCTATTACTATTTCATAATCATGCTCACTGTTAAAAGGGAAGGTTTTAAATATTTGCTTTCTTATTCCCCGAACACACAAAAGGAAACTTACTTGTACATTCCTGCCCTCTTCATTGAGCTTTACAGACATTCTGAAATGGGTCAAGTACTGCTTCCAGGAAGGGCAGACTCCTGGATCACTAACAATAAATCCTCTGAAGATTATATATCAGATTTTCATTTGGCATTTTTCCTCACATCTTCTTCTTATTGTGCCCATCTTGTTGGGGTAGAATCCTTAAAAAAACAAGACTAAATGAAAGCCAATACCTTTATGTTTTTATTATTATTAAACTTTATTTATAAAGTGGTGTAGGTTTACACAGCACTGTACATAAAATAGAATAAAATAAAATAAAATAAAATAGACCTGGCATACATTGTAGAAAATGGAATATAATACAAAATTGATACATAATGTAATTCAACAAAAATATATGAACAACAGATTAAAATAAAATATTTTATTTTATTAAATAACAATCAAGTAATGATTGAATACACTGTTTTTGAATACACTGTTTCTTCTACAGTTTAGGGAAATTGTTTTTTACTGCATCTTCTAGCATCCCAACAGCTAGATCCAGAAGTTGCCATTTGGAAAAAAAATAATTTCCATAAGCTCTGATTTCTTTGTAGTTCATGTAGTGGGAAGGATACAAGTAAAGGTAAGCATTTCAGGTCTATTGTCTTTAAGGGGAAATAAGACAATTGATGCTATTTATCATCTGTGTTGAAATCTCTGGGAATTAAATATTATAATCTTAGCTTGAATAATGCAAAAGCTACGTATATGAACATGTACCCAGTACAGAGCAAATTAATGTTAATTATCATGATTTAAACATTCTTGGAGACATAACTACAAAATATATTTTTTAGAATTCCATATAGTTCCTTTAAAATACCCATATAACTGGCAGCTATTTGCATTATGTTTGGTCTGCTTCTAGTTAGAGCTGTTCTATAACTAATGTGAAGCTTTGGTCATACTGCCCACAAGTTCTCCATAATTCTTTTTTCCTTACAGATAAGAGACAGATATCAGTTTCCTTGTAGATATACAAAGACATTTGGCAAGATCACTTACTTGAAGGCTAAGGTTGTAATCCTATATATTCTTATTTTGATATACAGCACACCCTTTCCATCTATGGAGGTGCAGTTGTGAAACGTCTCCTGTGGATGAGAAAAAATGTGCATGTGCAAGACCCATTATTGTGAATGGATGGTGACATGGGGATGGCCATATGCATGCACTACCATTGGCAATAATTGTCAAGGTGATTTCCATTGGCAGAGTGATCCATAGAAACTCAAGTTAGCAGATGGCTGGCCCACGGTGGACTCATTGTACTTGCAAGTAACAGTTCATATCATCAGGATAAATGTCCAGACCTCCATAAGTAATGCTTAGTCATCACTAGACATAATATTATTTCTAAGTGAAATGGGGAATACAGTACTTGTTCAGTCAGAATCTGAATACTGAATATTTTGCATTCATTAGCCTACTACTCCTTAGGAAATTAAAATACCTGGTGCCACTCCTTTCCCTCTGTGGGCTGAGCTAGACAAATAGCACTTAGTTATTTTCTTGCTTGGCTTTAGTTTCTTCTCCCTGATCTTACTTTGTACTTCCCACTGCACCTCATTTTCTCATCAGTTTGTTGGAAGCCTCTAATACGAAGAATATAAAATCACCTATCTAAGTTTTGTTTTGGCCTGATCATGTTTCTTCTCCCTGATCTTACTTTGATTCATGGTATCTTCTAAGAAGTTTCTCTTGATCAGGCCTTTTGAGAGCTCCTTTTTGCGCCCTCAAAAGGATGCCATAGCCACAGCTAGTGCTGCTATATGGTGCTCCTTTGGTGCTGTGCCATCTGGACGCAGCGCTGGAGGCACACCATGATGCTGTGCTCCGTGTGGAGTAGCACACAGCATCAGTGTGCCCTGGGGGGGAGATGAGTCGGGCGTGCATTGTGAGGACACTGTGCCCCGACTTTGCTCCCAGGCCAGCCTTTCAGGCCAGTCTGTAAAGGGTCTATGAGCCTTTACACACTGGCCTGAAAGGCTGACTGGGGGGGGGGGGGGTGGGGGCATAGCATCTCCATGACTCAAGCCCCAGCTCCACCCCCAGGGAACCCTGATGATGCAGTACCAAAGGAGTGTGATACAGTGGCACTTTAGTAGCTCCTTTTCATGCCATGGAAAGGCCAGATTGGGGCCAGAGCGTGCAGTTGCTATGGCACCGATCTGGCTGAAGAAGGGGTGGCTGGAGGCTACCCATTCAGGGCTGTTTGCACAGCCCCTATGTTTCCAGACTACTATTGTCATGTGCATCACACATGATAATATTGGGGAGTATTGATGTTAGAGTGATCATTTTCACCTGTGTTAAGTGTGCATTTGCTTAAAAAGCATTTTTAGGTTTACAGTTAGGTTGGCCTCCAGTGCATTTGGTGATAAATGACATTGACATTTTTTTTTTATTGCATTGCAATAAAATAAAGCAGTGTAATGAAAACACTGAGGAGAGAAATGAAAAATTCATAGTTCAGTCTCTCTTCCTCTTTCCCTAAGTAAAGAAACTGGCATGATTCATTTTTAGTACATGGATACATAAAAGTCACATGCAAAGTGTTTTTTGTTGTTGTTTTCAGCAAGACAGCTGTTACCAGATGTATTATGGATTCTCCCACAATTGCTTTACAGGGATAGTGTTGTCCATATCCATTGACACTAATTACAATAAAAACCCTGCAGAATAGGCTAAGAGTAAGAGCCAGAGTCTCACTTCCCTAACTTTGACTTGGGATTTCTCAATATCAGGATAATTCAGATGTAGCTTGTTTGAACTGTTCTAAGATAAGCACCACTGGTACTGTTTCATTCCTCCTACTTGTTGAATAACTGAATGAATATCTGAGATTAGCTCCAAAGCTGGAACATCCACACACACCCAATGGTTCACAGTTCATTTGTATCTCCCCACCCCCATCCCAGTATCAGAAAAATCATGGTGGTGGTCAGTTAACATCATGTGATTGTATTATTCTTTCCGGAGGAGGAGGTTGTGCATAGTTTTACTGATGCATACTTATACAGTGGTGCCTCGGGTTACGAAAGTAATTCGTTCCGCGGCCGCTTTCGTAACCCGAAAAGCCTTCGTAAGCCGAATTGCCATAGGCGCTAATGGGGAAAAGCCGCGATTCCGTGCGAAAAAGCCGAAAAAAGCACCAAAATTTTTTTCGTAACCCGAAAAAACATTCGTAACCCGGAACAATTATTTCCAATGGGATTTTTTCGTATCCCGAAAATTTCGTAACCTGGGTATTTCGTATCCCGAGGTACCACTGTATTGGTCTTCTTTGCTAATAAGCAAGATCACAAAAGCAAGGACTGAAAGCCTGTTGGTTCCCTTGGAACTCTGAAGCAGTGCAGATGAATTTCATTTTTTTTCTGTGGCCACTGGCCTTTAGAATCGCTTAGCTACCTTTTAAATATGTTTAAATTAAGTCACCAAGGAAAGTCATTCAGAGATTTGAGCTGAAGTGTAATCAAAGTATGGATGAAGTTGTTTCAAAATGAATGCGACCTTTCTGCCGCTTTGGGTTCATGTAGAAGGGTTGGTGTGGATCCTGAAGACCACAAGCATTTGCTCAGGTCTGTTAGAAGCACTTTTATGGGAAGCAGTGGAGAGTTATAGGGGAGGAATATCTTGCTTCCTGTGTGCTTCAGACCTTGCTGAAAAATGCTGCTTACTTGGACCTCCACTAGAATCAACAATACTGTCTGCCCGGCTGCCCCAGGCTATTCTGTTGTGCTCCGTGGGTTCTTTTTGCTGGTCTGAACATAATATCAGAGACCTGTCTCTGCACAATGCAGAACTAATAATAAGAGAAGATCAATATCACTTTAATTTATGAAAGTCAGACATGTTTATTTGTATTGATAAAGCAAACAAAAATGAATAAACTGCATTATATTTATATGTAAAGTAAAATAATAATATAATATAATAGATATAATATAAAAGAAACTTGAAGTGTGGAATTGCTAGAGTATTGTGGCTTTAAAATGCTTTCTCTGTTTTAATGCAAGTTAAATAGTATTTGCTGCCATATAATTACATAAAATGAGTAATGAACATAAAATTATGAATCTCCCTGATGATAAGGCACAACATTCTCCCTTAAGAATTTTCCCTAGCATAATTTACTCTGGATAGAAAATGTGCAGCCTTTGCAGTTATATTTCTGTCTTGCTCACAAGCAGATAGATTATACTCTCATGGACAGACCACCATACATATCTCTCTAAACTCTGACCTAAGTATTCTTCTCTCAGCACATTACAAAAACGGCAATATATAATAACATGTACAAGGTCTTTTACCTGGATAGGTGCATTCAAAATATGGGCTATTCCTCTATCTTTCTTGAAACACAACAAAGTAACAAGTTTAACCAATCTTTAATAAAGGCCTTCCTATTTCTGAATGTCAGAAAAAACTGTAAAGAACAGAATAAAACAAAAGGATTCTAAGGGAAATTCTCATATAATGGCACAATTTCATAAACTCTTTAACATGAAGTATTGTTTCTCTATCCATTTCTAGTAAAATGTCAAAAGCCTCAAAAAGAGTTTAGTGAGATCACTTCCTAAACGCTTTACATGTAATTTTCACTATTTAGGAATAAACCCCTTCCAAGAACGATTTTTCAAAGACTATCATAAAATTCAGATGTAGCACAAAGAAGCAGTAAAGATAACTTTCAGCCAGAACTTGGAAATAATCAGGAAACATCCAGGGGGCGAAGGAATTGTCTATCTTGTGTTTCAAATGGATGTTAAATTTCCTGGACTTTGAGAATCTTCCAGTTACCACTTGGACATAAGGAGGAGATGCCAGCCTGAAGGATATGCCCCTCTTTACCATCTTAACTAAGGAGATTATCAGACAAGCCGGGGGGGGGGGGGGGATAAAAGACATACTCCTGGCATAAATAAATAAAAAAAATAATCAAGTAATCATGCTGAAAATTTGGTTCAACAGAGGTAAAAGTGGGGGAAACCTTGTGAGAAATTCATAGAGAAGAGCACACAAAAATGGTATAGCAAAATATTCACATGTTGTGCAATAAGCTTCGCAAATGTGTTTTATTATTGATATGGCCATAAAAAATAGAATGCAATAACCTTGTAAATAGCACTGGATGCCTTCCTCTACAGTGGACAGGCTTTCAATGTCTTATATGTTTTTTTATTCTTATTAATACCACAAATGTATGTGTTACAATGGTACATATGGTAGTCTATTCAGTATCACAGAATGAATCACTTCGGTTGCAGTTTTAAGTATATTTCACTTGATATTAACACTTCCTTCACTAATTTCAGGCATGTTACAGACCGCCCCTTTGGGGCAGCCTGTACCCGCCCCTTTCCCTGACGGATCGGGGCCTCAGCTGCCACAGTGGCAGTCCTGAGGCTCCAATCCACTGCTTTTCCAGGCTGCAGGAAGCAGCAAAAGGCCGCTTCCCATGGCCTGGAAAGGGGTGTCTTTGGGGCTTCAAGCCCCAAGGACACCCCAACAGTGGTGGGGAAAGGAGAAAGGGGCCGCTCTTTTGTGATGCTGGCACAGCCATGTAAAGGCTGCTCCAGCGCCACAAACACAGGAAGGAGCTCCGTTTTGGAACTCCTTCCTGTGCCACAGAAAGGGCACCACAGGCGCCCTTTCGCAGCGCCAGGACGTCACATCCTCACCACCCCGTTTGGAGGTGGCGTGGTCGTGACGTCCTAATGGAGGCGCCCATGTAGAATGGGTGCTGCCATTTTGCACGCACTGTGTACGTACTAGGGTTGGGGGCATCTGAAAGAGACGCCCCCTGGCAACCCTACTATGTACACAGTACGTACTAAAAGACCCTTCTGAAAAGGGCCCATCTTTGTCTTTTTGGTAAAGAAACAACCTTTTCCCCTTTCTATAAATGTTTCTTTTTATCAGGATTGTTGTATACTACTACAACACATTCTTAAACTACTAATACTTCCCCTCCCCCTCTTCTGGTGCATTGCATGATCCACTTATCTAATGATTTAATCTAATTCCAAGAATTCCTGGGCAATAAGAAGGGGAAATTGACATGGCTGTCAGACCAAAATTTAGCTCCTCCAAAATAGTTTATCAGTTAAAATGGAAAAGAAAGACAATTTTTTAAAACAAAATGGATCATGCAAGTGTAGATTAGAACTATGCACATCTCATGGGCCAAGCAGTTGAGGTACCTCTCTCACTATTTGAAGGATAGACATCCTACCTTCATCCATGAGCGACCACTGGTCAGAACAATGGCACAATCCAAAACATGAGTTAAGATGTCCTAAGGGATTTGGGCATGTCTACTGGGATTCTTGGTTTCCTTTCTGTACAAGCCATAGCGTTTCCTACCATATCATGTACAGCGTTTAGAATATTCTCAGTTTCCAAAACATCTTGGTATGTGGCAGTGAACACAACAACTTGTTTGTTGTTGGATACATGGAAAGAATTATCCTGTTTTTTGGAATCTGGTCCAGAAAAAAAATGCCAGAGTGGATCCAGAACTGGAGAAAAGTAACTTTTTTCCACTACCACTCCCAGAACCCCTTTAGCCAACCTAAAGAACCCATGTAGCAAAAGTACATTTCCAACTATAACTGAAAAGAATAGAAAAGCTACCATTAGACAGACATACAAGAGTTAGTAGTCCAAAACACCCAAACAAGCAGCTAAATTTTGCTGGGAAGAACTTCACCAAGGTCTTGGAAATTGTTCCCTGTGGTGCTAAAGGCATGCCAAAAAGGGATGAAGGACTTTATGTTCCAAACTAGAGCCTGACTTTCTTTGTTGGAAAGGTAAGGCATCTGATCTTTTTGTTTTTGTTTTTTGGTAAATAGCCCAGCACAGGAGTCTTTTATTCAGCGTCAGTCCCAGGTGCTTCTATCTTATTGAAAAAAAAAATCAATTTTCTGTCCATCTCTTTTCATCTCAGACAGCAGTGTGCTGTGTTTGGTCACCTCAAATAACTACGTTACAACATCATTAGTGGGGAAGAGTTGTTTTTATAATGAATGCAATAAAAATATTTGTATTAAAAATTTGATTATTTTGTCACCCTAGCTTTATTATATTGTTTGTTACATTGATTAGAATTTAAATGTTTAATGAAATTTACTGTCTGACTGAATTTCCCACTATTTACAGAAATTAAAACTGGATATTATATGTTTGCAGGTGACAAGAATAAAATAAAAGGATAAAAGACACCTGAGATGTTTAAAATTAGGACAAGATTTTTTATCAGCCTCTAAATTTAAGAAAAAGGGAGTAGTAATATGTGTTAATTTGAAACATGAGGTAAAAGAAATGTACAAGGATTCCATACTAGGATTAATACATACAAATCAGAAAATTTTAGTAGTGGGGGTGTATGGCCCATTGGAAAATAAAGGTAAATTTTATAAAAAATTAAAAGAAAAATTAGTGACAATAGAATTTGAATCTATAATTATTTTAGGTGATTGGAATGGAGTGTTTAACCAAAAATTGGACATATTTTGAGAGCATGAGATTAAAAAAGAACAAGGGAAATTACCACAAGAATTATTCAATTTGATGGATGTATTGGTAGTAGGAGATGCATGGAGAATGAAATATGGAAACTGTAAAGATTTTACTTTCTTTTCTAATCCACACAAATCATGGTCCAGAACTGATATGTTTTTGATTTCATTGCATTTAAGTACAAAAATATATAAAATGGAAATTTTGCCAAGGGTTTGGTCTGATCAAAACCCGGTTCAATTAGAGTTAGAAATAAGGAAAAGGGAAATCTATTGGTAGCTTAATGTAAATTTATTGAAAAATGAAAAAAAATGTGGAAGAAGTAAAAACAAATATAGATAATTACTTTAAAGAAAATCTAAATAAAATTTTCAAGGTGAATTGTGAATTGTAACAGTATATAAACATTTGGCACTGTACCTATAATCTCACTAAAAACTAAAATCTAAATTATTAGCTTCTGATCTACCAGATCTAATCCCTGTCAGTTATTTGAACAAATAATCTATCTTGAAGTATCTGCAGACATTTTAACACTGGCTCACCTAATGCCTGCTTTTCCCATCTGCCCAGCACTCATTTCTCCAGTCTTTCACATGCTGGTTATCTTGTTTGTTTGCTTGTCTGCTATTATCTCGTTTGTTTGCTTTTTCCACATTTATTGACACTTTTATTTTCTGGGACATTCACAGTGGTAGGAATGGAAATATTTTTTTTTCTTTTTAAAAAGGAATAATAGATGAAAAATGGGTTTCAAGAGTGCTGGAAAGATTTTGGTAAGGAAAATCCTGGAGTCCTTGACTGATGAAAATCTTTGAAGTTTGGGTCTTTTCTGCATGACGTAAAACTTCACTTTGAATGAATGAATGAATGATTTATTTATAAACCCCTATTCCTGGCAGATCATAGCGGTGTACAATATTATCAAAAGATACAAAGCTACAGTCAATAGCCCCCCAATAACCCACCCATACAAACCCATCCCAACCCTTAAAAAACAGTATAAATTTTCAAATATTGCAATGAATCCATAAAAGCCAAATTAAATCAGAATACATAACAAAAGGTTGACACAGTGCAGAAAGCAAATGTATGTGGGAAAACAGAAATTACATTTATGCAGGGTGAAAAAATCATATTTCTTGCACAAGAAATGTCATTTGACTGTATTTTAAAAAGTGTGCTGTTTTCTCTATAGAATAAATCCTGAACTGTGAATAATCCACTAAACTGTGAACAAATCTCTCACATCAGGGAGAAAATAATAATAAAACCATTTTTTAAATACAAAAATAAAATTTATGAAGATTCACATCTCTACACAATGGATATATTCTGCCTATTCACATCCCTATACAATTGATATATAGACTGTGAAGCAGAGTTCCACACTGTGATTATGCTTTGTAAGCCATTGAATATTGAATACTAACACTATCATTCACATTTTCCATGCGTGTCTCTTTGTAGTCCACATTTGCCATTGCACAACATGGATAATCATTAGTATAGTTTCAGTGTGGTTTAGTATGGTTTCATGATTGGTTGCACAGTATCATCATCCACTACAACAGTGAAATAGTGCAACTACCACACAATTCTGGAGATACTGATTCATGCTACACCACCACTTTGGAAGACCTCAACCAATAAATCTATTTGTAGATTAAGAACACCACAGCATATAAAACCAGTGTAAAACTAAAAAAATTTAGAAGAATTCTAAAATGGAAATATTGGCCTGGTACAGACTGCCACTTTGTGGCAGCCTGGAGCTGAAATAAGGGGTAAGGAGAGCACAGCATCCACACACACTGCCCTCTCCTGGCACTATTTTGGACACATGCTGTACACACTGATGACATGCCATTTGCACTGTGTCCAAATGGGACAGTGCATAAGAGACATTACCATGCCACTCCAGGGTTCGAATGGCACCTTGGCAGTGGCGCGGAAAGGAGGTGCATTTCACAGCTCCTTTTGGGTGCGGATTGTTCCCCAGCCTGTGTGGTTGCCATGGCAATGATCCAGAGGAGAAAGGGGCAGCCTCTGGCCACCCTTTCTTCTCATCTGTACAACCCCACAGTTCTTCAAACATCTGAGACATCTCATACTGGGCTGGGGTGGGGCAAATAAACCATGTGACCAGCAAGGTATTACAGGAAGGGTATTTCATGAATAAATTGTATCATGGAAAAGCTCTTTCTTTTGCAGCTGTTCAACTTCCCTTATTTGGCTGGGGCACCTCTACAAAATCCTTAGGCAGTCCAGGTATTTTTTGCTGAACTGTAGCTCCAGCCAGATCACCCTCATTGGATAATGTAAAAGTAATCTGGCTAGGACATCTGTCACACCATTGATCTGGCTGGCTGTCCTCTTCTCCTCTTACCACTCCATCTGCATCTCTCCTCCCCCGCCAAAAGCTGCATGCTCAGTGGAAGAGGATGAACAACCCAGACTGTAGCTCCAACTTTGTTGATATGTGCCTCCAAAACAATTTTGGCCAGTGATGACCCTCTCAGAGCATTTTCTTTGGAAGATTTATTCAGAGGTGGGTTGCCATTGCCTTCCACTGAGAGTCTGTTTCTCCCCAGGTCACCCAGTAGGTTTCTGTTACTGAATAGGGATTCAGATCCTTGTTTCCTAGAGTCTAAATCCAACACTCAGATCACTACATCATAGCACACAGGCTCTACACAGGCTCTCATAAGATCCAAACTATTCCCAAGAAAATCAGTGGTTCCACAATGAACTTCAAGTAACCAAGTAACCATATTAACATAAAATTAAGGATATTGGATTATATAAATAGAAGGCCTTTCTCCAGGAAACAGAATCAAAAATTATCCTGCATGTTCCACTTACCCACTGAACTCTGAACACTTCAAAACAAGAATGCTTGAGATTGCTTAATACTTTGCATCCATGTTGGCTAAAACACTGTTTTCATTCAGGGTTTTTTTCATTCCTTCTCTTTTGCAAAAGGGCAATGGGGCATTCATCTTAGACAACAAAAACAAAAAAAGCACCACTGAACCAGATCGATGTAGTTAACTCAGTATATGTATGTGTTTGTGCATGTCTCGACTGTGCTGACTCATCTGCAGTATTTATAGCTTGCCAACAGCTTTAGCTGGGGAGCATCTGGAAGGTGAGCCATTTGAAAGAGCATCTACAAAATGAAGGAATGCTTTCCAAGTTCTTCACTTTTTCATTCATCTGAGCTATGTCTGTTCTTTTTATGTCCTGTTCATACCATAGCAGTAGGGAAGGTGAAATATCATTGGATAGAATCTAATTCTCCTTTTTCATGTTTTGTACATTCAATATTTTTGCATGCATCCTTCAGTATTAATAATAGTGTAATGTAATGTAATGATGTAATGTAATGATTAACAGTGTATTCAATTTACAGAGTAGCATCTATTGAGAAATTTGACAGAATAACAGCTACCAGATTCCTATGTACTTTCCTCTGAGTGTCTACCTGCTAATGAGCATGAGTTATTTTCCTGAGTTTCTAGTTTAGGAAGAGGATAGAGACTTATTTATAGTGTAGAACCATAGCAGATAATGTAAATACTAAAGCAAAAATTTACAGTCTATATGTCTATGCACATGTTGTTGTTATGCCATCAGGTTACAATTATTAATTTTACAATTTGATAAAAGACACAACAAACAAGGAAAGAGAATGGCACTGGAGGAGAATATTAAATACAGAAGATGTTGGGTGCTGTTCAGGCACTCAGAGATCATAGTAGGTGATGGAACTGATATATTTAGATGTTCTCCTTTGTTTCACCACTAGCAACACTGCCTGCATAAGGTGACATTCCAGAAGAGGGGTGACATCTGGTCAGGCCCCCCTTGCACCACCCCTGCGCACTCTCCCATCCTCCCTGTGGCTTCCCTTGCTCCCTTGCACATACTCCCACCCTCCCTGTACCATCCTGCACTCTCCCATATGTGCTGCCCCCACGCCATTCTGTATGGGGCAGCATGGTGGGGAAGGAGCACATGCCCACAGATGCCCCACCCCCCTGCAATCAGTGCAGGGAAGCCACTGCGCTTCAGACACACACACATGTGTATGGGTTGAAATTAGCATTCTCTCTCCCCCTCAATATCGTATTAACTTCAGTTTTGTGTTAAGTTAACCTTCAAATACTAGGATACAAGTAACTTGCTCTGGGTGAATTGTATGGGTTCCCTAGCCTCAATGAGACTCCTAGTGTGTTCAGGATTACTGTTAGGGTTTGGGTTAAGGTATAACATATACTTCTCATTTTTCCTCTCCTCGGTTAGATTTTGAGGGTTCTTTTTCCTATGGATAGAAGTTTTGAAATGAGACCAATCTACTTAAGTAAGTAAGTAAGTAAAAGTTTATTTATATACCGCCTTTATAAGACCAAGGCGGTTTCCAACATACATACAACAATACAGCAATATAAAAACATCAAAACATAGCATTAAAAACCTTTTACAATAAAACAATAAGCACCACAATTCGTGCCAGCTTGACATGCTGACGAAGGGGGCAAGGAGAGAGTACTTTAGGGGTCAGGGAGTCAGGGGTAAGCTTGCTCGAACAAGAATGTTTTTAACCCCTTCC
>NC_056524.1:51505451-51643590 GCF_019175285.1 Sceloporus undulatus | reverse complement strand
CTGTGAAACAAATGTTTTGTTTGTAATCCTTCCTTCAACGCTTTGTGTTCTTGTCTTTTGCACCGTGAATATGGCCTTCACTCAGGGATCTATTTCCATCCTCCTATATACAGACATTTTTATTAAAATAAGTGAATAAAGCCAAGTACCCATTTCAAACATTATGTTCCATAATTTTACATTTTGTGTTTACATTAAAATCTATTTGACAAAGCTTTCCTAAGAAGTAAAATGACGTCTGCTTCACATAATCATGGAAGCACAAGAGATGTCAGAATTGTAATTTGCAGTGATGTTCTTGCCTCACGGCATAAATTGAAGGAACATTCTTCATTTTTCCTGTTAGTATTGCTACTGTAGAAAACATGGTGTAACAGCCATGGATTAGATATACGACCAGTGTGAAAGCGTATAGCATCATCCCATTATACAGGCTGGAACTTCCTTTGCCTGTCGTCCTATGGATTCCTATGGATTCGCATTGAGCTAAGGGATAGTGAAAATTTGCATTTCATTATTTTGTTCAAAAGCATTTCCACATTTACAGATTTAATTCATTTATTGGGAAAGCCATTTGAATTCTCATTGAGTGAGAAATAGGGGGAAAATCCACTTGAATTTCTTTTGGCCCAAAACGTTACATTTTTTTGTAAATGTGAATAAAAACAAAGAATTGAGCTTAGAAGGGCACCTTTCAATGAGAAAAAAGGTGTCTTGGAAATCTCAAGAGATTTTCAGATTATTTCTTTTGATGTACCAGCTTATTCAGAGTTCCCTCCAGTCGTCTTTTTGAATATCTCCATTTTCTATCATTCTTTCTTCCCCTTCCCCATCAATACTGTCACATTGTCTCATGTAACAGGTCACAACTGATTTTCACCAATTTCCACTGATTCTTTTAAAATTATATTCAAGAGGTGAGTCAAAAAGCTAAACCACTTTAGCAATATTGGCCCTAGTTTAAAGTATTGGTCTCAGTTGTTTTATTGTTGACATTCCTCTGGTCGCATTGGAATTCTGTGAATCTGTGCCCTAGAATAATAAGGGTGGCGATCTTGTACTACAGTTGGCCCTCCTTATCCACGATTTTGTATCCAAGATTAAAGCACCCACCCATGGCTGTTGAAAATATTCTTTAAAAGTATAAATTCTAAATAGGCAAACCTGATTTTCCATTATATACGGAATCATCATTTTGGCATGCCATTACAGTAATGGGACTTGACATTCATGGATGTGGTTTCCATGGGGATCCTGGAACCACCCCAGCGGTAACAAGGACCCCCTGTACTTGCAAATAGCATAGACCACACAGGAAGGTACAATACAGTTCATAGCAGTGGAATTTTAAAGCAGCCTGGGGGAGTTTGGATGATTCTCTTTGGTCTACACTAATACAACTAATTCGGAACCATTCATTGTATTATTCCCTACCGGGAAGGGGAGCAGTGCTTGCACAAGATTTCTGCCTCTTTGCTGGTTACTTGCACTGGAGATTTATGCATCTGGGGAGGTTGCAATAGTACTTGATCTGCTGCACATCAGCAGCAAAGTCTTGGCCAACCTGTACCTTTGTAAAGACACTTTGAGCAGGCAGATCACTGGGCATAATATCCCAAATAACACGTTTGTCCTTTGATATGTTCTTGTTTTCATTATTAGCATAGCAATATCCTGCGAATTCAAAGGCCTGCTCGTTTCCCTAGGCTTTAGTTCCTTGGAAGAGATGTGTTTCCATAAACTGTTCCATTTGAAGATAAAATTATTCATCAAAATTATCTATTACTATTTCATATCATGCATAACTGTTAAAAGGGAAGGTTTTAAATATTCTTTCTTATTCCCCGAACACACAAAAGGAAACTTACTTGTACATTCCTGCCTCTTCATTGGCGTTACAGACATTCTGAAGGGGTCCAAGTATGCTTGCCAGAAGGGCAGACTTCTGGATCACTAACAATAAATCCCTCTGAAGATTAGATATCAGATTTTCATTTGGCATTTTTCCTCACTCTTCTTCTTATTGTGCCCATCTTGTTGGGTAAATCCTTAAAAAAACAAGACTAAGAAAGCCAATACCTTTAATGTTTGTATTATGATTAAATTTATTTAAGAAAGTGTTGTAGGTTGACACAGCACTGTACATAAAATAGAATAAAATAAATAAATAAAATATACCGGCATCATTGTAGGAAAATGGAAAATAATAATACAAAATTGATACTAATGTAATTCAACACAAATAATATGAACAACAATAAAATAAATATTTTATTTAGTAAATAACATAAGTAATGATTGAATACACTGTTTTTTGAATACACTGTTTCTTCTACAGTTTGGGAAATTGTTTTTTACGCACTTCGAGCACCCAACAGCAGATCCAAAGTTCCATTGGAAAAAAAAAATTCGCCATAAGCTCTGATTTCCTTTTGTAGCAGTAAGGGAAGGTACAAGTACAGGTAAGCATTTTCGTCTATTGTCTTAAGGGGAAATAAGACAATTGATGCTATTTATCACGTGTGAAATCTCGGGATAAATAATAATCTTACTTGAATATGCCAAAGCTACGTATATGACAGTCCCATACAGAGCAATTAAGTTAATACATGTTTAAACTTCTGGAGACTAACTACAAAATATTTTAGAATTCCATATAGTTCCTTTAAATACCCATATAACTGGCCTTTTGCATGTTGCCATTTGTTTGCTGCTTCTATTTGAGCTGTCTATAACTAAGTGAAGCTGGTCATGCGCCCACAAGTTCCCATATCTTTTTTCCCTTACAGATAATAAACAGATATCAGTTTCCCCTTTAGTATACAAAGACATTTGGCCAGATCCTTACTTGAAGGCTAAGGTTGTATCCCATATATTCAAAAAGTCACATGCCAGTGTTTTTTTGTTGTGTTTTCAGCAAGCAGCCTGTTACCAATGTATTATGGATTCTCCCACAATTGCTTTACAGGGAAGTGTTTCCTATCCATTGACACTAATTACAATCAAACCCTCAGAAGGGCTAAGAGTTAAGAGCCAGAGTCTCACTTCCAACTTGACTTGGATTCTCAATATCAGAAATTCAATATGCTTGTTTGACTGTTTCTAAGAACACCACTGGTACGGTTCATTCCCTCCTTACTGTTGAATACTGAATGAATTCTGAGATTAGCTCCAAAGCTGGACATTCCACACACCCCAATGTTTCACAGTTCATTTGTACTCCCCACCTCTCCCCACCCCCCTCCCAGTACAGAAAATCATGGTGTTGGCAGTTACATCATGTGATTGTATTATTCTTCCGATTGAGGAGGTTGTGCATATTTTCGATGCATACTTATATTGGTCTTCTTGCTAATGAAGCAAGATCACAAAGCAGGACTTAAGCCTTTTGGTTCCCTGGACTCTGAGCATGTGCAATTCATTTCTTTTTTTCTGTGGCCACTGGCCCTTTTAGAATCGCTTAGCTACCTTTTAAATATGTTTAAATTTAGTCCCCAAGGCAAGTCCAGTCAGATTTGAGCTGAAGTGGTAATCAAGTATGGATGAATTTGTTTCAAAATGAATGCCACCTTTCTGCCTGCTTTGGGTTCAGTAGAAGGGTTGGTGTGTCCGAAGACCACAAGCATTTGCTCAGCCTGTTAGAAGCCACTTTTTATGGAAGCAGTGGAGAGTTATAGGGATGAATATCTTGCCTTCCTGTGGCTTCAGACCTTGCTGAAAAATGCTGCCCTTACGTGACCTCCACTAGATCACAACTGTCATGCCCGTCTGCCCCAGGCTATCTGTTTGTGGCCTCCGTGGGGTCTTTTTGCTGGTCTTAACATATATCAAGACCTGTCTCTGCACAATGCGACTACTATAAGAGAAGATCAATATCACTTTATTTTGAAAGTCCACATGTTTATTTGTATTGAAAAGCAAACAAAAATGAATAACTGCATTTATTTTATATGTCACTCAAATACTCATATAAAAAAGATATCAATATCAGAAACTTGTAAGTGTGCATTGCTAGAGTATTGTGGCTTTAAAATGCTTTCTCTGTTTAATCAAGTTTAAATAGTATTTGCTGCCATATAATTACATAAAATGAGTAATGAACATAAATTATGAATCTCCCCTGATGATAAGCACAACATTCTCCTTAAGAATTTTTCCCTAGCTAATACTCTGATAGAAATGTGCAGCCTTTGCAGTTAATTTCTGTCTTCCACAAGCGATAGATTATACTCTCATGACAGACCACCATACATATCTCTCTAAACTCTGACCTAATATTCTTCTCTCTAGCACATTACAAAAACGGCAATATATATAACATTACAAGCCTTTTTTACCTGATAGGTGCATTCAAAATTGGCTATTCCTCTATCTTTCTTGAACACAATACAAAGTAACAGTACCAATCTTTAATAAAGCCTTCCTATTCGGAATGTCAGAAAAAAACTGTAAGAACAGAATAAAACAAAAGGATTCTAAGGGAAATCCTCATAAATTGGCACAATTTCATAAACTCTTTAACATGAAGTTTTGTTTCTCTATCCATTTCTAGTAAAATGGTCAAACGCCTCAAAAAAGAGTTTAGTGAGATCACTCCTAACGCTTTACATGTAATTTTCACTATTTAGAATAAACCCCTTCCAAAGACGATTTTTTCAAGACTATCATAAAATCAGATGTGCACAAAGAAGCAGTAAAGATAACTTCAGCCAGAACTTGGAAATAACAGGAACATCCAGGGGGCGAAGGAATGGTCATGTGTGTTTCAAATGGATGTTAAATTCCTGGACTTTGAGAATCTTCCAGTTACCACATTGGACATAAGGAGGAGATGCCAGCCTGAAGGATATGCCCCCTTACCATCTTAACTAAGGAGATTATCAGACAAGACGGGGGGGGGGGGAATAAAGACTACTCCTGGCATAAAAATAAAAAAAATAATTCAAGTAATCAGGCTGAAAATTTGGTTCACGAGGTAAAAGTGGGGAAACTTGCTGAGAAATTCAAGAGAAGAGCACACAAATGGTATAGCAAATATTCACATGTTGTGCAATAAGCTTCGCAAATGTGTTTTATTATTGATATGCCAAAAAATAGAATGCAATAACCTTGTAAATAGAACGGGATGCCTTCCTCTACAGGTGGACGGCTTCACTGTCTATATGTTTTTTATTCTATGTTATACCACAAATGTATGTGTTACAATGGTACAGAGGTAGTCTATTCATATCACAGAATGAATCACTCGGTTGCATTTTAAGTATATTCACTTGATATTAACCTCCGTCACTAATTTCAGGGCATGTTACAGACCGCCCCTTTGGGGCAGCTGTACCCGCCCTTTCCCTGCGGATCGGGGCCTCCAGCTCCACAGTGGCAGTCCTGAGGCTCCAATCCACTGCTTTTGCCAGGCTGCAGAAGCAGCAAAAGGCGCGTCCCATGGCCTGGAAAGGGGTGTCTCTTGGGGCTTAAAGCCACAAGGACACCCCCAGTGGTGGGGAAAGGAGAAAGGGGCGCCTCTTTTGTGATGCTGGCACAGGCCACATGTAAAGGCTGACTCCAGCGCCACAAACACAGAAGGAGCTCCGTTTTGGAACTCCTTCCTGGTCCACAGAAAGGGCACCACAGGCGCCCTGTTCGCCCGCCAGAGTCACATCCACCACCCCTTTGGAGGTGGCGGGGTCGTGACGTCCTAAGGGAGGCGCCCATGTAGAATGGGTGCTGCCATTTTGCGACGCACTGTGTACGTACTAGGGTTGGGGGCATCTGAAAGAGACGCCCCTGGCAACCCTACTATGTCACAGTACGACTAAAAGACCCTCGAAAAGGGCCCATTCTTTGTCTTTTTGTAAAGAAAACAACCTTTCCCCTTTCTATAACTGTTTCTTTTTATCAGGATTGTTGATCTACGACACACACTTCTTAAACTACTAATACTTCCCCCCTCCCCCTCTTCTGTGCATTGCTGATCACTATCTAATGATTTAATCTAATTCCAAGACTTTCCTGGCAATAAGAAGGGAAATTGACATGGCTGTCAGACCAAAATTTAGCTCCTCCAAATAGTTTATCAGTGTAAATGGAAAAGAAAGACAATTTTAAAACAAAACGGATCATGACAGTGTAGATAGAACTATCACACTCTCATGGGCCAAGCAGTTGAGGTACCTCTCTCACATTGAAGGATAGACCATGCTACCATTCATCTCTAGCGACCACTGGTCAGACAATGGCACAATCCAACATGATTTAGATTCCAAGGATTTGGGCATGTCTACTGGGATCTTGGTTCCTTTCTGTACAGCCAAGCGTTTACACCATATCATGTACAGCGTTTAGAAATTCTCAGTTTCCAAACATCTTGGTATGTGCATGAACACAAACTTGTTTGTTTGTGGATACATGGAAAGAATTATCCTGTTTTTGGAATCTGGTCCAGAAAAAAAATGCCAGAGTGGATCCAGAACGGGAGAAAAGTAACTTTTTTCCACTACACACCCAGAACCCTTTAGCCAACCTAAAGAACCCATTTAGCAAAGTACATTTCCAACTAAACTGAAAAGAATAGAAAAGCTACCATTAGACAGACATACAAGAGTTAGTAGTCCAAAACACCCAAACAAGCAGCTAAATTTTGCTGGAAGAACTTCACCAAGGTCTTGGAAATGGTTCCCTGTGGTGCAAGGCATGCCAAAAAGGGATGAAGGACTTTATGTTCCAAACTAGAGCCTGACTTTTTTGTTGGAAGGTAGGCATCTGATCTTTTTGTTTTTGTTTGGGTAAATAGCCAGCACAGGAGTCTTTTATTCGCTCAGTCCCAGGTGCTTCTATCTTATTGAAAAAAAAAATCAATTTTCTGTCCATCTCTTTCATCTCAGACAGCAGTGTGCTGTTTGGTCACCTCAATAACTACGTTACAACTCATTAGTGGGGAAGAGTTGTTTTTATAATGAATGCAATAAAATATTTGTATTAAAAATTTGATTATTTTGTCACCCAGCTTATATATTGTTTGTTACATGATTAGAATTTAAATGTTTAATGAATTTACTGTCTGACTGAATTTCCACTATTTAACAGAATTAAAACTGGATATATTATGTTGTGCAGGTGACAAGAATAAAATAAAGGATAAAAGACACCTGAGATGTTTAAAATTAGGAACAATGATTTTATCAGCCTCTAAATTTAAGAAAAAAGAAAAAGGGAGTAGTAATTGTGTTAACTTGAAACATGAGGTAAAAGAAATGTACAAGGATTCCAACAGGATTAATACTACAATCAGAAATTTTAGTAGTGGGTGTATGGCCCATGGAAAATAAAGGTAATTTTATAAAAAATTTAAAGAAAAATTAGTGACATAGAATTTGAATCTATAATTATTTGGTGATTGGAATGGAGTGTTTAACCAAAAATTGGACATATTTTGAGAGCATGAGATTAAAAAAAACAAGGATTACCACAAGAATTATTCAATTTGATGGATGTATTGGTAGTAGAAGATGCATGGAGAATGAAATATGGAAACTGTAAAGATTTTACTTCTTTTCTAATCCACACAAACATGGTCCAGAACTGATATGTTTTTGATTTCATTGCATTTAAGTACAAAAATATATAAAATGGAAATTTTGCCAGGGTTGGGTCTGATCAAACCCGTTCAATTAGAGTTAGAAATAAGGAAAAGGGAAATCTATGGGTAGCTAATGTAAATATGTGAAAAAAAAAAAAAAAAATGTGGAAGAGTAAAAACAAATATGATAATTACTTTAAAGAAAATCTAAATAAAATTTTCAAGGTGAATTGATTGTAACAGTATATAAACATTTGGCACGTGACCTATAATCTCACTAAAAACTAAATCTAAATTATTAGCTTCTGACCTACCAGATCTAATCCCTGTCAGTTATTTGAAACAATAATCTTCTTGAAGTATCTGCAGACATTTTAACACTGGCTTCACCTAATGCTGCTTTTCCCACTGCCCAGCACTCATTTCTCCAGTCTTTCACACTGGTATCTTGTTTGTTTGCTTGTCTGCTATTTATCTCGTTTGTTTTGCTTTTTCCACATTTATGACACTTTTATTTTCGACATTCACAGTGGTAGGAATGGAAATATTTTTTTTTTCTTTTTAAAAAGGAATAATAGATGAAAAATGGGTTTCAAGAGTGCGGGAAAGATTTTGGTAGGAAAATCCTGGAGTCCTTGACTGATGAAAATCTTTGAAGTTGGGTCTTTTCGCATGACGTAAAACTTCACTTTGATGATGAATGAATGAATTATTTATAAACCCCTATTCCTGGAAGATCATAGCGGTGTACAATATTATCAAAAGATACAAAGCTACAGTCAATAGCCCCCCAATAACCCACCCATACAACCCATCCCAACCCTAAAAAACAGTATAAATTTTTTCAAATATTGCAATGAATCCCATAAAAGCCAAATTAAATCAGAATACATAACAAAAGGTTGACACAGTGCAGAAAGCAAATGTATGTGGGAAAACAGAAATTACATTATGCAGGGTGAAAAAATCATATTCTCACAAGAAGTCATTTGACTGTTTAAAAGTGCTGTTTCTCTAGAATAAATCCTGAACTGTGAAAATCCACTAAACTGTGAACAAATCTCTCACATCAGGAGAAAAATAATAAAAACCATTTTTTAAATACAAAATAAAATTTATGAAGATCACATCTCTACACAATGGATATATTCTCCTATTCACATCCCTAACCATGGATATATAGACTGTGAAGCAGAGTTTCCACACTGTGATTTGCTTTGTAAGCCATTGAATATTGAATACTAACACTATCATTCACATTTTCCATGCGTGTCTCTTTGTATCCACATTTGCCATTGCACACATGGATAATCATTAGTATAGTTTCAGTGTGGTTTAGTATGGTTCATGATTGGTTGCACAGTATCACATCCACTACAACAGTGGAAATAGTGCAACTACCACACAATCTGGAGATATGATTCATGCTACACCACCACTTTGGAAGACCTCAACCAATAAATCTATTTGTAATTAAGAACACCACAGCATATAAACCAGTGTAAAACTAAAACAATTTAGAAAGATTCTAAAATGGAAATATTGGCCTGGTACAGACTGCCACTTTGTGGCAGCCTGGAGCTGAAATAAGGGGTAAGGAGAGCACAGCATCCACACACACTGCCCTCTCCGGCACTATTTGGACACATGCTTGCCACTGATGACATGCCATTTGCACTGTGTCCAATGGGACAGTGCATAAGAGACATTACCATGCCACTCCAGGTTCTAATGGCACCTTGGCAGTGGCGGGAAAGGAGGTGCATTTTCACAGCTCCTTTTGGGTGCGGATTGTTCCCAGCTTGTGTGGTTGCCTGGCAAGGATCCAGAGGAGAAAGGGCAGCCTCTGGCCACCCTTTCTTCCATCTGTTACAACCCACAGTTTCTCAAACATCTGAGACATCTCATACGGGCGGGGTGGGGCAAATAAACCATGTGACCAGCAAGGTATTACAGGAAGGGTATTTCATGAATAATTGTATCATGGAAAAGCTCTTTCTTTTGCAGCTGTTCAACTTCCATTTTGGCTGGGGCACCTCTACAAATCCTTAGGCAGTCCAGGTATTTTTTGCTGAACTGTAGCTCCACGCCGATCACCCTCATGGATAATGTAAAAGTAATCTGGCTAGACATCTGTGCACCACCATTGATCTGGCTGGCTGTCCTCTTCTCCTCTTACCACTCCATCTGCACTCTCCTCCCCGCCAAAAGCTGCATGCTCAGTGGAAGAGGATGAACAACCCAGACTGTAGCTCCAACTTTGTTGAGATTGCCTCCAAAACAATTTTGGCCAGTGGATGACCCTCTCAAGCATTTTCTTGGAAGATTTATTCAGAGGTGGGTTGCCATTGCCTTCCACAGAGTCTGTTTCTCCCCAGGTCACCCAGAGGGTTTCTGTTACTGAATAGGGATTCAGATCCTTGTTTCCTAGAGTCTCAAATCCAACACTCAGATCACTACATCATAGCACACAGGCTCTCATAAGATCCAAACTATTCCCAAGAAAATCAGTGGTTCCACAATGAACTTCAAGTAACCAAGTAACACATATTAACATAAATTAAGGATATTGGATATATAAATAGAAGGCCTTTCTCCAGGAAACAGAATCAAAAATTATCCTGCATGTTCCCACTTACCCACTGAACTCTGAACACTTCAAAACAAGAATGCTGTGAGATTGCTTAATACTTTGCATCCATGTTGGCTAAAAACCTGTTTTCATTCAGGGTTTTTTTTCATTCCTTCTCTTTTGCAAAGGGCAATGCGGCATCCATCTTAGACAACAAAACAAAAAAAGCACCACTGAACCAGATCGATGTAGTTAACTCAGTATTGTATGTGTTTGTGCATGTCTCGCGTGCTGACTCATCTGCAGTATTATAGCTTGCCAACAGCTTTAGCTGGGGAGCACTGGAAGGTGAGCCATTTGAAAGAGCATCTACAAAATGAAGGAATGCTTTCCAAGTTCTTCACTTTTTCATTCATCTGAGCATGTCTTCTTTTTTATGTCCTGTTCATACCATAGCAGTAGGGAAGGTGAAATATCATTGGATAGAACTAATTCTCCTTTTTCATGTTTTGTACATTCAATTTTTTTGCATGCTCCTTCAGTATTAATAATGTTAATGTATGTAATGATGTAAGGTAATGATTAACAGTGTATTCAATTTACAGGTGCCCTCTATTGAGAATTTGCAGATACCAGCTACCAGATTCCTATACTTTCCCTCTGAGTGTCTACCTGCAATGAGCATGAGTTTATTTTCCTGAGTTTCTAGTTTAGGAAGAGGATGAGCCTTATTTAATTGTAGAACCATAGCAGATAATGTAATACTACAGCAAATTTACAGTCTATATGTCTATGCACATGTTGTGGTTATGCCATCGGTTACATTATTAATTTTACAATTTGATAAAAGACACAACAAACAAGAAAGAGAATGGCACTGGAGGAGAATATTAAATACAGAAGAGGTTGGGTGCTGTTCAGGCACTCAGAGATCATAGTAGGTGATGGAACTGATATATTTAGATGTTCTCCTTTGTTCACCACAGCAACACCCTGCATAAGGTGACATTCCAGAAGAGGGGTGACATCTGGTCAGGCCCCCCTTGCACCACCCCTGCGCACTCTCCATCCTCCCTGTGGCTTCCCTTGCCTCCCGCACATACTCCCACCCTCCCTTACCATCCTGCACTCTCCCATATGTGCTGCCCCCACGCCATTCTGTATGGGGCAGCATGGTGGGGAAGGAGCACGGCCCACAGATGCCCCACCCCCCTGCAATCATGCAGGAAGCCACTGCGCTTCAGACACACACACACAGTGTATGGGTTGAAATTAGCATTCTCTCTCCCCCCATATCGTATTAACTTCAGTTTTTGGTTAAGTTAACCTCAAATACTAGGATACAAGTAACTTGCTCTGGGTGAATTGTATGGGTTCCCTACCTCAATGAGACTCCTAGTGTGTTCAGGATTACTGTTAGGGTTTGGGTTAAGGTATAACATATACTTCGTCATTTTTCCTCTCTCGGTTAGATTTGAGGGTTCTTTTTCCATGGATAAAGTTTTGAAATGAGACCAATCACTTAAGTAAGGTGTAAGTAAAAGTTTTATTTATATACGCGCCTTTATAAGTATAAGACCAAGGCGGTTTCCAACATACATACAACAATACAGCAATATAAAAACATCAAAACATAGCATTAAAAACCTTTTACAATAAAACAATAAGCACCACAATTCGTGCCAGCTTGACATGCTGAGGAAGGGGGCAAGGAGAGAGTACTTTAGGGGTCAGGGAGTCAGGGGTAAGCTTGCTCGAACAAGAATGTTTTAACCCCTTCCTAAACTGGGTAAGGGAGGCGGCTGAGCGGAGCTCAAAGGGCAGCGCATTCCAGAGGCTGGGGGCCGAGATGGAGAAGGCCCTCTTAGTGGTGGCAACTAATCTGGCCTCTGGAACCCTTAACAATTGCTGCCCAGTTGATCTGAGTGTGCGGGGCGGATTGTACGGGGAGAGGCGGTCCTCTAAGTACCCTGGGCCCAAGCCATTTAGGGCTCTATACTTACATCTGAATCATGTAATTTCTGATTTTCTGCCTTATACTTCTCACACATATACAAATGCATACACACACATACAGACAATCACAAATATGGGACATTCATTGTGCCAATATGTTACCTTAGTAGAACAGAAAACTATCTTAAATACAAAAGTAATATAATTTTTTGGGTTTTCATTTCTTTCTTTCTTTCTTTCTTTCTTTCTTTCTTTGAGCCTGTACATACAAAGCCATAGGCCCTGGCCTCACACCATCCTGTTTGGATGACACAGGTCATTTGGTGCTCCCTGAGTCAGGACCAGGCAGGCTGGATGCAGATCCAGTGGATCTGTCCTGATCCTGGCCCAAAGGTGCCTTAAGCCAATCTAAAAAGACCAGCTGTTTGCCATGGAATTTCTAGGAAACTCCATGACAGCAGCCATCAGAGTGGATGTCCATGTGTACCCTGTATATGACTCTTCTGTCACATTTGGTGAGAAGACCAATTTAATTTCTATGGTGAAGTGGGAGAATGAAGATCTGCTGAACTTCCCTTCTCATTTTGTCTCTTGTCTCTTTAGATTGTAAGCCTGAGGTCAGAGAAATGTCTAATTAACAATTTGTAAGGAGCTCTGATAGCCTTTTGGCTGAAGAGCAGGGTAATAATAATAAGAGTGCTAAAGTAATATTTTGCATGCCTGTCTATGGAGAAATAAAAGGATCCCCAAGGGTCATGCAGTCCAGTCCCCTTATATGTTATGTGCAAGCGCATAACAGGATTCTTCAGCCCTGGGATAATAAAATAAAACACCATTCCTGGGGCTGGTGGGGAGGGGGGAGGGAAGGGGTAAAAATAAATAAATAGCGTAAATATTATGTATACTCATGAGGGATTAGCTAATAGCTGAGAAGACTTTTGAGACAGGATGCCTGAGCTGGGATTAGCACTCTAGCCTCCCACTTCACCATAGAAATTCACTGGGTGACTTTAGGCAAGTCACATGCTCTCAGCTTCAACTGCAACTCCTAGGTATTCCTTCATGGTAGAAGAAGGGGGTTGGATGACTCTTGGGAATCCCTTTGAATGCTAGGTTTTATCCATGGGAGAATTCCTGTCATTGCACCCCACTCTGCCCCTTCTTCTCTTCTGTGAGGGTCACACTGTCTCAGCCTCAGAGGCAGGGCATGACAAACCTCTCTCTCCAGCTCTCTCAAGCTGATGCTAATGCAAATCTACTTTTAATAATAAGTTTTATTTATAATAATAAGTTTTATTTATAAACTGCTTTTCCGCAGGGATCAAAGCGGTGTACAGGTAAAAATTGCAATGACAGAGTAGATAATACAGAATAAAAATTGCAATACATAAATAAAACTTCAATAAAAACATTACAGTTATACTGTATTTTGCATTTTACTTTTTTTATATATATATTTTTGGCAAGGAGAGTTCAGAATATCCATGAATGAGAGAGTGTGATGTATCCAAAAGGGGGGTTGGATGAGATGACCCTTGGGAATCCCTTCCAATGCTAGGATTTCACCCCCACCTCCTTCTTCTCTTCTGTGAGAATTTGAATGGCAGAGCATGACATAAAGAGGAGAAGGTCTTATCCACCACCGCCTACACACAAAATACTCTCCCCTTCTGTTCTCTTTTGTTTTTCAAAGCAAAGCTGTGGGCAAAGATGGTGGGGACATCACCCTAACAAAGGAAATAGCCTCTGGTAAAACCCAGTATGAATGGTATCTTTTCTTATGCAAATCCTGGCCATCGAATTGTCAGCTGAAAGGTCTCATCCACTTCAATTGGAAATGATTAAAAATCAAAATTCTTACTCATTGATCAAGAAGTACTCAGAATTTCTTCTCTTTAAAATGCTTTCAAAATTTTTGAATAATAGGTATTTCTACCAGTTTTCGAATGTTGAAGAATATTCTTTACATCACTAGTTCTATCTATCTGCTCTGTTTAAAGAGGGGCAGAAACCTAACACTTGCTCCTTGAGTTGGGGAGCCCAAAATGAGAATGAAAAGCTTAAAACATACAAACAAACAAGCTTCATTTATATACCACTTCATACCACCTAAGCAGTGTCTAAGCGGTTTACAACTGTAAGCTAATTTGCCCCCAACAATCTGGGTATTTATTTTAGCGACCTCAGAAGGATGTAAGCCTGAGTCCCTTTGCTGGTCTTGAACTCGCAGCCTTGTGGTTTTGAGTGAGTGGCTGCAGTATAGGCATTTAACCACTGCGCCACCAGGGTTCCTTAGTCTATCCAAGGACCGTTTTGTGTAAAATAAGTACCAACATCCCCTCATGCACACTCACACACTCTCCCGGCCTCTGTAGGGGTATATCTGGAATCTGCTCAGATATATCTATTTATTCTACAGAGGAGGGAGTTAATGAAAGGCTTCCTTCCCACTTTTGCACCCCCTACCTCTCAGGCATATCCTCTGCTATTCAAGTTGTGGTACAGTTAAATGGGATTAGCTGATTTCAGTGGCAGAAATGGACTTGGTTGATTTCAATGGCATGAATGAGCAGATGTCTCGGGGATAAGGGGAGTGGGGAATAATGGTCTGTTTATCTGCTCTATTTTTTAAAGTGGCAGAAATATAACACTTGTTCTTGGAGGGTATGACTTGCCTAAGGCCACCCAAAAGGCTTTAATGGTCAAGCAGGAATCTGAACCCAGGTCTCTAGATTCATATACCAATGCTCAAACCACTACACCATGCATACCATGCACTACATAGTGCACTACAGCATGTAAACCACTACACCATGCTGCACAGTATAGACTTCCATATTTTCTATTAAGGTGGTCATCATACAGGTTTTGCACATACAGGATAACAAAAACAAATTTCCAGTCAATATAATCTTTCTACTCATCTTCCTGAAAATACATTGTCAGCAATTCCAGCCATAGCACTTTTACCATCATAGGAAAACATCACACAGCACAAAATAGAAAGGATTGCCTTCTCTCACCACAGATTTCAGTTAAGGATAGCATCTGGCCTTTTATTTAGTACCAAGATAACCTTAAAAATACAAGCAGATCAGGATAATGATGTTATTTTGAAGATATCATGAACCTTGATCTATCTTTCTATACACATGTGTCTTTTTAAGTACCCATAAACCTATGGATGAATCAAAGTCTTGGGTTAATCTAGGAGCGAATTTTAAAAAATCAAGGTTTTTCATAAGCCCCATGAAATCTATACTCTAGAATGATTATTTACTTCCTGGGCCAAATTTTATGCTTACACCGTGCTTAACAGAACCAGCATGCTATTTCCATAATGCATCTACATCAGTAGCTAAAGATGGAAGAAAAGAATTTATCAGAATAAAAGACAGCTATCAGGAACTTCTGACAGATTTCTTTTCTGGCTCAGCAAGCTTTCCTCAGTTGGATTCCACACAGCTATCTTGTTTTCATAAACAGCTATATAATTCTTTCAGTGTGCACATTCGTTTACTGTTAACTTTAGCCTCTCAGCTGGCTCTTGGTTCCTACATGTTGCTATTCTGAATCACAGGCAGTTGGTAGCTGTTAACTTTTCCTTGGCTGCCTTGTCTTCCATATTAATATATAGATCAGACTTTCCCCTGGAAATTAATTTAACAAGATTTTGGTCACTGCTTGTATATAAAAAAATTGATCATGAAAATGAATAATTTTTCTATCCTTTTATCAATTATTCCTTATTTTATCTGTTTTACTCATGGTAGTCTCAATCCATCACACTCTTCTGTAAGGGAGAAATGAAATGTATACACAAACAGCATGACAACCAGGCATGACATATTTTCAACTTAGGAATCTATTTTTCAACACAAAATGAAGCATAAGAGGTTGTCCTCAAAATAATGTCTCTGGGTAATGTGTGAATGGTTAAAGAGAGATTCCAGTTCTCTGGTGTCGCAGATATTTATTGAAACTAAAATTAAAATGTATGTCTCAAAACTTCAGCAGAACAGAGACAATTTTGAGTTTGGGAATATCTGTAGATGTGCCTAGTGATAAGATTGTGCTTGCAAATTCCAGATTTTTTTTCTTCTAAATTTGGGAAGTCTTGACTCCAGAGATCACTTTTGGTCTGCAAAAAATCCATTTCTTCAAAATGAATCTGGAATGTTCCCTTTCAGGTTCTAACTGTGTGGCATGGTCAGTGTTATTATCAAATGTCAGACATTGTCTCATGTCATGAAAGATTATTATGAAAGGCAGACCCCCTCCCCCACCACATACACTGTATTTTCATTTGAAATGAGAAATTTTAAGTTTTGGTGATGAAAGCTCAAAGAAGACTGAACCCTAAACTGTATACTGAGAAAGACCTTACTCATGGTATAAATGTCTTATTTACTGGAGACATCTAGAAATTGGGTGATGGAAATTATATCATTTGAATCCAAACCTAATACCAAATCTTGACTTATGATTTGTTTGGCTATTGACTCATAATTACCTTCACTATGACTGACAAAACCACCAAAGAAGTAATTGGTGAAGGAGTATACACTGAATTTCTATAAAAAATAAGGGTTTAAAGAGATAATGAAGTAAGTGTACAAAATCATATTGTAACAAGTTCTTTGGCCTTGCCAGAGGACAGCATTTCAGATTTCACCCAGAGCTAGTCTAAGTGGCAGTTTGTATTAGGATCTTTCCTGTTTCATTTGTGTTGAAAGTACAGGTACCTAAGTACAAATACATCATGGCTCTTCAGTCATGATGGGTGTGTATAAACTGCATTTTCCCTTGAAATTGCATTTTCCCATGCTGGGTTGGACTAGCATAAGTATACAAAAATGGATAAAATGATAAGGCTCACTTTATTAATATATAGAAAATCTTTAAATGATCAATTCACATATTAATCGTTTTCATGCATAAGCAGTGACTCCAATCTTGTTCAGTTAATTTCCAAGGAAACACCCAGTTATTGTATTAAAAACAAGACAAGACATTCATAGAGAGGTTAACAGTTACCAGCCAACTGTTATTTGCATTGTAATTACTAGCACCATGTAGCCAATATTTTTTTACAGTCTCAAGATGTAAAGGGGAAAAATGGTGGGGGATATGTGCTAAAATGGCATTTTGTCCAGTTAAATATTCTACAGCCTTCTTCAGGGACAATAAATTAGCAATGCCTACAAAGATCTCTAACAATCTGTTTCTAAATTTCATTAAATGACCATTTCATTAAGTGGCAATATTTTCAGAGATCTCTGTAGGGCATTTGAGTCTTCAACTAATAAACATCTCCTTTTAAAAACATTTTGTCTGCCTTTTTTCATTGGGTTTCATTAGATGTTATCTTTTTCTTTCCTCTTTTTTGTATATCAAGAAGACTCAACACCAGTTACAACATAAACAACTTTAGAAAAACAATCATAGAATCATAGAATCGTAGAGTTGGAAGAGACCACAAGGGCCATCCAGTCTAACCCCCTGCCATGCAGGAAATCCAAATCAAAGCAACCCCGACAGATGGCCATCCAGCCTCTGTTTGAAGACCTCCAAGGAGGGAGACTCCACTGCACTCCGGGGGAGTTTGCTGCACTGTCAAACAGCCCTTACTGTCAGGAAGTTCCTCCTAATGTTGAGGTGGAATCTCTTTTCCTGGAGCTTGCATCCATTGTTCCGGGTCCTAGTCTCTGGAGCAGCAGAAAACAAACTTGCTCCCTCCTCAATATGACATCCCTTCAAATATTTAAACAGGGCTATCATATCACCTCTTAACCTTCTTTTCTCCAGGCTAAGCATCCCCAGCTCCCTAAGTCGTTCCTCATAGGACATGGTTTCCAGACCCTTCACCATTTTAGTTGCCCTCCTTTGGACATGCTCCAGTTTCTCAATGTCCTTTTTGAATTGTGGCACCCAGAACTGGACACAATACTCCAGGTGGGGCCTGACCAAAGCAGAATACAGTGGCACTATTATTTCCCTTGATCTAGACACTATACTTCTATTGATGCAGCCTAGAATCGCATTAGCCTTGTTAGCTGCATTCTTACTAGAGAGTCATGCAAAATATTTTGCAAGGTGGTCAGTCAATAATGCAGCTCTACAGCTGAATCATTCCCATTCTGGAAAAGTGTAATTATCTTCTGGAAATGGGCATGCCTTCTGAGAATTCGAGATAATAATTTCAAAATTTAAAAGGCAAGGTCATAACAATCTGTATACAAAGCACCAGTTTCCAGTGGCATCCCTGCACCAGGTATCACCAGGTGAGAGGACATGGCTTCTGGGGGTAGGGCTTCCAGGTGGCATGTGCTTCCCCTCCTTATAGCACTCTGTCGGGGATGACACAGAAGGGCAGTGCATGAGGGGATCATGCACTTGAAGTGCAGGATGGTGTAGGGATGGTAAGAGTGCATTTCGGGGTGCATGGAATGGCACAGGGAGGGTGGGAGCACATGCAGGGAAGGTCAGAGTGTGCAGGGAGCTTGAGACTGCATGGGGCGGGTGGGAGCACACATAGAAGAACACAGCATGTCATGGGGAGGGTGAGAGTGAGCTCAGGGACAGCACAAGTGGGGAGAAGGTCCAACCTGGTGTCATCTCCCTTCTGGAGTGTCACTCAGTGCACACCACACCACCACACAGCCATAGTGACACCACTGCAAATTCTGTTTGTGAAAATGCAAAACAAATCTAATGCTGCAATTCCAGTTGTACTCTCCTGTATATAGGCCCACTGAACACAGCAGTTCACCATTCTCTTCTAAATAGACATGTATAGTACTGTGCAAAAAAATAACAATGAAAGACATGATCCAAAACTGAAAGTAGGAGGTGCTGGCCAACAAGTTCTAAACTAAAAGCACAAGCAAAAACATGGTCATATTTACTTCATCAAACAACATCATGGAAAAGCAGTAGAATTCTGCAGAACATTTAGCCAAGAGTAAACTGCATACTTTCAGAGTTGCTAAAATGTATAAATCATTTCTGCATATCTTACTTGCTAAATCAGAAGGGCAGATACAAAAACCTAGGGAAAATAACAGAAATGAAATAGAAAACAGTTATGTGAAACAGTTGTGCTTTGCCTTTAAGGGTTAACTTGATTGTTTTACCAAGGCAATTTGATCTAGCAGAAAGAAATAGATGTGTTTACAGCACTTTGGCATTTTAAAACAAATTTGCAAAAACTTTAGGGCAGTTGTTTTTCCAGATGTTTTAGACTTCAGCTCTCAAAAGCTCCAGACAATGATCACGAGTTTCTGAAATCTGAACTTCAAAATTTCTAGAAGGTCAGAGGTTGAAAAATACTGTCTTTTGATGTCTTTAATCTAGATTCTGAACCAAACATCACAAAGCACCTATGCTGTTCTAGTAACTGCTTTCTTAAGTGGGGCTAGAAGATCCTCTTGATATGAAGCATATGAAAGCTAGACATTATAATAATAACACGTCTTTTGACATAGGTTCTGGATCTTGACCTCAATACAATAGTCCCCTGCTAAAATCTAGAATTTTATCTCATTATGCCTTTATTAATATCTTTCCTCACAGAAGACTAGAATAACATTTTGCTGTATTTTCTACTATAAGGATATTTGGCATTCAGTTACCAGGAATGCTGAAAGTGAATTGTTAACCAATCATCCTCCACCATAATGGGATGCCAAGGTGTACAAAGATCTAAAAATCTCCTCTCCTGCTACCTACCAAGGGAAACCTATTTAATGACAAAACCTCAAGCCAACTGTCCACTTTCCAACAGATGAAGTATGGAGGATGGGTTTTTTCCCTCAAGCAATGAGGAAAAAATTCCTAGCTAGCCCTTAGGTGACCAGCAAAGACCACACTGCACTAAGGGTGCACTAAGGGTGGGTCACAAATTGGGAAGTGGAGCCATTCTAAGGGTCATCAGGCTTAAGTAGCCTTCTCAGTTGCCCTCTATCACATGGCACAGCTTGACCGATCATGACAAACTAATACTACCATTTGGCTTCTGTTCATGGAGGCCAACAAAGAGTCCTCCTGTCCCACAGCTGTTTTGTTGCACAGTCAGGGACAAATTATTATTGTTTTGAGGGGATGTACTAATATAAATAATGAATGTTTCTGCTCAGAGGTTTAATTTTCAGATTTCCATATTTTAAAATTCATTTTAATTCATGCAATTTTGAGGTTCTACACGACACATTATCTTTGGCATGTCAATTTTATAAATAAATAAATAAATAAAGTTACTTTGAAATTACACCCACTTAGAAGTCGTATTTTCAAGTTCATTTGTTAATGTATTCTTTGTATCAATGCCTGCATGACGCAAAAGTTGAGAATGTCTGCTGTTCCTCAGTGAATGTGGGAATAGATGGTTTAAACATCTGTTCATGCCTGTCTATCACTTGTCCACCTAGAAACAACTCCTTTTTGTCAATTTTTCATATTAAAAAAACCCTTGGAATTATAGATTCAGCTGATTAAAAAGCAAATACACATCCAGTTGATTAGCTCCCATGGCATCAGGATACAACAGCTCACTAAAGATGTTTGCAAAATTATTGATCTTTTTTGAAGTTGGTATAATGTCTGTACATGCCATGAAGATGACAACCTTCAAACTGTGAGGGGAGAAAACTGAAATTTAAAAAAAAAGGCAAAAGTAGTGGAAAATTAAAGTAACAACTATAACTTGGTAAATTAGATTGGGATTGTTGTGGCAACTGCCAATGTGGGGAGAAGCTAAATGCCCTTTGGCCTTTCTTCCAGTCCCTGTACTTGATTCAAACTTGCTAACTGTCAACATCAGATGGTTAGAAAGATGCCCTTTTGATGGCTTCCCAGTGCTCAGCAGAAAATGATACTGGGGCATTGTGGGAGGGGGATCAAAATCTCAAATTTGTCAGTTGCAGATTGCAGTGCTACTGCCACTTGCTGTCAAAGCTAGACTGATGGGGGGGGGATCATCATTCACACACAACTATAGGGCCCCACTACATCATACTTGTTAAACCTTTAATAACTGAATCCACCTTGCAAACCAAATGTAAGTCCTTCTCACATAGAACATTGTCACTATCTTAACCTGTAAGAAAACCTTCCAAATATAAAGGAAATATAGGTTGGTTGGTTTGTTTGCTTTTCAAAAAGAAGCAAATGGAGCCTGCTTTTCAGCATCCTGCTCCCACAGTCAAATTATTTAACTGAGGTTTTCATTACCAAATGAGCAAAGTATGAAAATATGTAAGCTGGATCTCTTTTGGTCTAAGCGAGGAGGGACACATATCACCCCAATTTGGTTTTTTTGTTTTGTTTTGTTTGGTTTTTGACCACAGAAATCTCATGTACTGAACTGAATCTTTTCTTAGTCTTGCATGCAAAATAAAGAAGCAAATAGCTTTCCAGAATACTTGATAAAATATATAGTCTTTGATGTGCATAGATAATAGTTTCCACAACTCTTCCTCTTTTATTTTTATTTGGGTCAGCTGCTCAGTTGGCAATATATGATATGAACTATGGATTTACCATCTACCTCCTTCATATGCATCATTTTACTGTCCTGAATAGAACATTGCAATAATATAGAATCACCTTTTATCCTTTCTTTTGCAGGATGAAAGAGATACACCGGAACCAATAGTTCTTTCCACCCAAACTCTTCTTCCTTTTACATTCTCTTCTCAGCAACAAGTATCTAAAGATAAAGTCAGATCTAGACTCACCTGATGACCCATATTCCTTATAATGCTCATTATGTATTTTAGAACATATCTATGTGGGTTCAGCAGTGATTGGGTTTTCCCTTAGCAATAATGAAACAAACTGCATTTGGTGAGATAAAACAGGCCATGCTTTAAAAATTGGTTATAGCTTTTAGAGGCTGAGCTTTAGAGGCTTCAGCATTAGCTGAGAACCAAGCATTGATTGATTCACCTGTCACTCAATGGAAACCAATCATCCTGCCTGCTTGCTGGGCATGAAACCAATTTACCCAGCCCTGCTACTTATAACCTGGAATGATGTACTTGTTATTCCACAGGGGTATAAGACTGGGACAAATCACCTGCCCCTGAGCTGGTCATGGCCCTTCTAGCCCATAACCCTAAGTTCCTGTAACAAGATACGATCAATCCCCAAGCTGATCTAGAGTCAGGATTAAAAATCAAAGTTGTGGTAAAATTAAACATGCGATAAAGGATGATATTGCAAATAAACCCACAGAAACATGAATACAGAGACTGGGAGGCTGGGGATGAAACTGGGCATATTGCTAGACATCAATAAAAATTTTATTGAAAGCGGTTGAGTTGAACTGATATATATATATATATATATATATATATATATATATATATATATATTGCAGTCCAGGCATGTATCATTATCCTTTCAGAGTTACTTATGTCATTGGTATGATTTTTTGTTTGTATGTTTAAAAAGTAATGCTCAAGAACATGTTGTCACAACCACTTTAATTACTAACACTATAGGGCTTGACAGACAATGGCTAAAAGCCACCCTTTTTTGCCCCTGGTCAGTGCCGCAGCAGTCACATGCTGTGGCACGAACATGCTCCCTAAAAGAAGCCACTCAAGGCAGCTTCTTATTTAGGGGTGTCACAGGTGCACTAACGTGTCATGATGATGCCCTTCCGCACAGCACCATTTGGGTGCTCTGACACCTGTGCGTCATCATGGCACACCCCGTAAGATGGTGCACAGGCGTCGATAGTAGGACTTGAAGCATGTAAACACTGAGCCCTACCAAGCTCTACTTTCGAACCCAGGCCGACACAAAGCACCCATTTGTACCAGCCCTACGTTCCTTTTAGGTTAGCACCCTAGGCCTTTTCATGCCACTGCTCCCACTTAATAGTCACGAGCAGCTGCAAATCTGATAAGTATGCCCCCAATTCTGTCATCCAAGTCATTGATAAAGATGTTGAATAGGACTGGGCCAAGGACAGAACCCTGTGGGACCCCACTGGTCACATCCCTCCAGGATGAAAAGGAGCCATTGTTGAGCACCCTTTGGGTTCAGCAGTCAACTAATTACAAATCCAGTTGCCTTGTCCAGCCCACATTTTACAAGCTTGTTTGCAAGACTGTCATGAGGAATCCTGTCAAAGGCCTTACTGAAATCATGATATACTATATCCACAGCATTCCCTTTATTCTATGTAGGATTCATTGTAGGAAGTATAAGATATATACAGGAGATAGATATATGATATAGGATATAGTAGAACAGTTTTGGCATTTTCACCATATAATTGTGAAGTAGCTGTTGCTTTAGATGTTTTGTAAAACAGATGCCTAAAACAATTTATGCAAAACTAACATATTCTCTGTGCATTCATGTAAAATAAAACCCCACACAATAATTCATAGAATCTAGGCAGCTGCAGCATTGGAGACGCCCAGGCTTCTTGTCCTGGGTGACTTCAACATCTCCCTCACGGCCAGCCATGTTCCATCCGGTGCGACTCGGGAATTCATGGAGACCATGACGGCCATGGGCCTGTCCCAGCTGATACAGGGTCCTACGCATTGTGCGGGTAATACTCTCGATTTGTTCTTCTGTTCGGATGCGGAGAATCCGTGGGTGGAAATAGCTAATGTTTCCCCCCTGTCATGGACGGATCATTTCCTGGTAGAGGTGAAAGTCAAGGCCTCTACCCAGATCCCCCCGGGGGGTGGTGGACCTGTTAGGATGGTCCACCCTCGAAGGCTGATGGAACCTGAGAGGTTCCAAGAAGCCTTAGAGGGGCTCACGGTTGGAAGTGACGGCGACTCTGTTGATGCCCTTACCGGTATTTGGAATACCGGTCTTTCGAGGGCTATACACAGGATCGCTCCCAAGCGCCCTCTCAGGCCCGCTTCCAAACGTAAGCCCTGGTATACGGAAGATCTCCGGGCGAGGAAGCGGGTTCTGCGATGGCTAGAGTACCGTTGGCGGAAACACCTTCGCTTAGACGACAAGGCTCTCCTAGACCAACTGTTAGAGGACTATGGAGAGGCAATACGAGCAACAAAGAATTCGTTCTATGGTGCTCGTATTGTGTCCGCTGAGTCGCGTCCGGCAGAGTTGTTCAGGGTGGTCAGGGAGCTAACTCAGCTCCCTCCCGCCCTGAACCAGATCCTTGAACCTTCTAAGGCCTGCTGCGACTTGTTCAACGACTTTTTTGCGGATAAAACCTCTCATATAAGCGAAGGTCTGAACGCTGACGTTACAGCAGATCCTAGGGTAGAAGTGTCCAGAGCCTCCGTGGACTATGTTAAACTGGATCAGTTTGAGTTGGTGAGTACCGAGGATGTGGACAAGATCCTTGGAAGTGTTCGGAAAACAACCTGCTCTCTTGATCCCTGTCCCTCGTGGTTAGCGGCCCAGGGGGGACCGGTGGTAACATCTTTGTTGCACCGGATAATTAATACATCTCTGAGGGATGGGCTATTTCCATCGGATCTCAAATTGGCCATTGTAAAACCGATCCTAAAAAAGCCCTCCCTCGACCCCCTGGTACATAATAATTATCGGCCTATTTCGCTGCTACCATTTTTGGGAAAGGTGATCGAGAGGGCGGTTGCGATCCAGCTTCAGGCGGTCTTGGATGAAACGGATTATCTGGACCCATTTCAAACTGGCTTCCGGGCGGGTTACGGGGTTGAGACGGCCATGGTCGCCTTGGTCGATGATCTCTGTCTGAGCATCGACAGGGGAAGCGTGTCCCTGCTGGTGCTCTTGGACATCTCAGCGGCTTTCGATACCATAGACCATGGTATCCTTCTGGGACGCCTGGCAGAGGTGGGAATCGGGGGCACTGCGCTCCAGTGGTTCCGCTCCTACCTCTCCGGGAGGTCCCAGATGGTGCAGCTGGGAGACGTGTGCTCTGATGAGAGGCTCCTAAAAACTGGGGTCCCTCAAGGAGCCATTCTGTCTCCCATGCTATTTAACATTTACATGAAACCGCTGGGAAAGATCATCCGGAGACATGGGGCGCGGGGTTATCAGTACGCTGATGACACCCAAATCATTTTCTCTATGTCTCCGACTGATGCAGTGACTGGGGATGGCGTCTCTCCTCTCGTGGCCTGTCTAGAGTCAGTAATGGGCTGGATGAGGGAAAACCGACTCAAATTGAATCCAGAGAAAACGGAGGTACTAGTGATAGGTTCTCCTGGTCCAGGAATGGCGGTGGTTCCACCTGTCCTGAACGGGGTCACGCTCCCCGTGAAGGACTCCGTGCGCAGTCTGGGCGTGCTTCTTGACTCGTCGCTTCACCTGACCGCTCAGGTGAATGCGACGGTCAAGAGCACCTGTTATCAGCTTCGGCTGATTCGCCAGCTGCGCCCATACCTGGCCCAGAGGGACCTAGAAACTGTTGTACATGCTCTGGTAACTTCGAGATTGGACTTCTGCAATGTACTCTACATGGGGCAACCCTTATACCAAACTCGGAAGCTGCAAATGGTGCAGAATATGGCAGCCCGGCTGGTTACTGGTGCTCCCAGAACCAGCCATATAACACCGGCGTTAAAAGATCTCCATTGGCTGCCCATTCGTTTTCGAGCTCAATATAAGGTGTTGGTGATTACCTATAAAGCCCTAAATGGCTTGGGCCCAGGATACCTAAAGGACCGCCTCTCCCCGTACATTCCGCCTCGCACCCTCAGAACGTCTGGGCAGCAGCTACTGAAGGTGCCTGGGGCTAGGTTAGTCTCCACTACTCGGAAGACGTTTTCCATAGCTGCCCCAGCCCTTTGGAATGCGCTGCCCACAGAGCTCCGCTCGTCCACGACCCTGGCCCAATTTAGGAAGGACCTTAAAACCTTCCTATTCCAACAGGCATTCCCCGATTAAATATCCTGTGGGCCTCCCTCCTCTTACGTGGCCAAGAGGTTGGGCTATGGGGCTTTTTGCTGTTGGGTTGATTTATTGTGTTGTTACTTTGTGTACTGTGTTTTTAAATTGTCTGTATTTTAACTTGCTGTGAGCCGCCCTGATCGTAGGAAGGGCGGCATATAAATAAAAATTTTTATTATTTATTTATTAGTAATTATTTATTTGGTAACAAGTTTTCAAGGAATTGTCAACTACAACTCACAGCCAATGAAACTTTGGTCACAAAGCAAAATAAGAGATAAGAATTCTTCTTATTTAGAGAGAGGGTGTGTGTTGTAATCCATAAAATGACTGGGTAATATTTACTTTGAAAGAAATAATTGGTCATAAAGTTGATATACTCATACACTATTCTCCTCTCAGACACTGTTTTTGATCAACATCTGTAGTGCTTTAAATATAAGAATGGGGCATCTGTATCAGGTTACATGTGCAAAAGGACTATATAAACTGTTAAATTGGCTAAGTTAGTAAATCAATTCTTAAGCAGGTTTGCCAAGCAGATTTAACACTGATTTATGCACCTTGAGGAGTACATAAAAGACTAGTCTCCTGGGATGATTCTTATATAAAAGAATTTACTAGGCTCATCAATCCATCTGCTCTGTTTTCCCATTTTGGACTACAGAATTGCAAGCTTTCCCCCTAATGTACAACAGAAAATAGTATTTTACCATACCAGGATCAGGCTTTGGATAACTAATTTGTACACTGGGAAAAAAAGAAGGGCTTTCTGAAATCTTCGGGTTTATTTCAGGTGCTTCAATTCTGTTCAGCTCATACCACTAAAATGTTAAACATAGCCATGATGTTTCTATTCTGATACTATTTTTGACTATTCATAGTTTAATAGCTGGGGTGGCAATCTCAGGGATCATTGCTTCCTTTTATCAACTTGCTTGATACTTAACATTATCTTTTAAAGTTGTTGTCTTGCCACATCTTTCTTTCTACAGGATCTGTAAAAGGTATAGAGAGCTATATTCTCCACTGCTCTGCTTAGTTCCTGCAAATTCATAACTGTGACTTCCTCGATAGAATATATCCTTCCTCTCTTTCTACTTCCCTCTTCCTTTCCCAGCATTATTGCTTTTTTCTAATGAGTCCTCTCTTGTCATGATGTGTCCAAAATATGACAGCCTAAGTTCTGTCATTTTGGCTACCAGAGAGATTTGTGACTTGATCTGTTCTAGAATCCATTTGTTCATCTTTCTGGCTGTCCACAGAATCCTCAGCACTTCCTATCTTGTTTCTTAATTGTCCAGTTCTCACATCCATACATGGTAATAGGGAACACAGTGGCTTGTATGATTCTAACTTTTGTGCTCAGTTGTATATCTTTGCATTTTAGGAACTTTTCTAGTTAAATCTAGTTCTTTTCTAGTTAAATCTAGTTCAGGACATTGAGAAACTGGAGCGTGTCCAAAGGAGGGCGACTAAAATGGTGAAGGGTCTGGAAACCTTGCCCTATGAGGAACGACTCAGGGAGCTGGGGATGTTTAGCCTGGAGAAGAGAAGGTTAAGAGGTGATATGATAGCCCTATTTAAATACTTGAAGGGATGTCATGTTGAGGAGGGAACAAGCTTGTTTTCTGCTGCTCCAGAGAATAGGACCCGGAGCGATGGATGCAACTGCAGGAAAAGAGATTCCACCTCAACATTAGGAGGAATTTCCTGACAGTAAGGGCTGTTCGACAGTGGAACACACTTCCTAGGAGTGTAGTGGAGTCTCCCTCCTTGGAGGTCTCCAAACGGAGGCTGGATGGCCATCTTTCGGGAATGCTTTGATCTGGATTTCCTGCATGGCAGGGGTTTGGACTGGATGGCCCTTGCGGTCTCTTCCAACTCTATGATTCTATTATTCTTTTATAGCTGCCCTCCACATTCTTAATCTACTTTTGGCTTCCTGAATACAGTCCCTGTTCCTGTCAATGTTTGACTTCAAGTGTGAGAGTTCTTTTATTATTTCTATTTCCTTATTGTCTAGATACAAATTGTGTAGATTTTATGTGGTCAATGTTTTTATTTTCTTTATGTTCAACAGGAGGCCTGTCTTTGTACTTTTTTCTTTGCTCTTTCTTAGTAGTTGTCCCAAGTCTGTGAGGTTTTCTGCTAGTATTATGGTGTCATCTATGTATCTTAGGCCCTCTTCAGACCAGCCATTAAGACTGGCCTGGAAGCGGAGTCGGGGCATTGGGTCCAGATGATGCACTCCCTGACTCTGCCCCCAAGGTGCCATAATGCCATGCACTGCTCCACACGGTGCACAGCATCATGGAGTCCCTCTGGCACTGCATCCATACAACGGAACACTGAAGGTGCACAGCCAAGCCATGGCAGTGAGGCTACAGCAACCATTCCAGGGCACAAAAAGGAGCTGCTTTTTGTGGCTCCTTTTTGTGCCCTGTAAAGGCTAGATTGGGACAACAATGTGCGGTTGCTGTGGCCCTGATCTGGCTAGGAAAGAGGTGGCATTGTGCCGCCCCTTCAGGGTGGTCTATCAAGTCCCTTAGATTATTAATATTTCTTCCTCCTATTTTCACTCCCTTTATTCTGTGTCCAAGCCTGCTTTTCATATAATATGTTCTGCACATAGGTTGAATAGGTAGGTTGATAACATGCAGTCTTCTCTGACCCCTTTGCCAATTGGGAGCCATTCTGTTAATCCATTCTTCTCTTCTGACAGTAGCCTCTTGTCCTGAGTACAGATTTCTCATTAGGACTATCAGATGTATTGGTACTCCCATGTCTTTAAAGGCAGGCCACAGCCTTTTATGATTTATTGAATTAAAGGTTTTGCTCTAGTCTATAAAGCACATGCTGAGTTTCTTCTGGAATTCCTTGGTGTGCTCCATTAGCCATTGTATATTTACAATGTGGTTCCTAGTGCCTCATTCTTTCCTGAATCCTTGTTGGACCTCTGCAATTTCTCTCTCCATGTATGATTGGAATTTTAAGCATAATTTTGCTTGCGTGGGAGATTAGTGCTATGGTCCTATAGTTGCTGCAGTCTTTTGTATTTCCTTTTTTGTGGATGGGAATGTATATTGATCATTTCCAATCTTTTGGCTATCGTTTTGTTTTCCATATCTCTTTCATATGTTGGTTAGCACTTGGGTTGACTCTGTCAATGGGATTGCAGCAGTTCAATTGGAATATTATTTGTTCACAGTGACTCGTTTTTCACTATTTATTGTCCTACTTGAAATAAAGAGACCAAATACATACATAGGTTGAAAATTGGCCACTTTATTTAATTTAACCTATTTAACTGTCTTCTTGAAAACCTGTAAAATTGAAGGGAGCAACCTGGTGTGGGAGCAGCTGTGGCAGGTGGTCTATTCACCATACCACCTCCTCAGCATCCCCTGAGCAAAACACCTAAGATGTTACATTTTGCACATTGTGTGTGTGTGTGTGTGTGTGTGTGTGTATATATAAAATGTTTGTATGTTGCAGTTATTGAATTATGGCATATACATAGCCTGAGATACATTAGCTATGCAAATGTTAAGTTAAATTTACCCTTTTTGCTTCCATTGCAACCGCCAAAACCGTACAATGTTCTTTTCTGCCAATTTCCCATCTGAAATAATAGATAACTTTTTTTCTCATGTAGGAAGAGTAAATCCAAGAGATCAAATATGGCATCTGCAGGCAGAACTTTAGCCCTTAAGGTAGATCTTGCTCAAATCCTTTTTCAGAAAGTTGAAAGCACATATATTGTTCAGTGAAATATATTTTGGGTTTTCTCTTTCCCTTGTCTAGAGCACAGCATTATCTTATACCTTAGGGTAACAGTAGCAGATCAGAGTCAATCCTCTCCTTGCCTACCAATGCAAATTTTAAACATGAACTTGGTGTGCTTGCACTAAATTAACAGTAGGGAAATGATGCAGGGGGGAAATCTGTACACTGTGAAAATCTAATATAAACCTGATAGGAAAAAATAATCCTATTACTGGACTCTGCATATCCATTTTGAGCGGAACCCTTTGCAATAAACACATGGTTTAAAAAAAGCAGAAAGGAATGGATGGTCTAAATAAATATTGTGCTACTCTTCTCTCAATAAGTGTAATAAAAGTAAGACATAAAAAATCTACAGCCTTGTCCTTGTGAGAAAGGTGAAAATATGTCTGCAAAGAGTACAAATATCTGAATAACCATATTATCCTGTGCATATTGACTCAGAAGTAAGATTCATTTTGTTCAGTGGGGCTTAGTTCCAAATAAATGTACATTGGATTACAGCTTTTGGGGAAGGAAGGCTGTGTTTTTTTCCTTAGACAAGTTCATGAAGTATGGCAAATACTAGTTGTATACTATCCAATCAGACAAAAAGAGTAGAACTTTTCTGCTGGATTACTCATATATATATATATATATCCTGAAGAAGAAGAAGACCAGCATGTAAAATGCATTAATGGTGAAAGGTTTGGAAACCATGCTCTATGAGGAACGACTTAGGGAGCTGGGGATGTTTAGCCTGGAGAAAAGAAGATTACGAGGTGATATGATAGCCCTGTTTAAATATTTGAAGGGATGTCATATTGAGGAGGGAGTAAGCTTGTTTTCTGCTGCTCCAGAGAACAGGACCCGGAACAATGGATGCAAGCTACAGGAAAAGAGATTCCACCTTAACATTAGGAGGAACTTCCTGACAGTTTGTTCGACAGTGGAACAAACTCCCACAGAGTGTAGTGGAGTCTCCTTCTGCGGAGGTATTTAAGCAGAGGCTAGATGGCCATCTGTCGGGGTTGCTTTGATTTGGATTTCCTGCATGGCAGAAGGGGGTTGGACTGGATGGCCCTTGTGGTCTCTTCCAAATCTATGATTCTATGATTAATCTTATCAGTAGGCTTTGGAAGAGCAGACCAATTAAATCTATGTAACTTAATAAGTGTTAAATCACAATTCAACCATTATTCAGTGGTTCTGCCTTAGTTGGATCTATGGTTAGAATGCAGGCCAAATTTTACAACAACACTATAACCAACATTGTGATTTGTAGATTTCATTGAGTTATCCAGTTATTGATAGGTTACAACAACCAGTATTGGTATGTATCATATGGCCATTTTATTTGTAGTTTAGGTATTTAGTTAGAGAGAAGAAAAAAAGATAAAATAATGTTTTTGTTGGGGGGGCTGGCAGAATAGGAATAATAAAAGCAGTGAATATCACAATGATAAGAAAAATTTAATAAAACATGCCCAACAATTTATACATCCTTTCTATTTTAGAGAAACATATGAGGTAATTGTTAATTTAGCTAGCATAGAAGGTTTTCTAAATTTGGGAGTTATGTTTGTCAGGTAATTGGGGAGCATATACCTTAACCCTGAAAATGGGTATTTTATATCCTGATGTAAATGACATTGTAGTTTCATGACCCAGTTTCTTTATTTAATCATGGCTTTAGCTTTGGAATACCAAAATATATACTAGGTGTAAGTCCACAGGTCTATAGTTTCTCAGTCACCCGGCTTCTCCACTTTGACTGAAAAGCATTTGTTACCATCAGTGAAGACTGTTGGTAAATGGGTATGTGTGGAATTTTAACCAAAAATTAATCATATTCATCCAAACATGGACCTTCATGGAAATTATGTCCTCTCAAGGCAAAGGGCTGCATTTGAAATTCAGGACAGCAAATATAGCTCTCAAGGGTTTAGTTGCCTATGGTCCAAAACTACCATAAGTAAACAACTGGCACCTGTACAACATCTGAGCTACCCCTGGCTATAAACACTTGGGTAAATGAGAAGATGTGGTGTCCTCATTTTGTTCTGGCAGATGGCTGAAAGCCACTATTTCCTGCTCCCAGATAGCCTATGTAGGGGGAAATTTATTCCTTAAAGGTTCATGAACAGAGGCTGTTAGTAGACTGAACACAACAGCTTATTTAGACAGATATAGGGCCAAATGGAGTCTGGCATGTATGCTCAATTAACTAGCTACCAAGCAGTTATATCAAGCTGTATATACAGTTTTACAAAATGATGTCATAGCAGAAATTAAGCATCAAATAGCTATGACAGTCATATAAACTCACCAATAATAAGCAAACAATTTCCAAACTATGCACTTCATACCTGCTCTTTGTGTCTCACGCTAGTGTTTTAGTTAGTAATAAAGTGGAACATGTCAGGATGTTTCAGGATTCATCTCAGAACATATTGCACATGTATGTTTTACCTTGAAATTCTGGAAAGCTTATAACATTTTCTATTTCTTATAAGACTGTTTCTTCAGCATGGCTGTACTTTACTTAGAACTTAGGGCCTTTTTTTTTTTTTTGGCCTTTCTTCTTTACTACTTTTAATATTTATGGGAATAGTGATTACCTTCACTATGCTTTTTTCTCCCTTTAACTTAATTGCCAGAAAGAGTAGCATAATAAAAATCATTGGCCCAAATCATTGCTTTCCCATCATGCTTTACTTAAAAGGACTCAACTACATGATGTGGCCTTAGCCCTGTTCAATGTTTTGTTGGAGCAGAGCGCAGGGACAGGGTAAAAAATATGGGGCCACACTCATAGGCTACACTTTCAATTTTATTGCACTTACCTGCCCTGCACTTTAGGTTCCTGACCTAAACTGTGAGGAGGGGTCTACGTGAAACTTTTAACTCAGCCACCAACTCAGTCTTCTACCTCACTGAATACGCTGTAGGCCATTGCTTGTCTTGTTTATTTTTACTTGATTATTTTAATTGGTCAGTCTGTTTAATTGATGTTTTAGGGGAGGGAGGGAATAACTGGGAGGGAGGGAGGGAATAACTGGGATATTGGGGCTTGTGTGGATTTTTTAAATTGTAAACTGCCTTGATTGTCTTTTGATAGAGAGGCGGGGTAAAAATAAAGATGATGATGATGATGACGATGATGACGATGATTCACTAGAGCAGAATTTATGCATAACTGAGAGTCCTGGTAAACTTTCTATACATGTTCAAGCAAACACAAGTAGTCCACAGCCAATGCCACTTCCATCACATATAGCCTCTTCTGAATACAAGGAGGTCATGGGGGCACAGAGAGACCAGTGTTTCAGGGCTGACACCTGTGAAACTTATGACAAAGTGTCTGAGAGTGTCAGAACCAGTTAAGATCAAACAAAATATTACAAATATCCAGTGATTATATATTCACTTCATGTATTCAGTTCATATATAATCACTGTCTTATGTTAAATATATATTTTGATGTATATAGTTCTCTGTGTTATAACCTTGCATAGTGTTGGGGGTTGGGAAAAGTAAGGTGGAATATTAAGGATGAAGTTTGGCTTGTGGATGGGGCTCTACCAACGGGTTCAGAATGTAAGAATGTAATGGTTTTTCAAGGTTAAGGTGGCTGGGAGCAGCCTGGTTGCCATGATGATCTGACCATGGGTGGGTGTGGTGTGGAAGCCCTCTGGCTGGGGAAGGAGGGGTTGGTTTAAAAGTGGGAATTTTTTTCCTGTGCCTTCAGATTCTGCAAAGGAGTGCTTGTGGTTACTTCTGCTGTGCATCTTACAATAAACTTTCTTGTTTTTGCAATAAGTTGGTTGTGGATCATTGGTCAGAAGATTCCAGTTCTCACAGAGAGCCACTGTGGAGTGGGGGGGGGGAAGACTACAGTTCTATTATGAATCAATGTGGCATAATTCTATTTTGGGGGAATCATGACTTTGCAAGATGTAGCTCTGCCAGCACAAAACAGTTGTGTTGGACAAAACAACAAGCAGTAAAAATAGGTGCCCCATGAAAATACAATATTGCTTCCTTCTTCATGCAACTCTTTGTCACCCTTCCACCTGCTATGAATGTCAGCACAATTGCTATGGCTGAATTTTATTTTATTTTATTTTATTTTATTTTATTTTTCATTGTTAAGAGAAAAGAGGGTTTTGTTTATTTGTTTGTTGGTTGGTTGGTTGGTTTTGGTTTTGGTGTCATTGGGACTGTTGGGCTGCACTTTAGCCAATTTCCCAATCAGAGGACTGTTGTAAATTACATGGGTTAAATACTTTTCTACAATGCAGTCTTAGTGCAGGCCCTCAGGCAGCTTAAGTTAAACAGGCTACCATCAGTACGGTAGTATATATAAATGCCGTCTTCTTCTTTGAGATCTGCCGTAGCTAAACTATCTAGTCCGTGAGCTGCTTTTTGCTGACGATGCTGCCCTCGTTGCCCATATGGAAGCAGCTCTGCAGCACCTCACATCTTGTTTTGCAACAGCTGCAGAGCTCTTTGGGCTGGAAGTCAGTCTGAAGAAAATGGAAATTCTCTACCAGCCGGCACCACAGGAAGAACACTACCATCCCCACAGCACCGTAGGCACATCTGTGCTTAAGTCCGTCCAGCAGTTCACCTACCTGGGAAGCATCATCTCCTCAGACGCCAAGATTGATAAAGAGATCGATCACAGACTGGCAAAGGCATATAGCACATTCGGAAGGCTTCACAAAAGAGTCTGGAGTAACAAACACTTGAGGCGAAGCACAAAAATCAGTGTATATAGAGCCATTGTACAGTCTATTAATTAATAATAATAATAATTTGTTTTATTTATATACCGCTATTCCAAAGATCATAGCAGTGAGCAGCAAGTAAGCTAATTAGCAAGTAAGCTAATTAGCAAGTAAGCTAATTGGCCCCCAACAGTCTGGGTACTCATTTTAGCGACCTCGGAAGGATGCAAGCCTGAGTCAAGCTTGGGCCCTTTTGCTGGTCTTGAACTCGCAACCTTGTGGTTTTGAGTGAATGGCTGCATTCACTCCTCTATGGGTCTGAAACATGGGTTACCTATCACCAACACCTACGACTCCTTGAACGCTTTCATCAGTGCTGTTTACACACAATTCTAAATATACACTGGACTGACTATGTGACAAATGTTGCTGTCCTCGAGCAAGCAGGGATCACCAGCATTGAGGCCATGCTATTGAGGACGCAGCTGCGCTGGGCAGGACATGTTTCTAGGATGAAGGACCATCGCTTCCCCAAAATAGTATTCTACAGTGAACTTGCCATGGGTCAGCGTAAGAGGGGCACCCCAAAGAAGAGATACAAGGACTCCCTGAAACAACATCTCAGGCTTGGCAAGATAGATCTCCAACAATGGTTCTCCCTGGCCTTGCATCAGGAGGCATGGAGACACACTATCCATGACGCTGCAGCCTTCTTCGAAAGCTCACACCGAATGAGCCTCGAAGAGAAACGACAATGCATAAAGAACCGCAACCTGGAAACATCACCCAAGGAGACTTTCTGCTGTGCTTTCTGAAACCGGACCTGTTTATCCCGAATTGGCCTTTTTAGTCACCAACGCGCTTGTACAAAGCGCGGGATGAGTCCTTCCTGAATCTTCGTTCGCGAAGCAAAGCCAGAGAGAGAAAGACAATGCAGTATCTCATGCCTTTAGAGGAATCGTTGAATTAATAAAATTCATGATAAAAGGCCTGGAAGTTTCCAATGTTGACATTTCAGTCTCATATTATGAAGGCATGCCCCCTCTCCCCAAAAAGCCTTCTTCTAGTAACACCTTTATTGTTTCAGGCAAAATCATCTCCTTCAGTGGCTATATCAACTGGAATTGGGTGCAATAAAATTGGAATTTGGCTTTCCAAAGAAAGGAGGATTGAATAGGAGGCCTATTTTTTTTTTTCATTTCTCTTTCATGAAAAGTTAGGTTTTATTGAAATTGATTCTGTGTGTCAGGTTGACTAAAATATGTCCTTAACCATTTGGGGGGGGAAAAACTATAAAGTTTACTTTAGTTTTCTCAGCAGTTTACAAGTTATTTTTTAAAAAGTAAATATGTACAGCAAAGTTAGTGCTAACAATAACTGTAGTAAAGCCAACAAAATCCAAAGAACAATTTATGTTAAGGAAGCTTGTTTATAATACAGTGTGTGCACGTTATACACGGGTGTGGTTTACATGGCTTCCAGCATATTTTGGATGCCTGCGCCAGAAGAATGTCAGGAAGAGGTAATGGGGCACGCGCCCGTGGCATGCGTCCCTCAGTGCCCCACAGGCAGGAACCCCATTACTTCTAATGGGGCTTGCCTTTACGCACTTTTCCCTTACATGGGGGGGGGGATGGATCTCCGTGTAAGGGAAGGGTGCACTGTATATTATTATCTCATGGTAACCTACTAACAAGATGGTGTATCTTAGCAACATCAGCTCTTAAGTCTCAGTTCTTAACCCTTTGCTCTTAACAACCACATTAGTGTTAACAGTAACTACAATAAAGCCAATTAAATACAGAGAACAATTTATCTTAAAGAAGCTTGTTTATAATATACTATTTTCTCACAGTAACATACTCACAAGATGGTATGTCTCAGCAACATCAGCTCTTAACTCTCAAGAGACACATCTCCATATGGGGAACTCTTGGTTCTTATTCATTGGTCTAATACAACCTTATGCTCCCCAGATATGCCACACTACAAATCCTATCATTCCCAGACAGCATGGCCACCTGGAAAGCAGTAGTTTGGGAAAGGCTTCTGTAGACCCCAAGAGATTTTTCTTTCTTCCCCAGGACCATTTCCCAGTGAATGTTCCTTGCTTAACATGTGTAATTAGGTCTACCATCCCCAGAAAACTCAAGCATGGGACCCATGAAGGTGCGGCTATGTATAAGACATACAATTCCACATCATCTTATACATTCAAAATGAGAAGTATATGTTATGCAAAGTCAAGGGAACAATATGGCTTTGATTTTTAAAAAAAAGTTCAGAAAGGTGTTTGCACTGAAGTGGAAAATGGATGGAAAATTATAACTGTGTCAAGGACAAAGAAGCTGGCAAAAAGGAAGTCCAATGACAAAGACAAAGATCAGGTATTTTTTATTGCTAATACTATAACAACTATTACTACTATCATTATTTCAACCCCAACAAAGGTGATCAGATTAAATTAGGCAAATGTTAGTTGAAAATAAAATAATCCAGTGAGGATTAAATCAAAGTTGTTTGCTATTTCCATATGCAGAAACAGAAAGATTTCAGATAATAGCATATAACAGCTAAGCTCTAACAGGTTAGATTAATTCAATAGAACTAGAAATTGCATTTGAATTGCAAGAATGTTCAATTAATTGATGGGTTTACATTATTCATATATATGTATTCAGGATTTTATTTTATTTAAGGATCTCTGTAAGAATGACATAGATTTTGTCTACCAACTTGCTGTCTACTATCTGCAGCTTAGCTGAAATAAACAACAGAAGGTTTATTATCACTACGCACTTGTTTCTAAGGAATACAAATGTAATCAACACCTGTAAATGCAAGCATGACACTAGCTCTGCCTCTTTGAAGCAACACTGGCATTTCCTCTCTATATAAAAATATTTTAAATATGTCCAGTATACTAAAAGCTTGCACAAGTAATGCTTAATTTCTAGAAAAATGTGCTAGTGAAAGCACAGAGTTTGCAATGCTCATGAACTTCAGGTGAAAATCCTGAATCAAGGCAATGAAGCATAAAACATCTGCATGCTGAAATACACAAGTCTCAAAAATGTACCTCCAACCCACCTTTTCAGTCATGTATTTCCTACATACATACAACTGTTTCAATGTTGAGGAAGTATGAGGAATCATTAGTGGAAGGACAGCATTTGCAGGGACCTCCTGATAAGCCTGAGAAGGTCATTGCAGATCCCTGCCATAGTACCTCTGGATAAGTAGCTGCATAAGTTACCATTGATCCTTAAAGTCTCCCAACATGGAAATGGCTATGTCGTGGGGGTGCTACATGACTGAAAAGGTGGTTTGTGGAGTAGCTTTTAGACATTGTATATTCAGTCAACATTCCAAACAGCATGATCACAAAATAACTAATGTAGGCCCTTGGTATACAGTGAGGTTTGGTGTCAGGATCCCATGTGGATACCAAAAACTTTGGATGTTCAGGTCCCATTAAATACCGTGGCATGATGAAATGGTTCTTTATAAAATAGCAAAATCAGGCCTTTCTTTTTGGAATTTATATCTTTTTGGAATATTTAAAAGCTGTAGCTGCTTGATTCTGTGGTTAAAGAATTTATGGATGTGGATGGTGAACTGCGTTATGAGATCATAAACTGGACTTGCTATCATAATTTTTAACAAGATTCCAGCCAGTGTTTCTGTAAACTGTTTTGAAAATGATTTGATGCACACCCTCTCAAACTGATATGTAGACTACAATAAGCATCTGTCAGACCTTGTAATTCTCTGAGTTTGGAAGTCTTTGCAGCATAAGTGTATTAAAATGATGATTTCAATTCTGAACAAAACCAAACTTTTCAATCTGGAGTGAAAATGATGGATTTAAGTTGTTATTTTGAGGAAATGCACACATTTATGCCTACTTTAAAAGGAAATATATATTTAAATGTACATTAAAGTATGACTTAAAGGTGTGGTTTGAAAAATTTCTTGAAAATAAATATGCACTTGAAAAATAGAAATAGAACAGAAAGGAATAATTAGTAAAACATGCAAGATAGCACAGGTTCTCCCATCTCAGGATTTTAAGGGAACATATACAAGACTCAAAATAGTGATAAATGCTTGACCTGAGGCTTGACTGGTGTTTCTTAGCCATTTTAGCTGAAAGAAACTGCTGGAAAGAAATGCAGTAAATAGTATAAGAAATAATACATCTGCACTTAAAACATGCCCTAGAACACAGCAATGCTTCTGCAGTAGAAAGCAATCCTTTTCATTGATCCACCAAGCTGTTCAATATGATCCCCATTTACAGGACTTTTTCTCCAGGCATAAGTGTTCAAAGCAAACTGAGATGTTATTTTTAGCACTACATTCAAAGAGCAAATAAATATTCTAATAAAGAATTATGCTAAAAATGATAGCTGTCTAAATGGGCATGAAGTTCTTAAACAAAGGTCGCTGACATATCTATAATAATTTAATCTCAGAGAAGAAATAAAAATGTTAAATGAATTGTTGCTGTTAAAATGAAACCAAATATCTTCAAGAGGTGATACTGAACTGAGACAGAACCTTTCACTTACTGGTCTCTTTTCTGCTCTGAATCTGTCCTTCAGTTGCTTTTTTACCCAAATTATGAGGGTAAATACATAGTTGGATCTTGGCCAACAGAAGCACAGATGACTGGAGAACAAAAGTTGTTCATAAATAAAGCTTTATATATCCATCACCTCTATTATTGCCTTCATGTTTTTTATCTGCTCAGAATCAACACCACAAATCTGATATTCATTTAAAAACCCTCAAATAATATTTCATTAATCTCATTTGTGCATGTTTGTAGTTTGTCCCTGGAGATTAGATGGCAGTCCATCTTGCCTGGACTCATGGCTTACTGTTCATTTACAAAAAGGCACATGAATAAAAAGATGGATAAAGGATAGGTTTTATGTTATTGTTGCTGTATCTGCACTGAAGATATAATAGTATTTGAAACCACTTTATCTGCTATAGCTCAATGTTGTGCAGTTCTGGGAATTGTAAGTTTGTGAGACATTTAGTCTTCTTTTAAGAGATCACTGGTGTCACAAGAAACTACACAAACAAACTAATGGATTAGCAGACAGTAGAACTGTAGTAACAAGGAAAGTAAGGGCCCATTCACACTATGAAATTACCCAGTGTGGAACCTGGGTTATTTCATTGTAGTTTTTATCAGCCCCGACTACACTCATGAAGTTTGCTGGGGGGGGGGATACCCATTTAACCCAATGCATTTGGCACTGAGTCCCTTGCCACTTCTTTTTTGGGGTCCAACAATGATCCGGCTCTTCAGTAGTGAGAATGCACTGCCAGATCAATCTGGATCATGCAGATCCTTTCTTCCTTCGTCTTCCTCCTGCCCCCCTGATCTCCACTGCTTTCCTACTACTACTATCCCTGTCTTCCTGTGATATCATAACCCTGTTTAAATATTTGGAGGGATGTCATATTGAAGAGGGAGCACGCTTGTTTTCTGCTGCTTCAGAGAAAGGGAACAATGGATGCAAGCTACAGGAAAAGAGATTGCACCTCAATATTAGGAGGAACTTACTGACAGTAAGGGCTGCTCGACAGTGGAATACACTCCCTCAGAGTGTAGTGGAGTCTCCTTCTTTGGAGGTCTTTAAACAGAGGCTGGATGGTCATCTGAGAGGGATGCTTTGATTGATAGTTCTTGCATGGCAGGGGATTGGACTGTATAGCCCTTGTGGTCTCTTCCAACTCTACGATTCTATAGAGTTTACCACACTGGTCTTCTGGGATGTTCTGAGAACGGCCCGTCAGGGAACAGAACGAGTGGAGGATGGATTTTACCACACACACCAGTCCCTCACTCATTCTGTTCCCCCTCTCTTCCGTGACCATTCTGTTCCAGAAGGGAACGATTTTTGAGAACTGTTTTGAACAGTTCTCAAAAATTGCCCTCTCTGGAACAGATTAAGAATGGAAGAGAGGGGGAACAGAAGGAGTGAGGGACTGGAGTGTGCGGTAAAATCTCTCCTCCACTTTTTCCACACTTGTTCCTGCTCCTTCCGTTCTGTTTTGAGGACGGACCGCGCAGGAACAGTGTGGTAAACTCCTATGATTCTATGATTCCTCATTCCTCCTATTCCTCCTGCCCCTGACCGGACTACTACTATATCCCTCCTCCTCCACCACCTAGTCTTTCTCCTTCAGAAACACAGTGCTGCAGGGGTTTGAGAGTTGAACTATGATTCTGGAGACCAAGGTTTGAATCCTGGTTCAGCAATATAAACCCAGTGGGTGATCTTGAGCAAGTCACACTCTTTCAGCCTCAGATCTGGGGTCTTCTCGGCAATGCTATCCCAAATCGATTGGGCTCATAGTTCTCTCTATGTTTGCCACAATTGAATGGCAAACATAGAGAGAACTTGTTTGATGACAACCCCTCCAAAAAAACTTGCCAAGAAAACCCCATGATAGGTTCATCGTTCAAGTCAGAAATGGCACACAACAACAACATCAAGGAGTCCTCCTGCAGACCACCCACCTCTTGGGGCCTTTCAGCCCCAGTCCACTGAAGGGGGACTGTTCAGACTGCAAGTGTGAACAGGCAACAAAACATTCAATTGTGGCAAACACAGGGAGAACTATGAGCCCAATCGATTTGGGATGGCATTGCCGAGAAGACCCCAGGTACCAAATCATGTGATCATGCCAAAAGGAAACTTCTGTGCTCCCTTTTATCAGTCCCAATTCACACAATCTTTGCAGTTTCAATAATTCTGATTCTGCCTGTTTTTTTTTAATAGTTTCTATTATTACATCATCTCTTATCTAGATAGCATATCTTCACCAGTCACTTCTATCCTAAGACATAACATCTCTTGTATAGAACTGTGATAGGCTATATTCCCTTCACAAAGCTATTGGTTAGACCATAGTCAAAAGATTTTGTATATAGTTTATTATTATCACCACCATTTATTATATGCCATAATTAGTACACATGACCAGTGCCCTTCATTTTGTAGTTGTGTAAATGTTCTGCACACAGAATCATTTAGTGACTGATGGAAAAGAAGCATCTGGTTAGGTTCTTATAGCCAAACACTGAAGAATGACATTATCTGCCAAGACCTCTGGGTGACCTTGCTGTAAACAATTCCAAAGTACACCAACATTTATGAACCTATATACATTTTATATGCAGTAAAATTTATATTTCCTTTAGAGTAGTGTTAAGGAAAAAATCTGAGCATATTGAAGAAGCAAAAGGCATGTAATTTTGAAGATAATAGTAGTTCATTTGTTTTTAAGTGTACTGTAAGATAGATGTTAAGATATGAAAAGGAAAGCCTGATTATGCAAACATGGTCATGACATGTGAGAAGCTTGAATCAGAGGAAGCTAGACATAATAAAACAAGAAATGGAATGTATAAATATTGCAATACTTGTAAGGAGTGAGCAACAGTGGACAGGAATAGGACATTCTGAGTCAGATAATTACACACTGAAACTCTAAGAAGAAACAAGACAACATTAATAGTGAGGATAAATGGGGGGGAGGGGAAGCAGTCGAAGGATATAATGCAAAGACTGACCAAATTATATCAATAAGACTTCAGTGAAAACCCATCAATATAACTATAATCCAAGTTCATGCTCCAACTACAGAGTCAGAAAAGAAAATGGAAAGTTTCTATGCTGGAGACAAGAAGGAAATTGATCACACACCAAAACAAGAAGATGTAGATGTTATTAATCATATGTGATTGGTATGCAAGAGTAGAAAACAGAGCAGAATCAAAGACTGTAAGAAGACATAGCCTAGGATCAAGTAATGAAGCAGGAGAGTTAATTTTTGCAAGGCCAGCAATTTGTTAATTGCAACCACATTCTTCAAATAAGCAAAAAGGCAACTGTATATGTGGACGTAACATGGTGGCCAATATAGAAATCAAATAGACTACATAATCACACACACACGGACCAGAATAAAGCTAAAAAGTCGTTGCCCGACTCGGCGGGCTGACCGCTTTGCCGCTAGACGCAGCAAAAGACTACAAGCCCCAGAGTGCTCTGGGGCTTGCCCCAGCTCCCTATTGGTGCGTGGGGCGAAAGGGAGGCCCTTCCGCCCTGTGACGCTCTGGGAGCTGGGCTCGATGACTGGGAGTTCCAGTCCTCCAGGGCAGATGATTGGTTCAGCTGCCCTGGAGGAGGAGTCTCCTGGTCAGGTGGTACTGAGGGCGGGGCTTAGGCCTATATAGGCCGTGCTGCCAGCCCTGGCCCTCAGTCGGCGCTTGGCTCCGGATGGTTAGGAGCCAAGCAGGAAGGGAGGAGGAGCTGAGCCTTCTCCCACCCACCCACCGCTTGGGTTTGGGTTTTTTGTCACAACTTTGGGGCGGCAGCATAGGCCAGGATCTGCATGGTGTGGTACCAGGGCTACGGAGCTCTGGTTTGCGAGTCAGTCGGGACCCGGGGGAGAATAGGGCAGGTGTATGGCCATTGCGGGGGCCATAACGCGAGCGCGCCTCCCGGTGACTAGGGGCTTAGTGAATATGTGAACACATGGCAGAGATGCAGTCATACGGTGTTCCTTAGCCCCTAGGTCATCCCAATGCCTGGTGGGTGCCAGGTTGTGGTTAATCAGACAAACGTGGGGTTGTTTGATTTCGCAGATCCTGACCTCATGCTTTGTGCCAACCCTACCAATGGTTTGCTTAATAAAGTTGTGGCCTTTCCTCCAGCACGGTCTCCTGTGGTTATTCGGCAGCAGCATCTGAGGCAAAGGACACTAAGGGCGGATACAGACCGCCCCTTTCCCCGATGGACCGGGGCCTCAGCTGCTACAGCAGCAGCCCTGGAGGCCCCGATCTGCCGCTTTTCCTAGCCTCAAGGAAGTGGCAAAATGCTGCTCCCCTGCGGCCTGGAAAGGGGTGTCCTTGGGGCTTCATGCCCCAAGGAAACCCCGACAGCGGCGTGGAAAGGGAGAAAGGGGCCACTCGGCCCCTTTCTCTTTGTATCGCTGGTGCGGCTGTTTAAAGGCCGCACCAGTGATACGCGTGGCGCAAGGAGTTCCAAAACAGAGCTCCTTCTGGCACCGCTGAAAGGGTGCCACAGGCGCCCTGCAGCAGCACTAGGACGTCACATCTGCACCATGCTGTTTGGCTGCGGCACGTCCACGATGTCATAATGGCGGTGCCCATGTAGACAGGGTGCCACCATTACAATGCCCTGGTTACGTGCTAAGGTTGCGGGGCAAAATGGAATGTTCATAACAGCCAATGGGAGCCAGGCTGGCAGAAAGGTGGTGACCTGCCCTATGCGTGGCTATAAAAAAGAGGAGGAGCCATTAAGAAGGTGGGTGTGTCTTAGAACTTCCAAGATTGTAGTTGGAACTAATGGTTCAGCCTTAAAGGGGATTCAGATTCCCATATAAGGAAAGATTTCAGAAGGACAAAATAAGTCCTGAGAAATCATTATAAAGTGATGAGTTCTTTGAGCATTGGAGAGCCAATAAAGGGAAGGCTCAGATCCACATTTTTCTATAGAATTGTAATTTATGAATAAAGTTAGAGAACGTTAATGGAACATTAGTGGAAGGGGTGTGTAAAGAAGTAAAACACAGTTGACATGTAACTGAAGTCACTGAGTAAACAATGAAGTGATGTGCACTTTGTAACTACAAGCTTTGCGAACAAACTACCAAAAGAGATACCATCATAAACTATTTCTGTAAATAAAAATAATTTTCTTCTTGTTTACAAAGGATTGGCTAGAAGTAATCATTCAGTAACAACATGAGAAACATGCTACCAAGTATATTAAAAACACTTACACCCATTAATACTGCTAAGGAAATGCCTTGGAACTATATTTTTGTCTATATTACTGGCAACTCAGCTTTACACTCTCACAAAATTGGATAGAACTAACATCCTGAACACAAGAAAATAAGAAAAGCGCTATTGGACAGACTAAGCATTGCCTTGCATCTTGTTTTTCACAATATTCAATTAATTTCTTCTGGGAAATGCAAAAACAGAATGTAAGGGCAATAGTCAAATCAGATTTCCACAGTGACTGTCATGTAAGCCCAAGCTGCTCCAAGCCTCCCCTCATTCAGCTTTATATGGGGCAAAATAGACCACCCCCTTGGACTGGCCTGCTGCCACCCCTTTCAGCACTGGATTGGAGCTGCAACAACTATATACCGTGGTCCCGATTCAGCCTTTTGCTATTGCTAAATGGAATGATGAAATGCTGCTACTTTTTGCACCGGGGAAAAGGTGCCTTTGCTGCCATGAAGACACTTTTTGGTGTTCCTTTTGGCTCTGCGTCATCTCAACACAGCACCAAAGGAGTGTCGTGATGCCGCCCACCATGTGGTCAGGTGCATGGCATGATGGGAATGTCAGGACAAGGTTAGGGCATGTGTCATGCGGATGCCATGCCCCCACTCTGCCCTGAGACTGGCGTATAATGCCAGTCTGTACAGCCTCTTTGTTAGCTTGATTTTTCCTATTATGAGGTAGAATAGAAAAACCTCTTTCTTCTTTTTGGCCTCCCTCCCCCACACTTAATTCAGCTTGTTTTTCCTTAGCAAAAAACAAAACACACACACACACACACACACACACACACACACTCCACACAAACCCTACAAACATTAAGGAATCCTCACAGTCTAATGTGCAGCACAATCCTAGCTAAATGGTCAGAAGTCTTGTAGAATTAAACTGACTGGAATATATTCCACAATAAGTATGTTCAGAATAACATCCTTTATCCTTCCAAAAAGAGAGAGAGAGAGAGAGAGAAGCCAAGTTTACATTATACTTCCCTTTTCATGCAAACACAGCCACATGCACTTATCCAAATATGTCAATGCAATTTCTTTTAACTAGGGAAAGAGAAAGCACTGTGTTTTTACAATCACACAATTAATCTTGAGAATCAGACTTTTCTTCAGAAATAAATTGGCTGTATGTCGAGTTGTAAGGAAAAGTTTAAAAGTCTCTTTCACTCTCTGTGCATGCACACTGAAATCCAAGAAGCAATTCAGCCTGTCATTTTATAGTCCCAGCATTTCCAGTACTCAAGGAGTGGTGTTAAATTCTTACTTGTACCCCACCATAAATAACAGAAGTGCAAAATATGCAAAACTTTGGTTATTCTGCATAATAGATAGAAATCATAGGATGTCTTTACCCTAAGATCATTGTTGTGTCAAGCCATCACGATCAGTAGTGTTGCTGCAGGCTGCTTGAAGCAGGCCTAGGTCTAAATCTCATGATGTCATCACCATCATGAGTCTTGGTACAAGATCTGGTGTGATTCTTGTGCCAGGTCTCAAGAGAAGTCTCACAGGACTACAAATCCCTCAAGACTTTACAAGACTTTGGGTGATGCCAATATATATTTCTGCATATTTCTTTGGCTGCCATCATTGGCAGAGCCTTCTGTGCAAGCAGATCACACTGTGCTTGGTCCTTTCTCTTTTAGGCCCTTCTGCCACATAGTCTGCTCAAGCATAGGATGGGTGGTAAATTGGAGCTTTTATTTCCCCTTCTCCCTTCCCTCATCACCTTCCCTCCCTCCCTTCACATACTGAGTCACTTTTTTTTTCTCCCTTGGGAATAGTGATTCTTTGAGAGATATGCAAGTAAGAGGTTCAGCAACCCAGCTACAAAACACTAGCTTGACAATTTCTCATTTGTTGTTTGTTTTTCCTCAATGTGTTTGGATACACTTAGGACATATCAGGCCACCATCCTTGAACTTGGGCTTTGCCCTTCCACAAGATAGAAAGCCCTTCCATCATGCTCACATTTCTCAGTATACAGCTAGATATGGTTCAAGGTATTTTGCACCTCCCATATAGAAAACATGAAGTCCTTCTTCAGCGGGTAGATTCCATGGTGAGCAGGAAGAAGACTACTTGCACTATTACCAAGTCCTTGCTGATCATCTGAACCTTTCATGGCAGGGATGTCATACTGGGCCAAGCACTCAGCAGTCTCTTGTATGAGGCCACAAGTGTGTGTGTGTGTGTGTGTGTGTGTGTGTGCGTGCACGCACGCACGCGCAGGGGGAGGGAGGGTTGTCCGTTTTCATCAGATTAGGGTCACCAGGGAGATTATGAAGGATTTGGTGGTATACAGGGATTTTCTCCAGAGGTACAACAATGTGTCATTCTGGGGGTATTCCCTACTCCTATGTGCAGTGCATTTAGATAATGCAGGCTTATCTGATTTGGGGATGTATTAGCAGAGCCACTGGTGTGCAGAGCCTGGTCGGTCAGTTGGGTAAGTAGTGGATTTATTAGAGACCTAATATTCCTTGAACTCTTCCCAATAGTTGTTGCTAGTCAACAGTTCGGAAGATGATTTTGTGAGCAAGAGTGATTTGTTTTGGTGTGATACTCTCTGCTGTGCTTCATATTGCCAACATTCAAATCTCCAAGTCAGCCCAGGTCATGAACTTGGTCAAGTGATTCATTTTGTGGTGCTCTCAGCAAGGCATACTTTTGCAAGCCCATCATATACCTGGAATTCAAAATACCTTAGCAGATTCCATGTCCCATTTTCAATTTTGCAGGTTCCATGAGCTGGCTCCACAGGCCTCTCTTCAGCCCATGAAGGGGCTATACCTTTGGAACCTTCGAGAAAGAGCTTGAGCATACCATCCTCTAATTTTTAGTCCCTTTGACTCACAATTTTGTATCCCTAGCACAGTTTGTATGTATTTTGGAGCTCTGGGGTTTTCTTAACACACTGGGTATACCGAATGGCCAATGAGAAATGAAGTGGTGTTATTATTTGCTGTACATATGAGGAGGCCCAGCTTGTCTTTTCAAACCACCAGAGGATGCCTCACTCTCCTGCCCTTTCATTCCTAATGTTCCCTGGCTCCACAGCCAATTTCTGTGTCTGTCAGGTAGAGGAAGCCTTGGCCACCCTTCAAATTCTTGCCTCCCCATATCTAATATTGTCCTTCTTCCCCTCCTCCAGTCATTACTGGCAATCTGTATATAAATCTTAAGCACTACTCTCTGGCTCTATTTTGGCTTTGTTTTCTCATGTGATAAGGCTCTAAGACACATCACTGGGGCAGGAGGCAGATGATCATCTTGCTTGGGTAGGACAAATTTGCCCAGTGCAGACCATGCTGGACTACATAGATATATGTTAGCATGCCCCAGGGATGATTTTACACACATTAGCCCCCCTCTCACTCAATTTTAATTCTGGCCTGTCCTTGGGAGGGCCATTTTAATGGTTGGCTTCCCTTCCTCCCCAATTTTCTGCCCATTCATTTCTGCATAGGAGCTGTTACAGCTGCTATGATTATGGTTTGCCCACCTCTACTCTTTGGAAAGTGGGGTGCTGGAGGTTTAGGTCTTTCTGGTTCTGTGTTGGAAGTCAGGCCAGATGGCAGAGAGCATCACACTTTGGGGACATACTATCAGCAGCCCCTAACCCACAATTTAATTTATTTGTGATTCTTCAGCATTTCATTGAATAATGGTGTAGACAGTCAGACACAGCTATATTTTGGGGTGCTGAAAACACAGTGTCTACTGAGGCAGGAGCCAGGACCTCAGTATGTCATTTCTGGCCAGTATCCATTGTTGAGGTTGTTGAGGAATGCAGTTGGTTGGGAGCTCTACTTTACTGAATCATTAACCATACTACAACCCAACCCTGCCTGATATCATTCTCCTTCGTTTGAGTGAAAACAATATAGCTAAGATGCCTGGGCTCCAAACTGTTGGCTCCGTAAGATCCAACACCTTCTCTCAAATGTTTGCATCATTTGGACAAAGTTGTTACCAAGACGGGAATGACAAGATACTCATAACCATGTTGCAATCAATGCAGCCTTACATTCATGCCAATCAGGGCATCATTTGTAACCTCATGTGGATAGTTGGTGCTCCTATCACGCACCCAGACATATGGGCAGACTTGGCCTACCTATACATGAAATGATGTTGTCATTTCTCCAGATCTTTACCTGGACTACTTCACCCATCAGCTATGGCACTACATTCAGTGGACACAGGTGTGGAGAGGGGGTGCCAATCTGTGCTAGCATCATTCTGTGGTAGATATGGAAGGGGAGAGGTGACTCTGGGCATGGGTTAAATTGCAGAGGGGGGAGGAAAACCTAGATGGATAAAAGGGGGGAGGCTTCTGTCTGGGGAGATTCAGGTGACATCAGTTCCAAACACAGGTGTGGGGACACATTTGGACACATCCCATGGATTGGCTGATACAACAACCCCTGCTAGACATTTACAAGACCTCTTTAGCGTGATGTCCTTCTTAAACATTTGCTGGCATCAGATAAATCCTATGGGAGGCTAACATGATTAGAAGAAAAGACATGCTTTTTACAGGAACCTGAAGTGTTGAGAAATCCAAAGAAAACAGCCCCCTTCCTACAAGCAGTACAGGATTCTAAACCTCCCACAGCCATTTTGAGCCACAAGGGGGAGAGGAAAAGAAAGAGGAGGAACAGAAACTAAAGCTAAAAAGATGGATTGTGAAGAAATTATGAGGAGACTCACAGAAGTTACAAGGAGACTCACAGAAGCCACAGAATGACTGCCCCCCACATCATGTATTAGCCCACCACTCTGTCCTCGTATATTTTTGTGTGTGTGTGTGTGTGTGTGTGTGAAAATTTTGTAAATGTGGATTTTAATATGTTGTGAGCCGTTTTGATTGTCTTGTAACAGAAAAGTGGGATATAAATAAAAGTTTTATAATTTATTATTTATTATTATTTAGTTATAAGGGAGGAAAATGATTTTAAAAATCCCTAGAGCTTAATCAAATGTTGGAGAGAGAGAGAGAGAGGAAATATGAAAAAAGAAAGGGAGAAAGAGAGGCAAGATCTCATAAAGGTAATAGAGAAAGAGAGAGAAACTATAACAAGTAAGTTTCAACAACAAATGGACATTGAAAGGAAAAGTTCAGATGAAAAATTCATGAATATACAAAAAAATCATTTCAAAAAATCAATTTCTCATTGGTCATTTGGTGCTCCCAGTGTGTTAAAAAAGGTCCAAAGCACCCAAATGTACCATCTTATTGTTGAAGACTGGGATTTACTATACCTGGGGACATCCTTTGTTTTTAAAAATTCAGTGGGCAGGAAGAAGATATAGGCCTTATTCTTTGAAACAAGGACTGCAGTTTTTAAAAGAATTGGGACTATGCAAGGAAGAAGAAGAAACATCTGGAGGACCTATAGAAGCATCTGGAAGAGTAGGAGCTGGAGAAGATGAGAAAAGATCTGAAGAAGTTGGAGAAGTTGTGGCTGGGGTAACTGGAGGAGGAGAAATATTGGGAGCAGTTGATGGAGCTGGAGTTCCATCAACGAAAGATAGAACTACTACAATCAAACAAAAAGCTAAAAGTATTGTTTTTTATGAGCACTTGGCGGGAGGGCAATTTTGGGCCTTTGGATGTCTTCACCGCCTCTCCCCATACAAGTAGCCTTGGAAATTGGGGCTAGGGCAAATTGCTCTAGTGTATAATAATAATAATAATAATAATAATAATAATAATAATAATAATAATACTGTTTATTTCTAGCCCGCTTTTCCAGAGATCAAATATAGGAGGGGGGATGTAAATGGGGTAAGGGGAGGGAGGGGCAGAAAGAAAGGTGGGGTAGGGGAAAGGATATGGATATGGGATGCACAAATTGGAGCCCTTAGAAATAGAATTGAATTATATTATGTCAAATAAATTGAAAATTTCAACTTTAAACACCAAAGGCCTTGGTTCAGTGGTCAAATGAAGAAGCATTAAAGCATTATTAAAGAAAGATTCAGCAGACATTATTTTTCTTCAAGAGATGCATCAACGGGAGGAGGTAAATGAACTGAAATTGAATTGGGCAAGGAATATGCTATCCCATTTAAGCCATGACCTGGTGTCCAGCCTCTCTTTCAGGCTGCATTCAACTTTCCACAAACAGAATTAATCTGCTTTCCCAAAGAGTTACAGCCGGCCCTCAGTATCAGTAAAGGATCCATTCTGGACCTCCCTGAGAATACCAAAATCCATGGATGCTGAAGTTCCATTGTCTCCAGTGGCAGCATATGCACACAGCCATGCAACCAGATAGATCTTTTGCAGTGATCAAGGGTGGTCAGGCTTCGTCTTCTATTCCGTTATCTGTTGGTGTTCCCCAAGGCTCTGTTTTGGATCCTCTATTGTTTTCTCTCTGCACATTGTCCCTAGAAAAACTCATTAGTTCTTTTGGCTTTTCCTATAATTTGTACGTCGATGACACTCAACTGTATCTTTCCAACCCTGACCTTTCTGCAGGTCTTGAACAGCAAGTTTCATCTTTTCTTACAGCTGTCTCTCAGTGGATACGGCATCGGTGCTTGAAGCTCAAAATTTCCAAAACGGAACTTCTCATTTTTCTACCTAAGTCTCCTCTACAACACTCCTTTTCTGTTTCTGTTGATGGCTTTTCTATTCGAACGATCCAGGAAGGCTGTAGTCTAGGTTTTATTTTTGATTCTTCTCTGGCATGTATCCCCCAGATCCAGACCACATGTAGGCATGTAGATTCTTTTTATACAATATTGCCAAAATTCGACCATTTATATCTGCCTCTACTGCCAAGATTCTGGTCCATGCCTTAGTGGTCTCGTGACTCGATGTCTGTAACCTCCTTCTGGCAGGGCTTCCTCTTTCTCACCTCTGTCCTTTAATTTCTGTCCAGAATTCAGCTGCATGCATTATTACATCTGCCCACCGCTTCGACCATATCTCTCCTTTATTGATATTCCTTCACTGACTCCCCCCCCCCATTTTCATATTCAGTATAAGCTTCTGTTGTTGGCTTTTAAAGCCCTGCATGGGCTGGCCCCTCCTTATTTATCAGACCTTCTTTGTCCTCACCTTCCCACCCTTGCCCTCTGTTCTGGTAGTCAAGGTCTGCTGTCTCAGCCTAGGATTTTCACTGCCCCGTCTCAGCTTCATCCCTTTTCACTTGCTGCCCCTTACTCTTGGAATCTTCTTTCCCCATGAGCATGGGTCATCACTTCTTTGACCAGTTTCAAAACTGAGTTGAAGACCACCCTATTCAGGAAAGCATTCCCAGGCATTGCGTGACTATTATTTGTTGTTTGACATTTTTAATTTGTTGCCTGCCTTATTTTATTGAACCCATTCCTGTATTGTTATGTATTATTTATATGTATTATGCTATTATTTCTTAGAATGTATGCCATGGACAGGTTTACTTTTATGTATTTTATTGTTTGTATGTACAGCACTATGTAAATCTACAGTGCTATATAAATAAAGCATAATAATAATAATAATAATAATAATAATAATAATAACCATTAGGGAAAATGGGATGTCAATAGCGGTGCATGTCAATAGCATGACCACATTATCATTAGAGACAGCCCCCATTGTCCCAAGTGGTGGCACATGCACATGGTTACCCTGCCATTATGCACGTGCACACATCACCACGGGGCAATGGGGGATGTCCCTAATGGTGGTGCAGTCACGTGCATGTGCTGCCATTGGGGACAATGTGGACTTGCCACCCACAGATGGCAAGTCCATGAATACCGAGGGCCAGCTGTATTGCTAACCACAAAAAAGTCTGGTTCCTTGAGAATAACTGCATGGAATGTTGTTTTGTGTGAAAATCCTTTATCCAAAAATCTTGGGAGTTTGCATATAAACACTGGAATCTTGCAGAAACAATGGAATCCAGTGCAATCTCTTCACACTCTCACCTCTCTTGTCTTAATATTATAACTGATGATTGGGGAAAAAACAATTATAGTTACGTTATCTAGTTTGTGGTTACTGTGGTTACCATCATTGGACATGTTCAACTACATATATTTATTTTATTATCTAGTATTAGACACTTAGTTATATTTATATCAGGCCTTTCCTCAAAAGACCTTCAAAGCAATTCTTGTCCAGTCCACAGAGCATAATCTGCAATGTAGGTCACCCTGAAAAAGATTGATTCTATTGACTATTTTTCTATCCCAAAACTCAAAACGAATGTGTCATTTTTAATTAGGTACTTTGGTAATTAGTTATTTCTTTTCTTCAATAAACCATAACAGAGGCATGGTACAGAGCACCAGGAAGAGGCAGCCAGGAGCTGCCTCTAGTTGCTGAGTAGCATTGCTGCAGCAAGCAACTTGCACGATGCTGCTATGCAAGAAAAAAGGACTGCTAAAAATCGGCTCCTTTTTGCACCACCACAAATACCTTGCGGCGGTGCAAGCACATCGCTGCTGCACGGCTCCATTTGGATGCCATGCAGCAGTGACGTTATCACTGCGCATGCCATCTATTCTGTGCCACAGAGCAAGGACACTTTCGTCCTGTGTGAGAGGCAATGGACATGTGGGCGGGGCGCCCCTCGCATGTGACAAGGGCATCCTTTGGAGCCAGTCTGTACCGCGCCAGAGTTACTTTTTAAAAACCTCTAATGGCCAGGGCCATCATTCATTATATTTCAATGGACTGGGCTTGAGTTTCTTCCTCCTGTTTATTACTGGATGTATTCTGACTCAGTCTGATCAATGGGAGGGTGAAGAACAGTGCCATGTATGGCTGCATTATGTTGCCTCTTTGTGAAGTGTGATGCAGTTAATGAGTTTCAAAGAAAACATAAAAAAGGAGAGGGGGGAGAAGAATAAGAGGAGGCTCACTGAAAATTCAGTTGTGTGTGTGTGTATAGATTTAAATGTTAGTCTGCCTTTTTTGCATTTCTCCATTTTGGCAAAAGGAATATGACTGCTGTTGCTACTACAAAAAGAGACAGTTGACATATAAGTGCATTGGGGAGTCCCTTGCTGGTAGTTATCACAAGACACACACTTGAACTGGCTAGATGATTGTGAGAGAAAATTTAGAGTAGGAGGAATGTTTCCTTGAAATCTGATGCCAGTCAAAGCATGATATCTAGATCAATTGTTTCAAGGATTGGAAAATGGAGAAGAAAGAGTGTTTGACTTATTACTTCTGCATCTTACTCACAACACTTGTGTGACATGCAAAGGAGAACTGTAAGGTCTGCTATGCTTTGTCTGCAGATGATGACTCCAGGAAGGGTAGCCCATTCAGAACTATGATTATCACAGATGAGAAGAACTTGGGAGCATTTTCCTGTATTTTTCAATGACATACTGGCAATAGTTACAAGTAGTATGTTAGCCACTGATAATTCAATAGTTTACCTTTTGGACAGCAACAGTAGTAATAATAAAGACCTGATGTGGGATCAGGATAGGGTTGTAATTCTTCACTAATTTCACTCTCTAGGAAAGCAATGAATAATTTTCATCCCCATTTGAAATAAATATTTGAAAACTTCAGTTATTGAAGATTATTTCACAGTCTAAGAATTATTCCATGAAAAATTTGCACCTGGTTTTTTAAGTAGACAAAAGCATTTTTTTTGTGATGAAACAAAAACCAGGTATATTTTCGCAAAGAATAAGTCCCAAACTGTGATGATTCTGAGCAGTTGAGGATTCCCCTCACCAGAGTTTCCTGACTCTCAAGAAACACATTTTATTTTATTATTTCTCAAATATTTTAAACCCTAGGCTGAATAATAAGTAATATAACTTTCCAAACTCTGGTATTTCCTATCTCTCCTCTGAGGAGCTCAGAAATGATCCCACAAGTTGTCACTTAAATGTTCCCCTGCAACATGTCTCTCCAACATGTCTTGCAGTGGTGCGTTTTTCTCATCTCACTGCACTTGAAGGCTTTCCAAAATAATGTGAGAGTCAGTAATGTTGGAGAACTAGTGTGTTCAATCTCTGCAGAAGCATTATGGACACCATAGTATAAAGAAGACTTACAGAAAGAATTTGAACGATTAAAAAATTGTTATGTGTATGATTTCCTATGCTCAGATGTACTCTAACAATATTGTTAATGTACTTTGGCTTTTTAATGTTTTACTAGTTTTGTTTTCTCTCTGTTGCTGTCTTACTTATGGCTGTTTACAGTTTTATTTGTTCTGAATACCAGGAAGCAAGAGGTTGTTTTAGAAAGAAAAACATATCTGTATGTTGAAAACAGTGCTCTGATACAATCTTGTTCCAGATGAATGGAAGATATCAAACATATACAGTGTAACGTATATTGAAACTATATTTTGAAAATAGAATACTGTAAAAGTAGGACATATGAATGAATGCATGAATGAACCTGAATGAGTTATTAATTAATACTTTTCATTGCTATACAGAAAACAGGCAGAATACATCAATCAAATAATGTAAGAAAAAATAGAATCCAATACAAAGTGTAATAAATGCTTTTAGAGATGGAAAAGGTAGCATGGATTGCCATAAAGACCAACAAATTGGCCGAACAACAAAGTAATCCTGAATTCTCACTAGGAGGCACAATGACTAAACTGACACAATAATACTTTGAACATAAAATGAGGTTATGACTCATTATGAAAGACAATAAGGGAGGGAAAGGTAAAAAGTAAAGAAAGAGGAAGACCACATTATAGATGGATAGTTTCTGTAAAAGAAGCTATGGCCTTGAGTTTGCAAGACTAGGGTTTGTTAGAATCATAGGATCATAGAATCATAGAGTTGGAAGAGAACATAAGAGCCATCCAGTCCAACCGCGTGCCATGCAAGAACTCTTAATCAAAACATACCCGACAGATGGTCATCCAGCCACTGTTTAAAGACCTCCAAGAAGGGAGACTCCACCATTCTCTAAGAAGGTGTGTTACACTGTCAAACAGCCTTTACTGTCAGGAATTTCCTCCTAATGTTGAGGTGGAATCTCTTTTCCTGTAGCTTGCATCCATTGTTCTGGGTCCTGTTTGATGTGATGTGATTTGTTTGATATTTGATGTTTTTAATCTGTTTTTTTCCTTTCTATATGGTAATTTTATCTATTCCTCTTTTAATTGTTATTATCTTAGAATGTACGCCTTGGGCAGGCTTTTATTTACTCCTAATTTTACCGACTTTGTACAGCGCTGTGTATAATTACAGCGCTATAGAAATAAAGTTTAATAATAATAATAATAATAATAATAATAATAATTCTCTGGAGCAGCAGAAAACAAGCTTCCTCCCTCCTCAATATGACATCCCTTCAAATATTTAAACAGAGCTATCATATCACCTCTTAACCTTCTCTTCTCCAGGCTAAACATACCCAGTTCCCTAAGCCAAACTCTCATAGGTCATGGTTTCAACTCTTTACCATTTTAGTCGCCCTCCTTTGGATACACTCCAGTTTCTCAATGTCCTTTTTGAATTGTGGAGTCCAAAACTGGGCATAGTATTCCAGGTGGGGCCTGACCAAAGCAGAATAGAGTGGCACTATTACTTCTCTTGATCTAGACACTATACTTTTATTGATGCAGCCTAAAATTGCATTGGCCTTTTTAGCTGCCACATCACACTGTTGACTCATGTTCAACTTGTGGTCTACTTGGACTCCCAGATCCCTTTCACATGTAATCTCATTCAGCAAGGTGTCTCCCATCCTATATTTGTGCATTTCATTTTTCTGCCCTAAGTGCAGTATCTTACATTTTTTCCGTGTTGAATTTCATTTTGTTAGCTTGCACTTGCTTTCTAGTCTAGTCAAATCAATTTGAATTTTGATCCTGTCTTCTGGGGTATTAGCTACTCCTTCTAATTTTGTGTCATCTGCAAATTTGGTAACTATACCCCCAATACTGTCATCCAAGGCATTGATAAAGATGTTGAATAGCACTGGACCCAGGACAGAAGCCTGTGGCACCCCACTGGACACTCCTCTCCAGGATGAAAAGGAACCATTGCTGAGTACCTTTTGGGTTCAGCCAGTCAACCAATTACAAATCCATTTAAGAGTTACCTTGTCTAGCCCACATTGTTTGCAAGAATGTCATGGGGCACCTTGTCAAAGGCCTTACTGAAATCATTTTATGATCTGCTCTAGAATCTTTCCTGGTATTAATATCAGATTCACTGGACGATAATTGTTGGAATCCTCTTTTTTCCCTTTTTGAAGATAGGGACAACATTTGCCCTCCTCCAATCTTCTGGTACTTCTCCTGTTCTCCAGAAGTTCTCAAAGATTATTGCCAATGGTTCCGATATTACATTTGCCAGTTCTTTTAATACTATTGGATATAGTTCATCTGCTCCTGGAGATTTATATTCATTTAGATTAACCAGGTATTCCTGTACTACCTCTTTACTTATTCTGTCCTGAAATTCCCCTATTCTGTCCTTTGCTTCATTATCCTCACGTTGAGCACCATTTGCCTTTTCTGAGAAGACTGAAGCAAAGAAGGTGTTGATTAATTCTGCCTTTTCTCTGTCCCCTGTTAGCATTTCAACATTTTCTCCACATAGTGGCCCTACCATTTCCTTGTTCTTCCTTTTGCTGTGGACATACCCCCAAAAGTCATTTTTATTGTTCTAGACCTCTCTGGCAAGCCTGAGTTCATTCTGTTCTTTAGGTTCTCTGACTTTACCCCTACACATGCTAGCTATTTGAGAGAATTCCTCTTTGGGATTTCTCAATTTTTTCCATTTCTTATACATGTTTCATTTAAAACTTAGCTTAGTTGAAAGTTCCTTGGTCATCCATCCTGGTTTCTTGAGACATCTTCAGTTTTTATTCTTTATTGGAACTGCTTTAATTTGTGCCTTCAGTATCTCCTTTTTGAGAAACTCCCATTCATCTTGATTTCCCTTCTCTTTTAGTATTACTGACCACGGGGTCACTTCTAGTATTCCTCTTAGTTTACTGAAATCAGTTTTCCTGAAGAATGTGTATCTGACTATGCCTGGCTTCTCCTTTCCACTATATAACAAACTCCAGGAGAATATGGTCACTAAACACTTGCACCCCATTAACTAGGTTGTCCCTATTGGTTAGGATCCAATCTAAAATAACCCCCTTGTTGCCTCTTCCACCTTTTGGAGAATGAAATTGTCTTTGAGACAATTCCTAGACTTTGAGAATTTGGCTGAGTTTGAATTCCAGCAAATATCAGGATAGTTGAAGTCACCCATCACTACTACATCTCTCCTTTCTGAGTGTGTGGTCATCTGTTCTAGAAAGGCATCAGCCAATTCCTCAGTCTCATTTGAGGGTCTGTACTAGATTCCCACAACTACATCCTTGTTCTTTCCGTCCTCCCCTTTAATTTTTATCCATATGCTCTCCACCTGGCTTCCAGTATTGATATCTTGGATATCTTCACTGGTGTAAATATCCCTGAGAGATAATGCTATTCCTCCTTCTTTCCTGTTTGGCCTGTTTCTCTTAAAAGGGTTATACCTCTCTGTTTCTACATTCCAATCATGAGACTCATCCCACAAGGTTTCAGTGATGCCTATTATATCATATCTGCTTTGTTGTGCTAGGAGTTCAAGTTCTTCCTGCTCATCAGTTTCCGGGCCCAGTACAAGGTGTTGGTTATCACCTTTAAAGCCCTAAATGGCTTGGGTCCAACCTATCTCTGGGACCGCCTCCTTCTGTACAATCCACCCCGCACACTCAGGTCCTCTGGGAGGAATCTGCTGCACCCTTTAAAAATTGGACTGTCTGCAACTGCCCAGAGGACCTTTTTGGCCATCGCTCCCAGATTATGGAATGGCCTGCCAGATGAGATCCATCATATTACCACCTTAAACAGCTTTTAAAAAGCTGTTAAGATGGATCTCTTCTGGCAGGCCTTTCCTGAATAGATACCCAGCCACCAAAAGTAAAACCCAAGTAGTTGACCTCTGATTGGCTACAGTTACTGTCTATTTGTTTATCTGATGTTATTTTTTAAGTATGTTTTAATTGTAACTGGTTTAATTGTATTTTAAGGGGAACGGGATTGGGAGGTTATGTTATAGAATGTATATTTTAGTTTATATTTTAATGTTGTAAGCTGCACTGGTTATTATTATTATTATTATTATTATTATTATTATTATTATTATTACCAACTTGCACTTGGTGCAGGTGAAGTTCTCCACATCCGTAGGCAAGAAGACAAACATCCCACAAGTGTTGCAGGCAACTGCAGCAGGTCCCTCAGTGTCCATACTGAGAAATCTTAAGAAGGCACTTAAACAAGACTGTGGGCTTCCCCTGCTAAATACCAGTGTAAAGAACCCGTGTTGGCTTGGCCTTTGTCCACAAGCTCTACTAGCCAACACAATCAACTTGGCCTATTGTTAAATAGAGAGTTCCTGGCTACTAGCTCCTTCCAGAAGCAAGTCTCTAATTCACTTCCTCTGAGCAAAAGTCCTCACAAGCCCCTTAAGGAAAAAAGGTGAAAAGAAAAATTGTAAAATTGAAGGAGACACCCTTCAAAATTGTTCCCAGGTCACCTTCTCCTCTGTACTTCAAAACCTACTTGACTATAAAAAATAAAAAATGAATATAAATATGAAAATCCATGCGCCATTAGGTGTGTGCCTCTGCCAGAAGTTATATAGAATTAAGCTTTAGATCCACCACCCCCCAGTGACCCACAGAAGTGGCTCACAGTTTAAAAGTTTAATATCTCACCCAACCAAAATGGACACAGAGAACCAGACTTTCCTCTTCCATGGAATGGACTAGGAAACTAATTCAGTGATCTATTATTCATAAGATTGCTTTTATTTAAACCCATGTTGATGGCATACAACAAAAACAACAATTTCTTTTTGAAAGAAAGCAAGTATAAAGTAGTCTGGGTTAGGTCTGAATAGCTTGTCTCACATGATCCACCGGCCTAAATCCAGGGATGGTGGATGATTCCAGTTGGTAATTCCAGCTCAGTTTGACCCATTGAATCAATGGGATTTCCATAGATGTAGACCATTAAACAGTTGAGTAAATGAATCTACTTTAGCTGGTTTGAGGTCATAAGTTAAAAAAACATAAAGCACCACTTTTGCCGCTTTAGCCACATTCATTGGGACTCTGTTGATTAAATTCAATTACTCTTGTTTAAACAGTATGTAGACCTGGGTCTGCTTCTGCTGCTGATTTCAATTCCATAAATGAAAACAAAGCAAGACAAAACAAAACAAAACCTAGTGTGATCCTTTTCTTACATGTTCTAGTGTTTTATCAAAGTCAGTGGAATTGTAGTGATGTAACAGAAGAAACTAGCCTCTGCTTCCCACAGCTTTTAGATATGTACCTTTCATGGACACCAATAATTTAAAATGAAATACATCAAAGGTGTTCCTGAAGTAGAGCTTTCAGATGGAAATCCAGAGTCAAGTTGTTACCATACCTTCTTTTTAAAAGTACAGTGTAATCGCCTTTCAGAGTTTGCCTTGAGATGCATAACAGCTGGCGTTTAGGCCATTCATTTTTCTCAAAGAAATGATTTATTCACTAACCTGTTGCATAACATTTGCTACTGTCATGGAAAGGAAAACCTGGGACCCACAGGAACCAAGCCAATTTCTTCACCATAAAAACAGTTTTAAGCACAAAAGAATCACCCTATGGAGAAAGGTAAACACGCATACAACATTTTCACAGTCTATTAACCTTTAAAATTCTTACCATAGAATAATCCTTTTGTATTCCCTTTTTCATCAGTTTAGAAGAAAATCTACCAGCTTGAGTTGTATCATCATTTTAATTCATTTTGGCCCTCAAATGCTCTTATTAGTATGCAAGGCTATATCTGACTAAGCTTCATAGTTCACAGTCTAACAGGTTTAAGTAACCAGATCATCCCTCTTCAAGTACAATACACCTGCCTACTAAACAAAGTGATTTTTAGAGTAATGTGAAGAATTCTAGTGTTCCATTACATATTGGATGGGGGGGGGGAAGCAGTTTCTAAAGATAAACCTAATGACATAGTGTTGTATTTAGAAGGAAGACATATATAGGGCAATATTAAAAAAAATCTGAAAAAGCAGTAATTGAAGGAAGGGTGAAAACACATTTCCTTTGCCTTTTTGGCCCTTACCACTTCTCCATCTGAGGCATGCACCTGGATATAAGCTTGCGATCACACATCATTTTGGCATTTCCCCCCTGCATTCCACTACTCCCCAAATTATGCAAGTCTACATGACTGAAATCTAGGCCCAGTACAGATGGACCTATTAGCACTTAAGGAATACGTGCTAGGGTTGCCTCAGGGTGTTGCTTACAGAGGCCCCGCAACCCTAGCACGTATTCCGTATGTCATAATGGTGGTGTCCTGTACAGATGGGCGCTGCCATTTTTTCACGATGGACGCTTAGAGTCCGCACATCATGGCGCACTTGTGGTGTCACGAGTGTGCCATTGACACACTCAGGCATCACAAGTGTGCCGGGAAAAGAACCCACTTTTTGCAGGTTCTTTTTGCTGCGTGAGGAAGCCACACGGTTTGTCCACTGCAGCTTCCTTGCGCAACAAAACAAGGCGCAAGCAGACCACCCCATGTGTAGGACATAAAAATTGCTCAAATATATCAAACTAGCAATTCATTTCACATTTTGACTAATTTATAATGGATATGCACACTATGGATCAATCCAGTGAGAGGAACAATGTGATAAAGTGGTTTGAGCATTGAATCAGGACTCTGGGAGACCCCGTTTCAAAATACTTTGCAGCTACGGAAAACCTCTGGATGACTCATTCTCAGCCTCAGCAATGACAAATCTCCTCAAAATAAAATTTTGCCAAGAAAATGCTGGGATAAGGTTACCATGGGAGACGTGTGCTCTGATGAGAGGGCCCTTAGAACTGGGGTCCCTCAAGGAGCCATTCTGTCTCCCATGCTATTTAACATTTACATGAAACCGCTGGGAGAGATCATCTGGAGACATGGGGCGCGGGGTTATCAGTACGCTGATGACACCCAAATAATTTTCTCTATGTCTCCGACTGATGCAGTGACTGAGGATGGCATCTCTCCTCTCGTGGCATGCCTGGAGTCAGTAATGGGCTGGATGAGGGAAAACTGACTCAAATTGAATCCAGAGAAAATGGAGGTACTTGTGATAGGTTCCCCTGGTCCAGGAATGGCGGTGGTTCCACCTGTCCTGAACGGGGTCACGCTTCCTGTGAAGGACTCTGTGCGCAGTCTGGGGGTGCTTCTTGACTCGTCGCTTCACCTGACTGCTCAGGTGAATGCGACGGTCAAGAACACCTGTTATCAGCTTCGGCTTATTCGCCAGCTGCGCCCATACCTGGCCCAGAGGGACCTTGAAACGGTAGTACATGCTCTGGTAACCTTGAGATTGGATTTCTGCAACACACTCTACATGGGGCAACCCTTATACCAAACCCGGAAGCTACAAATGGTACAGAATATGGCAGCCAGGCTGGTCACTGGAACCTCCAGGGCCAGCCATATTACACCGGTGCTCAAAGATCTGCATTGGCTGCCCATTCGCTTCCGGGCACAATATAAGGTGTTGGTGATGACCTATAAAGCCCTAAATGGCTTGGGCCCAGGATACCTGAAGGACCGCCTCTCCCCATACATTCCGCCCCGCACCCTCAGAACATCTGGGCAGCAACTACTTAGGGTGCCAGGGGCTAGGTTGACCTCCACTGCGAGGAAGACATTTTCCATCGCCGCCCCGACCCTTTGGAACACGCTGCCCACAGAGCTCCGCTCGGCCACTTCCCTGGCCCAATTTAGAAAGGATCTGAAAACCTTTCTATTTCAGCTTGCATTCTCCGACTAAAGTCCAGCGGGTCTCCCTCCTCTTCTGTGGCAAAGAGGACTGGCTAACGGGGGTTTTATTCTGTTTTTGTGTAGTTGTTTTTAACCTTGTTGTAAATGCTGTGTTTTATTGATTTATGCTGTGAACCGCCCTGATCTTTGGAAGGGCGGTATAAAAATAAAATTTTATTATTATTATTATTAGTAGTAGTAGTAGTAGTAGTAGTAGTCAGAAAATAATTTGATTCCATATAGCAATGAATTCATTAGTTTTTTAAATAATTAAAGCAGGCCTAGGGCTTTATTTCAGCAATACTTTTCTGTCTGCTTCTCCCATACAATACAGATGATGTGTCTTTCAGCTGAGCAGGGCTTACAGTTAGAGGGACTGAGCAACACAGGAGCCACATGAATCTGAAGTCAGCATTTTTCTTTTTGTCTCCAGAGCTATTAGCATAAGAGTCAACAGGTGGAATCCTGTTGGTGGCATATTCTAGTTTAACCTGGGATTATGTCAGTGTATATATTTTTGGGAACACTGCAGAAAGAGGTATTAAGTACCTTTTCACACATGAATTGCTGCAGAAGGCAACTTCCCAATGTTGGAAGAAGCCACCACAACCATTTGTTATCAAGAAAAAAGAGCATATCCTGTTCTCCCAAGTCCCTAGTAAGTATACACTGGAGCTATAGATTGATGATGTCTGGTCTCTTCTCTAATCTCCACAACTGAAAACAACAACATCTCAGATTAAATGACCATGGGTCAATTCAACAGTAGGAAGCTGCCTCCACAGCAAAAAAAAAAAAAAAAAGGTAGCCCAGCAGAAGTGCACAGACACTGTAGACCCTTCTAAGAGAAAAGAAATACAGTGGATGCTTGTTATACTCTGGGGTTTGGTTCCAAGATCTCCTCTGTATAACAAAATCAGTGTATGCTCAAGTTCCATTAAATATAATGACATAGCAAAATCGTGTCCCTTATAAAAAATGGAAAATCAAAGTTTGATATTTGAAATTTATACTTTTTTGGAACATTTTCAAACTGTGGATGCTTGCATCCATGTATAAAAAATCCGTGTATAAGAAAGGACGACTATAAATCTTTTTGAAAATATGAAATGCCATTATGTTCTTCAACATGTCAAATAAAAAAAAAGAAGTATTCTTATTTTATGTTAACTGATTAAATTGCTTATAGGATAAACCAAAAGGCTGGGCTACTCCCACAGATTCCCATGGATGAAAACAAAACGCTTTAACAACCCTCTACCTCAGGCCAACCTCATTCGACCCCGCAGCTGGACTCTCCCCTTGCTGGCAGCGAGGCAGCAACACAGTGGCAGCAATGGCTTTAACAGACCCTTCATCTCCACCTGACCTCTTCCCACCCATAGCTGGATGTAGCCTTTGGCGGCAGCTGTGGCAACAACAACAGCACTGGTGGCAGCGGCTTTAACTGCCCCTCTACCTCAGGCCGGCCTGATTCCACCCAACGTTTGGACTCTTTCCTCAGACGCTGTGAGCTTTAACTGCCCCTTCATCTCTGCCCTTCCTTTTCCCACTCACAGCTGGATTTAGCCATTGGCAAGGCTGGCAGCAAAGCAGCAGTGGCAGCAGTGGCTTTCACCACTCCTCCACCTCAGGCAAACCTCATTCCATCCTGTAGCTGTACTCTCGGCTCACTGGCGACAAGAGCATTGGAAGTGGCTATAACCACCCCTGCATCTCTGCCCAACCTCTTCACACCCATGGCTGGATTTAGCAGCAGCGGTGGCAGCAGCAGCAGCAGTGGCAGCAGTGGCGGTGCCGACTTTGAACTGCCTTCTACTGCTGGTCGACTTTGTCCCATCCCACAACTGGACTTTGCCTGACAAATAGCATGGTTTATGGTGGTGTTCTATATCACTCCATTACAATCCATCATCTTTAGCAAAGAAGGAAGGAAAGTTTCTGCTCCCTTGCATAGGAATATTTAGTACTAGCTTTAAATTCAGGGACTGCCATGTATTCTTTGGACAACAACTCTAACCACGCTGTAACTAGCATGGCAAATCATTGACATTAACCTTCAGAGTCATTTAATGGGTAGCATAGCCAGTGGAAGTTTTTTATTCTTATCATTGTCACATTGTTTGCTGCTGACCATTACTCACTCCTTCCCATGGCCCCTCCTATTTCTCCTAAATTGATTCCTATATAGTCTCATCCTCTTTCTCAGCTTCCATTCGCTTGTTGTTTTTGAAACTGTTGCTCTCTTGCTCCTAAAGCTCACCCACATGGAACACTTTGAAAAGCAAGCCCTGGAAACAGCACCAAAAAAGCCCACAACATGGTTCTGATATGTGGATGACACTTTCGCCATTTGGAGCCATGGTGAAGAAGATCTGGATGTGTTTCTGAAACATCTGAAAAACACACACCCAAACTTCCAATTCACAATGGAAAACGAAAATCCAGCAAATGCTGCACTCAGCAGACAGGAGAGACCCTCTCAAAGCTGCAGGAGTTTACCACATACCATGCAGCTGTGGACAAGTCTCCATAGGGACCACCAAATGCTGTGTTCAAATACGAATCAAGGAACATGAAAGACACTGCATACTGGGCCAGCCAGAAAAATCATCAGTAGCAGAACCATTATAAACCATGCTGGGCATAAAATGCTATTGAAAAACACTGAAATTCTGGCCGGTGCCAACAGCTATCAGGTCACAATGCACAGGGAAGCCACTGAAATATGCAAACACCAAGACAACTTCAACAGGAAATAAGAAACCCTTAAAGTTAGCAAAGTTAGGCTACCAGTCCTGAAAAACACTAAAATCAAGACCCAGCAAAATGCAAATGAAAACCAGCAGTGACATTTTCACATGAGAACTAATGAGAGTGCAGCATGATTTTGTGTTTATTGACAGGTTGTCCCTATGAATGAAAAGGGGTGCTCTAAAATCACCTGATAGAAAAACAGCAACAAGGGAGAGATGACTATTCTGCAGTTTTTTGTGAGTTTTTTGGGCTATATGGCCATGTTCCAGAAACTATGGATGCTGGCCATGAAAGCCTTCGACTTCACATCTGTTCTGTAGCTTTAATAGCAATTTTAAAGCCTCATTTCTGAGTTTACCAAAGCTTATGCTATCTACTTCTTTCAGTTATTCTCAAAGGTACTACGAGATCCTTTTGTGTGCAGAGTGTCATTGGTTTTCATCCAAGTTACAGTGACAGGTTTCAAACTGGAATTCAGTGTTGTTGTTTTTTAAGGGGGAGTATCCTAGAAATAAAGGTAGGATAACCAAGGGCAGATCTTTCAAGACTGTACAGAATGTTTTAAGATGTCATCCAAATAGTAGCACTCAATTTCAAGCTGAAAAGTCAGTGTTCCAAAGGGGAGATTTATTAGATAACAACAACAAAAAGGAAGGCTGCCATAACATAATTGGAAATTGTGGCAGATGCTTCAAAAATCTGACACTGTTGTTGTTGTTTGTTGTCCATTTTTCATTGGTTAATTTAAGTCAAATTTCAAAAGAAGGGGACTTCTCCAAAGTGAGAACTGTCATTACTCATTAGTAAATATATTGTTAGTAGTTGTAGTTGTTGTAGTCATTGTTGTTGTTGTTGTTGTTGTTGTTGTTGTGTGTCTTCAAGTCATTTCCAAATTATGAGGACCCTAAGAAGGCCCTATCACAGGGTTTTCTGGGGCTGAGAGTGTTTCACTTGCCCAAGGTCACCCAGTAGGTTTCTATTGCCAGAATAGGAAACAGGAGAGGGCTCATTGAGGCTCAACTGTTCAGATCTTTGAAACAAGAAAAAAAAAAAGGAAAACAGGAGACGGCTAGCACAGTGCTATTAAGATTCCATAGATTTGACAAAGGGTGGGGAATAGGAGGTAGTTCTCTAGGCTATTTCTGATAGGATTCCTGGAATAAAAAGAAACTTTTGGAGGAGGTCAGATACAGACCTAGACAGCTCTGAGTTCACATAATCTAGTAAACAGCAATATTATTCACACACTATTTCATTACTCTGAAGTTGATGTTCTGAATTCTTTATAAAACATAATAAAATGTGATTTGTGTTCCAGGTACTTTACACCACAGAGTATGCAAGTACATATCATCTAATTGGGATAGTTTAAAAAGAAAAAGTGGTAGAAGAAGAAAATTATGAGAAGAGCACTTTAAAACAGAACTGGCCACATAACCAATCCTAACAAAACTTGCATTTACAGTTTAAAAACCTTTAGATTACTAATCTTTGTACATGATTTTTCACACCCTGCCAGTGCTCTTTCCATTACATTTATGAATTAGTTGGACGGGATCAGCAGACTCAACACAGCCAGTTAAAAAACAAAAAGCCTACAATCTGAGGTAGCCACATCTTTACATCTAGTTTGGATTAACAATGCATTCTTTCCAAAATGAAAGCAAAGCTACTCCTTTTATTCATTATGCTATGGTTTTTCAGAGAGTTCCATATTCATTAAGACAAAGTTGGCAGATCGGAATCTAGGAAAGTTTGGGATTTATTCAGGAAGCAGACGCAGCATGGTCATGAGGGAATATTCCTTTTCTTATAAGTATTGTGCACACCTTATCATGTGGATTTGTGAGACATTTTATTTGCATAAACAGCTGTCTTCTCACCTCATTTCAGCAGCAACAAATAGCACCATCTAAGAGAAGTGCCATAATACATCCTATCCTTATTCTTCAAGCCACCCCTCCTCTCATTCTCACAGATGCTTTCCACAACCTGTATAAAACACAGTTTGTGGAGGGAGGGAAGCAATACATGACTTACTTTGTGTTGTTATCCAAGCTGTCTTGGATGAAACCGATTATCTAGACCCATTTCAAACCGGCTTCAGGACAGGCTTTGGGGTTGAGACTGCCATGGTTGCCTTGACTGACGATCTGCGTCTGAGCATCGACAGGGGTAGTGTGACCCAGTTGGTGCTCTTAGAACTCTTAGCAGCTTTCGATACAATAGATCACGGCATCCTCCTGGACCACTTGGGGGGATTAGGTATCGGAGGCACTGCATTGCAGTCGTTCCAGTCCTTCCTCTCGGGCAGGTCCCAGAGGGTGCTGCTCGGGGACAGTAGCTCCAGAAAGAGGGAGCTCCTTTGTGGGGTCCATCAGGGAGCTATTTTGTCCCCAATGTTATTTAACATCTATATGAAGCCGCTGGGTGAGATCATACGGAGTCATGGTGCTGGGTGTTATCAGTACGCTGATGACACCCAAATCTATTTCTCTGTTTCTCGTTCATCGCCCTCGAATTCTGATGGCATCTCTTCTCTCAATGGATGTCTTCAGGCGGTAATGGGCTGGATAAGGAAAAACAGATTGAAACTGAATCCAGACAAGACGGAGGTGCTCATGGTAGCAGCCCTGAAACCAAGAATTGGGTTGCAACCTCCAGTCCTGGACGGGGTCAAACTCTCCTCTAGTGACTGTGTTCGCAGTCTGGGGGTGCTCCTTGACTCGTCGCTCCTGATGACAAATCAGGTGAATGCGACCGTCAGGAGCACCTGTTATCAGCTTCGGCTGATACGCCAGCTGCGCCCTTTTCTGGAAGTAAGGGATCTCGAGACTGCTGTGCACGAGCTGGTAACCTCATGCCTTGACTTCTGTAATGTGCTCTACATGGGGCTACCCTTGTGCCTGGTTCAGAAACTACAGCTACTTCAAAACATGGCAGTCAGGCTTGTGTCAGGAACATCTAGAAGGGACCATATCACTCCAGTTTTGAGGTCCCTCCACTGCCTGCCTATTGGTTTCCGGGCCCAGTACAAGGTGTTGGTTATTACCTTTAAAGCCCTAAATGGCTTGGGTCCAAGCTATCTCAGAGACCGCCTCTTCCCATACTATCCTCCCCGCATTCTCCGGTCCTCTGGGAGGAACTTGTTGCAGCCTCAAAAATCAAGGTTTGCGGCGACTTCCCGGAGGGCTTTTTCTGCTGTCGCCCCCAGGCTCTGGAATGACCTGCCGGAAGAGATCCATCAATTAACATCTTTGGACAGCTTCAAAAAGGCTGTCAAGATGGATCTCTTCAGGCAGGCCTTCTCTGACTGAAATATCCCGGTCTCAGGATCTCAGGATCTCCCCCCTCCTCAGTAGTGTCTCCAAAGCCCCCTTTTCCTTTTTTTAGAACTGAAGTTGCAGTGGTTTGTTGGTTGGTATTATTTTGTTTACTTTATTGTTATTTTAACTAGTTATTGTGGTTTTAAATTAGATATATTGTTTAATAACTTTTTAAGGGGGGAGGGAAATATATTGGTTTTATGCTGTATGTTATTTTAATGTTGTAAACTGCCCAAATTGGTTTGCCATGGGGCGGTAAATAAATAAAAAATTATTATTGTTATTATTATCTCATTTTGAATCTTGCAATGGTGGGTAAAGGGTCAGGCTTTTGTAGTGCCAAGAAGTGAGGTGTTTTGCAAAAGGATAGACAATATATATATATATATATATATATATATATATATATATATATTCTTGTATATATTTCAATAAAGTTCACTCTGATTTGTCAGACACTGCCTTTTCACCTAGCTATCAGAAAGGTTCTTAAGAGGAAGATGAGTGAAAAACAGGCATCCAATTAAACTACAAAATTCTGAAAAGGTCAAAACAGTACATACTCTAGTAGTGTAGTTCACAGAACAAATGAAGCATTTAAATGCCAATATTTCATCCTGGTAACAAAAATCATCAGAGAATGAAACTTAGACAATTTGGCATGGGGGGGGGGGCACTAAAACAAAGCAATGACAGTTGATTTATTGCAAGACCCTTTAAAAAATATTCAGAAATATTATACTTTATAGCTCTTTTCTGATAGAAAAATACTGAAATATAAAACATCACAGACTCATGCCATAGAATTCAGTATGCATTGCTGAACTGTGTATTTTTGAAGTTTACATTATATTTCAGTGCTCCCAAATGCAGCAAAGAAAATCCCTAGTCCTCTGTCCTTAAGAATTATTTTGCCAGCTACATATTTGCCCCTCTTCCAGGACCTCAGAGCCAGCCAGCACTATGGCATTCTTCCCTGTTTCATACACAGAAATCAACTTGACCTGCAGTTTTTCTTACCATTGCTGACCAAAGAATGCCATCCACCACACTTGAAGCAATAGACTAGTTTAAAGGCCCTAGAATAGTTTGGTAGCAAATGCAACTCTAGCCTATATAGAGGAAGAGCCAGTAAATCCAGGAGGAAGAGCCACAACTTTTCCATCACCATTCCCAAAGAATTGGTTGCCTGAGAAGATTGCCTGATGGCAATGCGGGCCCTATGTTACAGCCAATAAAGAAAAATTCTGTATTGTCATTTGTAATATTGGAGTTAGGCTATAAAGGTAGACAAGATGATTGCTTCTCCTATCTCTTTGATTTTATTTTTCAAAGCAAGTTGTATGTGCACATGTGCAGGTGTGTATATCTTTCCCCAACTGGATTATTTTGAAATGATGAAGGCAATCCCTGTGATCTCACAGAGATATGACAGTTTTCAAGAAAGAACAAAAGAAATCCCATGGGTGCAGGGGAGCAAGCTTCTGTGACAGATGTGCCACTTGATGACCCCTGCCAAACTTGTGCCAACCAGGGTAGACTGAGGAGATAAACAACTTCTTCTCTTCCTCATTTGAGAGTGTGGTTTAAAAATGTCCACCCTGTTGTTTCCAATGGTAGGGAAGCATCTATGCCTGCTCCAGGTCAGACGTAATTTCCCTGTTTCAGAATCATTTCCAGGAAAGAAAGCAGATTTGGTGATATAGTAGATCCCAAGTTACTTTGATTGGTTTTTTATATAATCCCTACATTCATTCCTTTTGGGCTGCGAATTGACAGTAGAGAAGCCACAGCAACAGGCAGATACCCCATGATTCAGTGAGGGCTCTTCTCTTACTCCAGAGGGGGGATCTTCTCCTTGTCTAGATAGGGCAAGTTCTTCAGTATCTATAATCAATAGACAAAAACAATAGCTGCACTTTCTGTAGGTTGGTGGAGCTTCATTGAGCTTGCAGTTATAAGCAAAATTAATATGGGTTATAGGAACAATAGGCTATTGGGATGTACAAAATTACATTATGTTGCTCACATTTTATACCTATAGTCATTCTTTATCCTATGGAAGCCTGGAATCAATACTTTGGTGAGGTACTTAGAATTTTTTTCTAGATAACTCTAGTCCTCCCTCTAACTATAGTTCAGGTACTGTCTATACTACAAAATTAAACTTATTCAGTTCTCAACCCCTGTCTTCTAAGGACTTTATCACACAGGGAAAATCAGAGGTTTAAACAGGCGTTTTCCAGGGACAGTTGTGCGATTGTGGCTAAGATTTTCGCACACACTGTGATTAGAGAGGATTTTTCCTGGGAATAACCAGGAATGCTCCAGCAACAAATCATTTAGGAGATTTCCCTGTGACTGATTTGTTGATGGAGCATTTCTGGTTATTTCCAGGATATCTAATTGCCACATTATCTGCAATCGTGTGACTGTTGCTGGAAAATGACTGTTTAAACCCCCAGTTTTCCCCATGTGATAAAGTCTTTTGAATACAGTGGAAATAATTCTAAATAACTCACCAAACTAAAAAACCCAGGATTTCTTAGGCTGGAGTCATGATAAAGTATTGTGAAAACTGCATAGCTGTATAATTTAGATGCAGTCAAACTAGAGGACAAGTTTTTGCAGTCAGAATACCTCCTCTTTCTAATGCTTCTTTTGTTTTATCTTTTCCATGTATGTCTTAGATGGGGAGGGGGTCATGTTCACCTTATGAAATTCAAATTGCTGCTTCTCCACTTTGTTTTCTTTTGAAATTATTTTATCGGGATAGTTTTAATGCTTCCCATAGCTTGGTATTTCTATTGAGTCATGTCAATAGGAAATAGGAATCATGCCAATAGCTGACAGGAACCCCAGGAGGGCTGACTCAATTTAGACTGGTATTTTCAGGCTATCAAGAGCAAATGCATGTGAGTGCACGCATATCTCTGTGTGTGTACATAGAGCCTCTCTCTTTTTCTATCTCATACACATGTTTTTTTTCCCCCAAGCTAGAAACATTTTAGGAAGCATGAAGCCATGAGAAGGGAGTTCAAACAGAAAATAAGGGGGAGAGGGATGAAAGCTAAAAGGTTGCTTTTCATATCTTACCCATCCTTTCCCAATATTGGGAAAAAAAACCATTACTTTTTTCTGGTTAGTCATTGTTTTTGGAGTGTTGTTGTTGTTGTTGTTGTTGTTGTTATCACACTATATGGTTTCTGGAACTAAGGAGCTGACTAAGAGTCTTGCACACAAATTTTACACAATTTGCCTAGAAGTAAATCACACTGAGTACAGTAGTTCTGATTCTCATGTGCATGTGCATCAGATCACAGCCTTAACCTTCATTTAATGCATTGTTAAAAATTATTAACTTTCCTATCATTTTAAACTGTTCCAGTAAAATATCCTTGGGGCATTTTGAGAAATGACAGCAGGAGCACCTTTTAGTCTCCAATGAGTCACTTCTGAGTATTTTTAATGAGCTACAGAAAGTGGAGCATAGCCATTTCAAAATCAGATGTGTGTTCTGGTCATTTGATTTACAAATTCAAGAAAATGAAATTTTGTGCTCTTGGTTGCATGTTGGAAAATAGCATTACTTTCACAGTTGCAGTTCCATATCAATGATGAATTCAGTGATGACAAAGATAGTAAATATTACCCAGCTCTTCTTTTTTTTTTTCTGTGTTATCAATCATAGAGATTGTTGCTGATATTTCAAAATTTCTCTGAGTGTTTTCCATTGTTAGGTTACTATTCTTTCTTTCCTTTTTCTTTTTTGTTAGCCATTTGGACTCCCCCCCCCACCTCAATTAAGCAGAAAAGAGAGATAAAAGTATTGACAAAGGTAATGGCTACAAAATGGCATGGGGTCTGTATGAAAAAGCCCCCTGATTTGGAATTGACAGCTGGTTAATGAACTACCACCATATGGAAACCATCAAGTATAGAATGTGTGCATCACACGGACTTCTTTCTCTCAGTTGATCTCAAAGGTGCTACAAGATCTATTTGCATACTGACCCAAACTAGCATGGCTATGTGTCTGAATAATCAAAACATAAAATAATATCAAGAAACAAATAAAAAATAATTTCTAAAAAGGGCAGAAAAACTAGGCATAACTCAGAATGCCTGATAATTATGTTAAACAGCCACCAAATGAGGGTGGAGTCAATACAGCTTGAGCTACAGTAAGGTGGGTGTTCAAGACATCTCTGTGTCACTGCAGAGGAGGCCTTTTGCTGCTTACTATATAACAAAACCTATCTGTACAAAAGAATTCAGAGAAGAGCCTGGTCTGAAGATCTTAACATACAGACCTACAGGTCATTACTGGTAGAGATGCTAATGATGATAACAAATTCTTCCTATGAGCTATTCAAAAGTGGTTGCATTTTCAAATGTCACCATTTCGGGATGATTTTGTGTAAATCTTTCTGTTCTGCTTGACACAAATCAGATCCATTTCAAATTTCTTACACTCTCATATCAGAATGTAGAGAGATCTGGTAGCACTTTTGAGACTAACTGAAATAAAGAAATTGGCAGCATGAGCTTTCATAGATTTCAGTCTACTTCCTCAGATGCATATCCACTCTCATATCACTTTAGCCAAAATTACAATGGAATCTTTTACATGTCCTTTTTTTTAAAAAAAGAAAGTCCCACTGATCTAATATTAGAATCTTAATCATGTTGAGATAACACCTTGAGCCCAGCTCCATGTCATTAGCTAAGTATGAAAGGGAGGGGGCACGGCAATTCATATCACACCTAAATATTTTGTCATACTTTTAATAGGATTGATGAGAGCAAGTAATTGTCCAAATGTGCTAGTGTAAAAATATTTGTTTCCCAGTGTTGTTTGTTATGGGTTTTGTGTTATTTGATGGACATAAAATGTCAGTCAACATGTACCTATAAGAAGAACTTGGCCTATTTCCATTTTTCCATGTCCTTTATCAAACACTATCTTCTACTGACTATTAGACACCAAGTCTTGCTACTCCTTTTCTGAGATTACTTCCTGAACATTTAACTCAGTTTGGTTCAGTATAGTGTGTTCCAAAAGAGTAAAAATGTTATTGGAAGAAACTACACTATGAAATAAACTGAACAAAGAACCATGGGTTTAGCAAACCAATCAGATAGAAAAAGTATCCTGGGCTGAAACACAATCTTGTACTGTTGTTTGACAATAAGAATTTCATCTGTCAGAGAGAAACCATTTGTAAGGCAGAGACAGATTGTCAGGAAAGACAGAAAAGTAAGATCAGTAAGAGAGTCAATAAAATGATGGCTGGAGAATACCAGGAGGATTAGTATTATAGTGATTTTTGAACTGCAAGATAGAAAAGGAGTAGAAAAAAAGCAATATTTTGCAAGAAAACCTTTACACATATTAAAACTAACAAAATGGAAAATTCAGGAGCCAAGGAAAGATTACTAGCATCAGGCTGTATAATAACAAACACATAATAGCTTCTAAATTGAAGCTGCCTTTTCTACAGCAGGTTTAGTACACTAGCATTTTGTAACTGCTATTTACAGAAAGCAGAAGTATTATGATGAAGCATACTTAGAGGGTTTACAAGCTATGTTAGACCAACAAGCAGAGTAGAGAAATGAGAAAGGAGCTCAGAAATGTGCAATATGAATGAGTCATAAGAGCAATAGGTGGGAAGAGTACTGTTTGGCAGTCAATTACAATCTAAGGAAAAATCAGCTTTGGAAAGCCACATTTCTCAATCCCTGATTCTCTGAATAGAATCTAAAAGAAATAAAATGATTTGTGGGAATAAATTTCAAGATCTCCTCCTCTTCCTCCTCCCCTTCTTCTTCTGTGATTGAGGCAGCAATGCAATATGTATAGAAGACAAAGCAGGAGTGGGAAATATGAATCTATAAACCTGTTACCAGTCAAAATACTTCCTTCATCTCTCATGCCTTGTGTTTCTTAACAGACTACAGATGACGAACAATGAGATGGCTACAAATGGAAATGCTCTGTAGACCACAAACTAGGAGAGAGCAAAATATGGAAGATACCGTTGTCTGTGCTCTCTTTAAAAATTGAATTCTGGTGCACTTATAGAAGAATAATGCCCTCTTCATCTCCCTGCCATGCCTTGTCATGCCAAGCAGAGTGGCTTTGTGCTCCACTCAGAATGAGAAAACATTACACATTATGACAGTCAACATTATGATACTGCTGGCATTAGGGTGGAGTCTAGAGGGCATATAAGTCCATGATTCATGGCATCAGCCTCTTTTTGTTTCATCAAATTCAGCCTAGTCTCCTGCTCACATTTAGCCTAACTAAAGTTTGGCTTAGGCTTTGGCTGGTTCCTTGAGAAATAGGTTGGAATTTTTGGGCTTGTTGACATTATTTGCAAATTTTAGAAAAGTTGGCAAATATGTTTTTTGTCCAGTTTACTGAAACCCACATAGGAAATTGGTTTGGGTGGCAAAAATAATTAATTTGGTCACATGGGATGGATAGGGCAGAAACTAGGAGATGAGCTAGTGAACAGTGGTCCCATTTGGTTAAAAGGGGATTCTCTGAATTGCATCTAGGGTTGGTGGGGCTCAGGTGTAAAGATGGGAATAACCTTTTGGGGCTGGCCCAGAGTTGGCTGCATGCAAAATCATGGGGCCTAGGGTGAGCATTGTCTAGAGGAATAACTTGTGAATTATGAAATGCATATAGCAGTAGTGGAAATCTGTTTTCCTATTTTAGATACATACACTATACAAAAGCACCACCACATATTACAAGAACAAGAATTGTGAGAATAACAAGACAGATCACTAGCAATTCCAAGCCAACTGAAAACTGGTTAGGTATGACTCGTTATTCGACTTGTTAGGAATGACGTTATCCAATATCAGGACTAAAAGGTATGTGATGGCATTAGTGTTTCGGTGTTAGAAAATAGACTTGGAAAATCCCCACAAGAAGTTTGGGAATTGTCAAATAAGAATGGCCACTGCTTCCAAAGGTAAGACAGTAACCTTGGCCTCACACCTAATGGGCCGGTGATCAGCTTAACGACCCAGCCATTGATCTGTTTGCCCACCTGATTGTGTCCAGACCTACATTGTTGTAACTTCTTCTCTCCTTGGCTTAACAATACCCAAGGTAAACAAGCCTTTGTCTTGCGCTTTATTTTATAGCTACAGGCTAGATTCAGCCTATAAAAACCTATGGTTTTGGGACCCTCAGTGTGCTATTACCAGATTACAGAGTGGTCCACACCAGTCTTAACTCTGATCTTAGCTCCCTCAGCCATCTTTCCCCAAGTTCCAGTGGCCGTGAATCTCGATTCATCCAAACCTGCATCGGACTTCCCCAGAGAAGACTTCTATGGAAACGTATCTCCTGTAGTGGTGCCTCTCTCTCAACCTATCTCCCGAATTCACCCCTTTGCTTTCCGCTAGTATTGAATGTGTGTGTGTGTGTGTCCCCTTGCAGTATGTGTGTTTCTACTTTAATAAACTTTAGAAATTTAATTGGACATAGTTGATATCCACGTCATATCTATAAGGATTTCCTGATGACCTTTGGTATACACTATGGGACACGGTCTTGGCGAAGGGCATTGTTAGGGCCCCCACTCAGCCATTTCAGCTAATTAAAATTCCCCTAATTGAGAGACTTCCTAACATTGGTGCTTCATGTAGCAATTATGGAAGACATTTGGAAATAAACCCTTTATTGGCAAGGCTTTACTGTGAGTCTGGGTTTACATATTAGATAAATGAGGTTCTAGTTTACTGTTCCTGTGTCTTGCTTCTTTCTTTCTGTGGGTGCACAGCAAGTAGATATTAAATATCTAATACAGTGAAGTAAATCAAAAGAAATAAGACACTGGTGGTTGAAAATTTTGATGGAATTTTTTCAAAATTCACAAAATTTATAAATTCAAGGGGAAAGAATTTAATATAACAAAACTTCAGTTTTTCAGGAAAAAACAATTTAATGTTGGAAAAAGCAAAGCCATAAGATTTGCTCATGTAGGCAAAGGGTTTTGCGTGTTGTGTGCTTAGCTGAAAAGGTAAGCACGGGGTGCTTAAAAGTCTGGTTTTACTTCACATGTATCCAGCCATATATATGGAGCTGAATTGGAACTGCTTTCACTTCTTGGGCCCAGTCACGGGAAACATATCTCCTTTATAAGAAACAGCTCTATCAGCTGCCAGTTTGCTTCTACCCACTCAAAGTGCCGGTCATGGTCTATAAAGCCCCCCCAAAAAAGCTCTGGTCTAGATTACTTAAAAGACCATATTTCTCTATATGAACATGCCAGAGGCATAAGATTTTCCAACAGAGACTTAAGATCCTTTCTCTCAGCCCCAACACCACCAAAGGCTAATTAGTTGAAAACATTATTTCTTTTCCATACATTACCAATCAAGTAGACTCTAAAGGTATGGCAACAGGACTTGATGTAAGATGTGAAAGAAAGGGAAGGGCTGGCAGTCCCAAACCTTATACAGTGCGCCCGCACCATACGCAGGCGCGCCATACGTGGCCTTGAGCATACGCGCTCAAGCCGTGGGGCGCGCGCAGGGCGGAAGGGGCGGCGCATCCCATTCAACTGAATGGGCGCGTGCACCCGTTGCGCCCCACGCGCGCCCGCACCGCCGCGCTGCCGTGCACGAGCCCCATTGTTTCCAATGGGGCTCAAGCATAGGCAGAATTCGCCTTACGCGGAGGGATCCGGAACGGATCCCCCGCGTAAGGCGAGGACAGACTGTATTATATTATGAAGCTGGTTGTCTTGCTTGGATTAAGGAATTGATACACTTATTGGATAAAAAAGTTTTAGAATTGGAGGGTGAAGGACTGAAGTTTGGATTGCTTATTTTTTTATTATATAATAAAGAGAAAGCAAACCAAGCAATTGTATACGGAAACGTCTGTTAGACATCTGGGGGAAAAAAAAGAATAGAACCATTAACGGTATGCTGAAATGGGCCTTCCCATTAGAAGCATTATATAGAAAATAAATGTATAGGGAAGAGGAGTGGATTATCTATAAAGATATATTAATAATTAAGTAGGAGAAATTCAAAATCAAGACACAAGAGGAGCTGAAAATAGAGGGATTCAATTTAAATTGGTTTGAATATTGTCAAATATATGAATGTGCATTATGATTTGAAAGAGTGGGAATCCTTGGATAGGATATCAGATAAGTGGTTGCTCACATGGGACACAGAACAGGAAGTAATTAAGGAAACAATGATTAGCTGGACTAAGGATGCAATCCAATTGCATCAGTGCGAAAGAACATGGACAAAAAATAAAAAATATACAGTTGTGCAAAATTTAAAAGAAAATTGATTTAAAATGTACTCCCGAACCCAAATAAAAAATAGCAAAAATATATAAGAGAACTATAAGAGAAGAAATGACCAAGATTTTAGAGATCAAGTTGAATATGATGCTGGAAATCTTTTTATTAGATGTTTGAAGAGGAACTTGATAAAAATATGGGAAAATATTCATGTATATGGATACTTCCACTAGAATCTTATACACTAAAAAATGGAAAGCAAAGGACGTTCCTCTCCCTGCTCTCATTTTACTGGCAGGTGAACACCTTACCACATAAGGTGACTTTTAATGTCTAATTGTTTGCTGGGAGCTGAATTAGTCTAGTTTTATCTTTTGTATCTTTTAAAATAATTTTATACTGTTCCATGTATAATTTTTAAATGGTAATATTTTAATCATGTTTATATTTTATTTGTTTTTTAGATTATTTTATTTTATTGTTTGTGCGCTACCTTGGGTCTCACACCAGGAGAAATGTTCCAGATAAATGCAATATACAGACAAATAAACAAATATCTTCTGACACGTCAATCAACTTTAAGAACTATCTGGCAAGATGGTGGTACATGATTTCTCTATACCAGAAAAAAATTGGCCCCTGAACTGTGCAGCAAAGCTGCTGCAGGAGAAGGGGCCACTTTGTTGGCCTATAAGAACAAAGGCCAGAGAGCCAAGCTGTACCGTATGACAAGGGGCAACTGCAAAGGCTTTAAGCATCTTGCCCCCTAGAGTGTCAGTTCTTCACATTTTGTGACCTAACCACCTACCCTCAGTGCAGTGTGAGCTTTGCTGGTTGTCTACGGTCCAGGTAGGAATTTTTTTCCCCATTACCTGCGGGTTTCCCCCCACATACCCCATACTGTATCTGTTGAGTATTGGACAATCGGCACAGGGTGGTGTCAGTAAATAGGTTTCCCTTGGGAGGTAGTGGGGAGAGATTTTTAGATCAGTGTTCACCTTGGCATTCCACTATGGTGGAGTGTTGGTCTCTGGAACTGCCTCCATGGGTTAAGTGACTGTGATGTGTGGGAAGGACACTGCCCTTGGGGCTAATCTGAAATTTACTCCCTCTTACAAAGTTTAGAGACTTGGGAAGGATATCACAGGTTTTCGCCTTTCCAAAGATAACTGGCCAAGGTAGGAACCAATCTCATTTGGATTTCTCTAAGGGTCTGGTGTTTCGCCCAAGGAATAGCTAGGGAGGTGTTGTAGGTTGACATCTGGGCCCCAACTGGATCCACACCAGGTTACACTCCTCTTGTTTATCCATTTGCCTACTTCCAAGCCTCAAACAGTTAAATGGGTTTTTCTTGGTCAACAAAATGGCCCTTGTTTAAGCCACTTATTTGTGCCTAGTCTCATTATTTCATGGTTGGTCAAAAACTGCACTTGTTTAACTTATTTCAGAAAGGAGATAACTTTTCTTGGTTCTTTTTTTAATAGGATGCCACCAAAATTCACAGATTCCTTTTCAAACTTCAAACAAATATGAGATTTTTAAAGTGTCTGTGTGTGTGTGTTTGTGTGTGTGTGTGAAATAATGAGTAGCAGATTTGTTCTTCCCTAAAAAGAACCACAGTTTCATCAATTTTAATTTTAATTTTGATCTCACAATCTGCATGCTTCACAAGAGCAAAAACACTTGTCAAACAAAGTAACATGCAATATGTCAAACAAAATGCTTTTCTATGTTTTGTCCATGTTCTGGATAATGATCTAACATATTAGGCAGAGGCATCAAAAACTCCCCAAAGTGCTTTTAGTAGCAAGTTAGAAAGCTTTGGGGGCATCTTTTTACAGTGTATTTTTTAGGATCTTCCAAATTCAGGCTTAACTCATAAAAGACAACTTTTCTAAGCTCTGGAAGGGCATGATCATATTTCAACTGAATGTGTGTAACCTTCCCCTGCTACTCAATGTGTGAAAGGCTGGGATAAAACCTATAGAAAATATTTGAGTTCCTGCTGACTTTTCCTCATATTCTTTGGATGTATGTAAGTTAATTTTAAGTGCTTACTGTCTTCTACATAACTAAATACTTTCATAACTATAGGCCATATCATTAATATCCCACCTAAGGAAAATCATGTTCAAAATTCTGCAGCATATATATAGAGAAAGAAATCCCAGAGGTACAAGCAGAGTTCAGAAAAGAAAGAGGCACTAGGGATCACAATGCAAACATACAATGCTTAATGGAGTGAACCACAGAATTCCAAAAGAAAATCAGCATGTCCTTTATAGACTATAACAAAGCCTTTGTTATAGATCATGAGAAGGAATACTCTTAAAGACATAGGAGTGCCACTACATTTGATAGTCCTGATGATAAATCTGTTCTTAGGAAAAGAGGTCCTGATGAGTTCTGATCTGTACTTAGGCTACTATCAGAAAAAAACATGGAGAAACTTTTTTTCATCCTGGTGATAAGTGATCAACTGGGTGCCACAGGGTTATGTCCTGGACCCAGTGCTATTCAACATATTTATCAATGACTTAGATGAACAAATAGGGGGCATGCTGATCAAATTGTGGATGACACCAAATTAGGAGGAATAGCTAACACCCCAGAGGACAGGATCAAAATTCAAAATTGCCTTAATAGATTAGAAACCTTTGTTATCATTAGATAACAAAATGAATTTCAACATGGAGAAATGTAAAGAAGTGTAAAATAAATGTAAAGTAAAAAGGATCTAGGAATCCGGGTAGACCACAAGTTGAATATGATTCAACAGCGTGATGCGGCAGTTAAAAAGGCCAATGCGATTCTAGGCTGCATCAGTAGAAGTATAGTGTCTAGATCAACGGAAGTAACAGTGCCACTCTATTCTGCCTTGGTCAAATCTCACCTAAAATACTGTGTCCAATTCTGGGTCCTAAAATTCCAAATGGATGTTGAGAAGCTGGAGTGTGTCCAGAGGAGGGTGACCAAAATGGTGAAGGGTCTAAAAGCCTTGCCTTATGAGGAGAGACTTAGGGAGCTGGGTGGCACAGTGGTTTAATGCCTGTACTGCAGCCACTTACTCACAAACCATATGGTTGTGAGTTCAATACCAGCCAAAGGGCTCAAGCTCGACTCAGGCTTGCATGCTTCCGAGGTCACTAAAATAAGTACCCAGATTGTTGGGGGCAATTAGCTTAGCTTACACTCTGTAAACCACTTAGGGGGTGCTTAAGTGCACTGATAAGCATTATAGAAATGCACTTGCTCTTGCTATTGCTATGTTTAGCCTGGAGAAGAAAACATTAAGAGGTGATATGGTAGCCTTGTTTAAATATTTTTAGGGATATCCTATTTAAGATGGAGCAAGCTTATTTTTTTCTGCGCCAAAGAATAGCACCCAAAACAATGGATACAAGGTACAGGAGGAACTTCCTGACAATAAGAGCTGTTAGAACACACTCCCTCAGAATGTGGTGGAGTCTTCTTCTTTAGAGGTCTTTAAACAGAGGCTGGATGGCCATCTGTCAGGGATGCTTTGATTGTGAGTTCCTGCATGGCAGGGGTTTGGACTGGATGGCCCTTGTGGTCTCTTCCAGTTCTATGATTCTATGATTCTAATTGGTTCAAAGGCCATTTCAGGATTCAGTTGGAATTTGTACCTGTAAACCTGTTGCCAAGATGCTTGTATAATATCTCCAGTAAGATGTGTGTGAGAGAGGGGGGGGAGAACAAGAGTGAGAGAGAGAGCATGTGTGTGTCTGTGTATGGCTGTGTGAATACCTCCTAAGCAAAGAGTTCTTAGTCAGTGAGGCTAAGGCCCAAAACAGGAAGGCAGGAAAGAGCAGCTTCTGGATGCTTTGGGGGCAGGGCATGCAGATGACCCACACTCCCATAATAATAATAATAAATAATAAAAGCTTTATTTATATACCGCCCTTCGAAAACATCAGGGCGATTTACAGCAGTGCAAAATGCATATACATAAAATAACAGGGCAAGAAACAACAACAGTGCAATTAAATTAAAACTCATGCCAGGTCATCAATGCAGCTGGCAAAGGGGGGGAGGGCATTCAGGGGGAGGAGTCAGGGGTAGGCCTGCTTGAAGAAAAGTCTTTTCAACCCCTTCTTAAATTGGGCCAAGGAGGTAGATGAGCGGAGTTCAGTGGGCAGCGAGTTCCAGAGGGTGGGGGCCGAGATGGAAAAGGCCCTTCTAGAGGTGTTAGACCACTCCACTATGGCCTAAGATTCTTCAAAGCTGGCCAAAAAAAGGAGCACTGAAAAAGCACTCCGTGTGGATGGCCCATTAAATTGAAAACCAGCAAATTTTCTTAAATCCCTGGATCTGGCACATCCAGGAAGAAGAGACTCCTCCCTCCATAACTGCCATCCTCCAGCCTGCAAGGGAGTTGACCAGGCAGGCCCAACTCCATCAGGGCTAGCCTGGAAGAAGAGACTCCTCCCTCCATAACTGTCATCCTCTGGTTTGAGAGGGAGTTGACCAGACAGGCCCAGCTCCATCAGGGCTAGCCTGGAAGAAGAGACTCCTCCCTCCATAACTGTCATCCTACGGCTTGCAAGGGAGTTGACCAGGCAGGCCCAGCTCCATCAGGATTAGCCTGGAAGAACAGACTCCTCTCTCCATAACTATCATCCTCCGGCTTGTGAGGGAGTTGACCAGGCAGGCCCAGCTCCATCAGGGTTAGCCTGGAAGAAGAGAATCCCCCCTCCATAACTGTCATCCTCCGGCCTGTGAGGGAGTTGACCAGGCAGGCCCAGCTCCATCAGGGCTAGCCTGGAAGAAGAGACTCCTCCCTCCATAACTGCCATCCTCCGGCCTGTGAGGGAGTTGACCAGGCAGGACCAGCTCCATCAGGGCTAGCTTGGAAGAAGAGATTCCTCCCTCCATAACTGTCATCTTCCAGCCTGTGAGGAAGTTGACCAGGCAGGCCCAGCTCCATCAGGGCTAGCCTGGAAGAAGAGAATCCTCCCTCCATAACTGTCATCCTCCGGCCTGTGAGGGAGTTGACCAGGCAGGACCAGCTCCATCAGGGCTAGCTTGGAAGAAGAGATTCCTCCCTCCATAACTGCCATCTTCCAGCCTGTGAGGGAGTTGACCAGGCAGGCCCAGCTCCATCAGGGCTAGCCTGGAAGAAGAGACTCCTCCCTCCATAACTGCCATCCTCCGGCCTGTGAGGGAGTTGACCAGGCAGGACCAGCTCCATCAGGGCTAGCTTGGAAGAAGAGATTCCTCCCTCCATAACTGTCATCTTCCAGCCTATGAGGGAGTTGGGCAGGCAGGCCCAGCTCCATCAGGGTTAGCCTGGAAGAAGAGAATCCTCCCTCCATAACTGTCATCTTCCGGCCTATGAGGGAGTTGACCAGGCAGGCCCAGCTCCACCAGGGCTAGCCTGAAGAAGAAGAGGCCTCCCTCCAGTCCATCTGCCTTGGTCCAGGCCTCAGAGGGAGAGAAGAATGCTGGACCTGATCCCCTCCCCCTCACCATTCCCTTCTCCTTTTGTGTCCTGTCTTTTTAGATTGTAAGCCTGAGGGCAGGGAACCGTCTATTATCCCCTCTGTTGTAAGCGGCCCGGATTCCCAGTGATTGGGCAGCATATAAATAAATCCTAGTATTATTATTATTATTATTAACCATGATTAGATTTCAGTCATCTATTTGCTGGTCCAATTAGAAGTATAATGTTTTCCTGCTTATCCTCAGGAAAGTCTAGCAAAATTCATAGTGGAGTGGTCTTTCAAACAAGTAAAAAAGTTTATTTCTTCTTTTTTATCTGTTTGAAACATATTCAGTTTAAGAGTTCTTTGTTCTGTCTGTCACAGATTTAATAATAACATCCATTACTGAACACATTTCATATTCAAGTGTTTCTGAAGATAAAGGCATATAGAAATCTTGATTTTTTAAAAATAAAAAAGTCACACACATGGACAATTTAAGTAAGTGCATTAAAACTTGATCTTGCTAAGTATATGAACAGTCCCATTAAGGTCAGTTGGACATATATGGGTTTATGTCATAGATGTTGCTGGCTTTTTGTCTGTGAGGAGAAAAATTAAATTGTACATTTACTAAAAGAAGCAGAATGTGTATCTAGACAGTTCTGAGGAATTCCTCTTTCTCTTGCACCATAGCCAACCCTATTTATCAGTGACATTCAAGCCTTTGTATAGCAAGTTCATTAGTCTGGAGGGTTTGCTGTAGGGAGGTTGTGTCAGGACATCTACTGATGGAAAACCAGTGTCATATACCTAAATCTGGACTAGGCCCAATGACTTAAAACCTGTTAGCTTCAACCTGAGAAGACCCATGTACTTAATGGTAAATCAGCATGCCAACACTTAAAGAAGTCCTAGTGATTTAGTGTACCATCTTTATTTAAGACTAAAAATTGAATTTAGATCAATCTTATTGCAACTGAGGAGACAAAAAAAATCTACTCTAACATGTTTCCTGCATACAGTTCATTACAGTGTGAAAAAAGACCGTTGGTGCTGTGGTGGAGATATGAGAGGCTTTTACATTCATATGAGCTGGCACTGTCCTTGAATATCCCAGGTTCGGCATAAAATGATTTCTTGAACTAGAGATAATTACCAACTCATTTACAGAATTGTCTCCTGTTATGTGTCTTAATTATTGCACAAAACTGGAGAGGTCAAAAAGCTCTGCTAATTTTACAATGGAGGGTCATGCTATGTTCCTTTGCATTTGTAGAAAAACTCACATCATATGTGTGTTCCTGGAGAAGTGATGGAGAATGCAGTAAAAATTGTGACACCGTTTTGCACCCACCTATCTCTTTTGCTAATATCAACAGAGCTGGATCCAATATTCAATCTTCATGGACACTCAGCCCTCTGTATCCATGGGTTCCTTATCCATAGATTTAAACATCCTTGGTTTGAAAATACTTTTTAAAAAATCCCAAAGCAAACCTTAATGTTACCATTTATATAATGGACAGCATTTTATTATGTCATTATATTTAACAGGAATTCAGCATTCACAGATTTTGGTATATACATGGAATCCTGGAACCAAATCACAGCCGATACCAAGGACCCACTTGCAAATGATGTTGTAAAAGATCTGGTGTAATAGCAATAATAATAATAACAATAATTTCTTTTTAAATTTTCTTTGAAAACATCACATTTTTCCAAATTTTCACTTAAGCCACATGAAATTATGTACATGTAAATATATTTAGGGTGGGTATGATATTGTAATTTTAAGGTATAACTTTTATTTTGCCCTGGAGCCCTGGTAATGGTTAAATGCCAGTACTGCAGCCACTCACTCACAAACCACAATGTTGTGAGTTCAATACCAGCCAAGGGCTCAGGGTCAATTCAGCTGGGCATCCTTCCAAGGTCGCTAAAATGAGTACCCAGCTTGTTGGGGGGAATTATTTTACACATTGTAAACTGCTTAGGGAGTGCTTAAGTGCACTGATAAGCGGTATAGAAATATACTTGCTATTGCTTTTGCTAGTTGTTTATGGCACAGCTATTTCCATTACACTCAATGATATACAGGAATTATGATTTATGAGTAATATTAGTACAGTGGACCCTAGTTATACGCTAGGGTTTGGTTCCAAGATTCCCTGTATATAACAAAATCCATGTATACTCAAGTCTCATTAAATATAATGACATAGCAAAATGGTGTCCCTTATAAAAATGGAAAATCAAGGTTTGTAATTTGAAATTTATACTTTTTTTGACCATTTTCAAACCGTGGATGCTTGAATCCATATATAAAAAATCCGTGTATAAGAAGGGCCGACTGTATAAACATATTAGTAAGGATTGTGTGTGATGTGGTATGGGAGATGTTCAATGGAGAATGGCACTATGATTTACCACATGGGGTGACACCAATTCTAGTGACACCACTGCTTCTTGAGTTGTGATTTTTCCAGCTCTAGCTAGGCCTGCCCAGTTTGTCTCTTCACAGTGTGACTGTTAGTTGCTCACCTTCTGCTTATGGATCCTAATCACTCTGCTTGTGAGATATGCCTATCACAGTCTCTAAATAAGGAGTAGGGCTGGATTCTTCTGTTGACATGAAATGTCCAACCTGAAGCTTCAGATGGCTCAGACGGAGGTTCATTCCTCTTCTGCCTTCCTTAACCAGGCAAAAGGGAAGAAAAAGGAAGGGTTCTTACATGACATGTGCAAATATACACTGAAAGTAGCCGTATTTGTTAATCATTCTTTTGCACTTTATGCAGACAAGAACGGAGGGGTGTATTCAGGAAGTGAATACTTACTATATTATGCCCATGGTTGGAAATAGCAGAAATCCCCATCATTGTAACCCTACATGTGAGTCTTACAGATGGAGGCTTTATGGAGCATGAGACCTCTGTGGACCAGATGACTAACATAAATTCTACTCAAATACTAACTTGGAATTTATTCTGACATTTCCTGCACTCACAAAATGTATTCATTACAGTCGGCCCATGGTATCCATGGAGGATCCATTCTAGAATACCCCCCCCCCCATGGATACCAAAATCCATGGATACTCAAGTTCCAGTTTCCCTAATGGCAGCACGTGTACACTGCTGTCATGCCCAGCCTCATCCTAACCAGGACCCCCTTTCTGGGCCACAAAGCCCATCTGCTGCTCCCAGGGGGGACTCCTGGTGCTTCCTCTCACCCAGGACCACCACCCTCGAGGGCTCTCCCTTCCTATCCTCCCTGTCCAAGCCCACCTGCCCTGCTCATCCACTCTCCGTGGGCCCTATCCATCTGCCTTTCTGACCCTATGTGCCTTGGCTCACCTCGTCTTGTCTCTCCTCTCTACCCACTGAGTGCTTTGGGGGATGGGGCACAGGCTTGATGCCTGCAGATACTCAAATCCATGGATGGAAAGTCTGCAGATACCATGGGCGGACTGTATTTGCATTATTAAATGTTTGAGTCAAGTGTTTCTCCATTCTGATTTATTTCCTTTGAATGAAATCAAGCTGAAATGAACCAATCTTCTACCAGGGATAGAATATTACATTGTGTGAATAAACCCTAGTTGGGACTTCTGAGGTGTTGTGTATGTGTTGTGTATTTGTGGAATTCAATAAGTCTGATACTGTTCCCTTTATATAAATATTTACATTATGTTGTTTCTTATAAACAAAAAGAAAGAATCTTGCACACCCCCCCTTTAATAGTAGCAGATTTATTTTAGCATGAGCTTTTGTGGATTACAGATCACTTCCTCTGATGTATTGATGGAATAAAGAAGTGGAGCTTGACTTATAAATTTGCTTACATATGCTCAGTATTTTTTCAGTGCTGTGCAGCAGACATCCTGTTGGGTAGTCCCAACTAGGGTATACTCACATAATCAATTGTTGAATGGCAAGTCAAGATGTTGGTAAATCTATTTGATTTGGTGGGTCTACTCTAGTCAGAAGTGACCCAGGATTGCTAAATGATTGCTAAATGGCTACTGTTAAGAAAATCACTGTACAGATTTCATTTCCTCTCATTCTACACCTCCATCTAAGAATCTATCAATATTTTTCTCACACACCTAAGGAAGTGGCCTTGATTCCACAAAAATTATGTTTAATCACAGAATCATAAAATTGGAAGAGACCACAAGGGCCAACCAGTACAACCTCCTGCCATGCAAGAACTCACAATGGTGGCCGCCCGACTGCACAGGCAGGCCACGTTGCTGCTGGGGCCCGGCACCATGGGGGCTTGGCGCATCCCAGCATGCCTTGCTGGGGTGCGCTGGCCTCCTATTGGCTGGCTGGAGGGAAGGGAGAGACTTCTGCTTCCAGAGCGATGCTCTAGGAGGTTGATGGTCCCTCTTGATGGTCATCCCAGACCTCCAGGGCAACCAATCCTGGGGCAGGGTGACTCCCTTCCCGGCCCCCACCTTCCAGGCTGGCCTTTATAAGGCCACACGGCATCCTCTCTTGGCGCCATTCTTGCTCGGCTCTCCCACCCACCCTACCTAGGGTGTGTGGTTTTTGTCACAACTTTGGAGCGGCAGGAGAGGTTCTGGATCTGGTAGGCATGGTCTATAAGGTTGCATAGCACTGTATCGGGAGTCCCTATGGGACACGGGAGCGATGAGGGCATGCATTGTGGACATTGTAGGGGCCATAATTTGACACCGCTTCTCGGTGACTAGGGGCTTTATTATTAAATGCAATCTGTGGGTTGCATGGATGCAAGAGGGCGTTAATTTAGCCCCTAGCTCATCCTGATGCCTTGCTCTATATGACATGCCCTTTATCTTACAACGGCGGGTTGTACGATGATCCAGACCTCATACTTTTGGCCAACCCTACCTTTTGTTGCTGGCTTGCATTAATAAAGTTGTGGCCTTTCTTCCACATGCGGCTCTGCTTGTTATTGTGGCGACACCGTCCCAGGCAATCAAAGCACCCCTGGCAGATGGCCATCCAGCCTCTATTTAAGAACCTCCAAAAAAGGAGGCTCCTCCATTCTCTGAGGGTGTGCGTTTTATTGAACAGCTCTTACTGTCAGGAAGTTCCTCCTAATGTTTACGTGCAATCTCTTTTTCTGTAGCTTTCATTCATTGTTCCATGTCTGGAGCAGCAGAAAACAATCTTGCTCCATCAATATGAAATGTGCTGGTTTGAAGATGCCAGAAGACTCACCATGGGAATAGATTTGATCCCCCACTGTGTTTCCATGTAGGTCTTGTTTGGCCAAAGCTGCAGATCATTTACAGGTTTCCATTTTGCTGTAATTCTTGATTTGAATTCAGCTATTTTTTTCTCCTAAAAGCTATATATAAACACATACAATAGTAACTTTCCATTCCCTAAAAACAATGAAAGACGTCTGAAGTAAGGCTGGGGGAATGTGTCAAATGCAGTGTTATCTCTGCCTTTGACAAGAGGTATTTATTGCTACATTATAGACAGAAATTGTAAAGAGGTATGTGCAGAAAGGGAGGAACCTGGTAATTGTAACTTGTCACAAATTACATCTGTTTGAATTCAAAAGAACTAACACCATGACAAAGAAAATGGCAAACCAGGGTTCACTTTCCACTTTTCTTGATTGTAAAACTTCAAGAAATGTACTATTCCTTTGGACATTTAAATGAAACTGTAAATCACTTGTGAAGATGGATAAGATTTCATTTGTTGTCTGGATTGCATTAAATGATACTTGGTGTATTCAATCTAATTGACCTTGATTTAGCGTTACAGAGAAATGTCACATCAGGCTGCTGACAATGGCCTGTTACAGACTGCCAAAATAAAGCTGCTTCAAGTCTCTTTGGAGGTATGCTGTTTAAATGATGCATGTATCCTAAGAATCCGGAAGCTGCACCAAAGCTGCACTCCAGTGCTTAGGAATGGAGTGTGGCTTTGGCACGACCTCCGGACTCTTAGGACCCATGCAGCATTTAAATAGCATACCTCCAAAGAGACCCGAAGTAGCTTTATTTTGGCAGTCTGTAACAGGCCAATGTAACCTATGAAATACACTATTACAGCATGGATTTTTTTTTCTCCAGAGAGGTTCTATAGGGCAGTTAGTTCCATTTAGAAAGGACATCTTCTTTAAAGTACAATACAGCCTAACCACCTATTCTGGCTCTATAATCAGTAGCACCATGTTATAGTATTTCCTTTAGCTTCCATTCTACTCACTTCTTCAGATTCCTAAACAACTTGACATATTTCTTAAATATACTAGACCCTGAAGTTCATCCAACACAAGATGAACACACATGGTGGTTCTTTTAAAAGCCACTGGGGAGCTATACACACAGTCCCTAAGGGATGGTGTGATGACACCCTTTTCCTAGCCAGATTGGGGCCACAGCATGCAGTTGCTGTGGCCCCAATCCACCCTTTCCAGAGTGCAAAAAGGAGCCACAAAAGTGGCTCCTTTTTTCCACCCTGGAAAGGACACAATAGTCACAGCACCATGGCTACATGGCACTCCTTTAGTGCTACATTGTCTTGATGCAGTGCCAGAGGAGCTCTGTGACACCATGCTCCATGTGGAGCGGCACATGGCATCTAGGCACCCTGAGGGGTGGAGTCATGCCATGCATCATGTAAATGTGATGCCCCAACTCTGCCCCAAGATCGGCCTTAATGGCTGGTTTGAAAAGCCCCTGTGTGCACTTCTCTGCTTTATCAGTCTGCTCCAGCTGTTCTAAAGCTAGTGACATACATTTTACATTCCTTGAGTCTCAATTTCATTTTAGCATTCAAGCCACTAACACTATGGGAAGGTGGTCCTATCAAATGAGCTCAGCATAATGCACCTGTAGTTCACCATTTTTGCATGCTAAACTTTATCCACATTTATATATTGTTAGGATGACTTTGGATTGTCTATATATACAAGTGACCCTTAACACTGCATGGCCATGGAAAAAGAAACACTTCTTGTTTTTTAATCAAAAGCTTCCCTGTGACCAAATCTTTGTTTGATGGGGATGCATTTTTAAGTCAGGCAAGGTCAAAGTTTTCTCTTTGAAAATGTATTGCATTTCCGCAAAATCACTCCACATCAACACACTGTGTTACTTCAACATGAACTGATTTTCGTGATGATTTGAGAAAGCTGTCATTACATTGAATCAATTTCTGAGCTTTTTGCAGCAGTCTTACTTATAGAGAACAAGTGTACCATACCAGCATCATAGCAAACAGTCTTCTGATGGCCCCATGGACTTAATATAAATATACTTAAATTTAAATCTTCATGTTTCTCTCCAAGATATAGACAGAGGCAAAGGTAGATGGAGGTGCAACATATTGTGAGTCCCTACCTGCTGTGGATCAAAGCAGCAATGTTTTTTTTTAACTGAGAAAACTCAAATCAGTTGTGTATTTAATACACACAATAATGCTGATTTGAAGATGTTTCCTTGAATTACCTTCTCTGTATGTCTAAGAGTTATTATCAACAGTAATTCAATTTTATATGAACTTTCTTCCTGTTCCTTAGATTCATTAGGAATGCTCATTTATTGTTAGTTAATTATTTTTAATAATCAAAGCAATAAATCAAAGTAGCCATTTATTCCTGAGTTGTTTTCATGTCTAAAATAAGATATTTTTTTACAATCTCATCATCACTGAATAGAATACAAGAAATACTAATTTCATTCTGTATAATAATGGTCCCATTAAAAGGGTATGTAAATAATCTGCTGGTGTTCAGACTGTCAGGACACAGCAGTCAAGATAAGCATGGCCTAGAGAAACATCAAATGCACTAACTTCAGTCACAGCTCAGTAGCACCAATACTCAGTGTTCACCAAAGCAGTTGGGTATAATCTATGCAAGCCATTCATTCTGAAGTGGAATCCACAAAATGGTGGATTTTATCAATAAGCAAGTGTAGAAAATCCATATTTTATTAATGCTTACAATTTCACTTTGGAAAGGGAAAAAAAAAGAACATCTCAACATTCATCGCCAATATTTACAATGACATCTTTCACACTTGCCTATAGTACTGTGGAAGCCATTTCTCCATTAAATCGTTTTATTTTAAAATAGTGTTTGGAAAGAAGAGAGGAGATAATGAGCAGAGTTAATTGTTACTTCCAATATGGAAAGGGATCTTCAAGCACCTTTGAGACTAGGTCCAAAACACACTGCAGAAATAGTCCAGTTTGAGACCATGTTATATGCTCTGGCTAAGTGCTAGGGAATCCTGGGAACTATAGTTTATTGGTGCCAGGGCTCTCTGACAGAGAAGGCTAAAAGTCTCATAAAAATACAGTTCCCAGAATTCCCTATCATTGAGCCAAGACAGTTAAATGATGTCAAGCTGCATTATTTCTGCAGTGTATTTCTGACCTAACTGTGTGGAAAACTGTCACTTCTAATAAAATTCTGGCTCATCACAAAAGCTTTTTATTTTATTTTATTTTATTTTATTTTATTTTATATACCATTTTTATCCCATATGGAACCCAAAGCATTTCTGCAAAGGAAAGGGACAAGAGACTGAGAAGATAGAATCTGTGCTTAATTGCTCTTCAGTAATTTCAACATGCTAGGGTTGCAAAAACTACCAAATAACACACTTTGGAGTTTACATTGATTTCATATCCAGTTAGGGATATGAAGATAGCTTATTATTCTCATCAAGACAAGTGGGCTCAACAGACTGAGAAAACCCATAATGAATCTAACATCTGACAAGGTTTTTCACCTTCAGCACAAGAATGAGGCAATGAGCACTTTTTTCATTGAATTTTGCATATCTGAGGCAAAATAAAACTAGAGTCTTTTCCGTTTATGAAACTAAGGTCCAAAACACAATGCAGCAATAATCCAGCTTGAGACTACTTTGACTGTGCAGGCTCAGTGCTAGGGAATTCTGTGAATTGTAGTTTTGTGAGACATTTAGCCTTCTCTGTGGTGCCACAATAGAATAATAGAATCATAATATAATAGAGTTGGAAGAGACTGCAAGGGCCATCCAGTCCAATCCCATGCCATGCAGGAAATCCAAATCAAAGCATCCCCAACAGATGGCCATCCAGCCTCTGTTTAAAAACCTCCAAGGAGGGAAATTCCACTACTTTCCGAGGGAGTGTGTTCCACTGTTGGACAGCCCTTACTGTCAGGAAGTTCTTCCTAATGTTGAGGTGGAATCTCTTTTGCTGTAGCTTGCATCCATTGTTCCAGGTCCTGCTCTCTGGAGCAGCAGAAAACAAGCTTGCTCCTTCCTCAATATGACATCCCTTCAAATATTTAAACAGGGCTATCATATCACCTCTTAACCTTCTGGGTTTCCCATGATTCCTTAGCACTAAGCCAGAGCAGTTAAGGCTGTCTCAAACTAGATTATTTCTGCAGTGTATTTTGGACCTAAGTAAGTACCCTCCACTCCATAAGGACTGAAGGATTGGCTGATTGATTTAAAAGACATAAATAACCCATACAAGGTGTCTAGTTTTTCCTTGCAACAAAGCAGCAGCTATTATACTTTTCCAGAATTGTGGAATTTAATCTCTCTTTTTTCACAAGGGGTTTACATTTGTATCTCCATTATGTCTCCTACAAATGAAGCTTTGACTCTACTGAGATATAGCAGTCTGAAGAGATATAATGCTACACTCTAAGAATTCCATGTGGTCTATTAAAATTCTGATCACTTAAACATGCTCAGGTTTTGCCACTGTTGTTGTTTTCTTTCATTCTTGTATTTTTATTTTCCATCTTCTATTCTAAAGCATATCCTGAGCTTATATAATTATGCCAGGCACATGCACTTACACCATGCTTAATAATGAAAAAACTTTTATAGCAGTCAGTAATTGACTTGTGTTGTGTGCAATTGCTGTAAGGGTATCTAAAAGCTTCTTTAAATGGTATCCATATTCAATAGGTGAAGCAGCCCAGACTACAAAATTATAATAGTCTGCAGCATAGATCCAAATCGATACCAAGCTTGTCACTAAGAAAAGGAAAGAGTAGCTATTCAAAGAAACATTTTACCCTACCTTTTCCATATTTGAATTATCTATGATGAAGTTTTGATTTTCATTTTACAGATTTACTCATCAGTCATAATTTGACAGCTGTCTTTTATAATCTATTTTTCCATAAGCAATATTTACCTTTGTGTAGAGTTCTAGAGTGCCATTTCTCTAGGATGTAACTCTCACTAAAAGTTTATTTGGAATGGAAGTGCTCTATATCCTCTGAAACTTACTGACTGAACAATTTTCTCTTAATGTTTTAGGTTTAGACTTGAAGGAATGCATGCCAGCTCAGTTCCATGGAAATAGATTGCTGAATAACTTAGCTTTGGGGGGAAGGGATTGGGGGAAGATAGATGGCTTCAGCGGGTCTATCTTCCTACTTGCTACCCTCCCACTTCCTCACTTACCCTTTGTCTAGATTGAGGGTAGATACTACGTAAGATGACGGTGGTTGCTCTTGGTCCATTCTTGGACCACTAGCTCCAGAAAAGAACTGCATTCATGCTTACTGAGAGTAATGACAGTAAGAAGTACCTATTCCTTTTTTCCATCTCAAAGTGAAGGGGAAAAGAAAATGAATAATAGCTACTGTTGATTTCTGTTCTGTCTCAGGAGTGGGTTAGGCAGTGAATAACCACATCAATGATGATAAGCAACATCAGCCATCTTATTGCTTTCCACTCTCTATCTTGGCAGCTATGGTGTAGGCACAAATCAATGTATTAATACTAGATTTGCTCAGGGTTTAATTTATTTTGATCCTTAAACTTATCTCACCTCATTTCCTTATCTGTTTGTCAATTTTTTTAAGTGTATGAAATTCTATAAACATTTTTGTGCAAATTTCTCAGAATATAATTAGAATATAGGAAGCAATATTCCTAATGCAATCTATTTTAGTACTAAATTTTGGTGTTAATATATACATTCCTAAATGCCTCTTTCATTGTCATACATTTTTATGTAGACATTTTTGGAAATTCAGAACAGTGTGAAAATTAAAATGCAAATGTGTTTTGATTTATGTATTGAGTTGAGAATAACTAGATCAGGTATTTTCATGTTAAAATGCAAACCAAACATATTTCTTTACCATAGGCATTGTATGGTACATAGATGATCTCCTAATTGTAAAGAGCTCCAGGTTGACTCAACCTTCCCTCCTTTTGTAGGTCACTAAAATGAGTACCCAGCAATGTGTTGTTGGCTAACACATTGAAACTGCTTAGAGAGTGCCTAACACTATAAAGTGGTATAGAAATGCAAGTGCTGTTTCTATTTCTATTGCTATTCACCATTCATGCCTGCACTGAGGGGGCAAACAAGTGAAAAATGTTGAAGGTGCTGCTTTAACTCAGTGCAGAAAAGATGTATTTTTTACCCTTAAGACATTTCCTCAAAATACATTGGAAACCATATCTGTTTCTGTTCAGTTCTACTTTGGGCTTTTGGTTCTCCCCACTTCTTTTGTCCTAGTTTTTGTCCTCTTTTCTCGAGTGATAAGTAACAAGAATCTCTGGATGTAAGTAATCCAAGGCTATAGTGAGATTCCTGAGGATAAATCAGGCACTGAGAGACAACGGAGAATTATCACATGGGGACAGGATAATGATGAGATCATTCCCCCTGTCCTTATCCTGTCCACAACCTGAGTGAAAGTGATAGTGCAAATCACTTTCACATGAAGGTGGACTGAAAAGCGCTTTCAGCTGTCATTGTAATACTGGGTTCTTCCGTTATTACAAAAGGCTGGAAATGACAGTGGAAAGAGCTTTCAGCAGATGGATGAAAGCACTTTTCAACCAGCTTTCATGTAAAAGTGATTTCTGCTTTCACTTTCACTTGCACTTCCTGGGCGGCTGAATGACAGGTTCAGCATGCTGGTGAGTGAAAGTGATGCATGTGATCACCTTCACTTGCGCTTCCCTGCAGTGTCAAGTACGGTTTATGTAATAATATATTTGAAAGCCCTTCCTGCGATCAGGTGGGAAGGACGGGATAATGACGTCCTGTCCCTCATGTGATAATCTCCAATCTCCCTCAACTTTTATCTTAAGAGGAGACATGTTGGATAAGATCAAAGGTCTACTCTAACATCCTTTTTCAAAGTGGCTAATTTGATGTTTATGAGAAACTCATAAGCAGGGCATGACTGCAATATCATCTTCCTATTATTTGTTCCCAACAACTGGGATAAAGAGGCATATTGCCAAGAGGAATACTTTAAAGGGGAAAGTATTAAGGCAATGTGATAAATAAATTTATGAGTTAAATAAATGTGTAGAATAACAACAACATTAACATCAACACACAACCATGGTTGTAGAGGAATTACATTATCTGTCAATATGTTTTAAGCTCATGTTTCAAGGATCTGGTGGTAGAGTATTTAAAGCCCCAGATGGCTTTGGACCACAGTTAGGGTGTCACCCAATACATACTTGTCTAAATATTGAGAACTGGAAAGGAGGCCTTTAACAATGATAATAATATAGTATGCAAAAACACAGGATAGAGTATTGTCTGCTGTGGTGCCCCACTTGTTAGATGTCCTCCCATTAAAAAGCTGATTGGCAATGGCTTTGATCTCATTGCAGCTCAAGCTAAAACATGAATCTTCACCAAAGAATCTAGGTTTCAAGATTTTAGCTTGACGAGGTTGTGGAGCTATAATGCAGTGGAAATTATTTTCAATTGTTTAATTGCTGTGCCCTGGACTGAGATGTTTGTATACAGCATGGTGTGTAAACTGTTTAATGAGTAATTAAATAAAAGAGGATACTGATCAGGACTTTGTGTTTGATAAAGCCACTCAGAATAAAGAAGAAATGTAAAGAACATAACTAACAAGACAGTGCTCCATTGCAAGACAGCCTCATTTTGCTCTCCCTTGTAGAATGTAAGGAGGAAGTAACACTACAGAAGTAACACTCTTTTTCCCTCTTTCTTTTTCATTGAAAATATGTCAAGCAGATATAGCTCTGTGAGAAGAAAGATAAGAGAATCATAGAATTATGGAATTATAGAGTTGAAAGAGACAAGGGCCATCCAATCCAACCCTCCGCCATGCAGGAACTGTCAATCAAAGCATCCCCGACAGATGGCCAGCCAGCCTCTGTCTAAAGACCTCCAGGGAAGGAGGCTCAACTGCACTCCAAGGGAGTGTCTTTCACTTTTGAACAGATCTTACTGTCAGGAAGTTCCTCCTAATATTGAGGTGAATCTCTTTTCCTGTAACTTGCATCCATTGTTTCTGGTCCTGTTCTCTGCAGCAGCAGAAAACAAGCTTTCTCCCTCCTCAACATGACATCCTTTCAAATATTTAAACAAGGCTATTATATCACTTGTTAACCTTCTCTTCTCCAGGCTAAACATCCCCAGCTCCCAAAGCCGTTCCTCATAGGCCATGGTTTCCAGACCCTTCACCATTTTAGTCACCCTCCTTTGGACATGCTCCAGTTTCTCAACATCCTTTTTGAACTGTGGTGCCCAGAACTGGACACAGTATTCAAGGTGGGGCATGACCAAAACAGAATACAATGACACTATTACTTCCTTTGATCTAGACACTATACTTCTATTGATTGCATTGGCCTTTTTAGCTGCCGCATTGCACTATTGACTCATGTTCAACTTGTGGTCTTCTTGGACTTCTAGATTCCTTTCACATGTAGTCTCGATCAGCTAGGTGTCCCCCATCCTATATCTATGCATTTAATTTTTCTGCCCTAAGTGCAGTATTTTACATTTCTCTGTTCTGAATATAATTTTGTTAGCTTTGGCCCACCTTTCCAGTTTATTCAGGTCATTTTGAATTTTGATCTTGTCCTCTGGAGTATTAGCTATTCCTCTTAATTTGGTGTCATCGGCAAATTAGATAAGTATGCCCCCAATTCTGCCATCCAAGTCATTTATAAAGATGTTGAATAGCACTGGGCCCAGGACAGTACCCTTGACACCCCACTGGTCACTGGTCATATACAGAAAAGACTAGGTACACAGCAGGTAGAATATGTGTGGTGACACAAAGGGAAAATGTTGGCAATGCATGATAGTTACTGAAATTACCAGTAGCTTATTTGTGATTTCACATTATTGATAAGGTTTGATGATTCTCGTTAAATAGTGGTGGTTGATTGTTTTTAGACAATTTCTTAAATCCAAAGATCCACATATTTATTTTGGCTTCAGGCTTCTCTGTACCTGCTGCTCTAACATCTGTAGTGGTGCACTTTGTGCTTAGAAAGCTGAGAAGTGGCTCTTTTCCAAAAACTGCTGCCAAAATAAATAAATACATATCATAAGAGGCACATCTAATGGTACAAGTGTGAGGGCATGGGAGAAAATGGAGAAGCAAAGCAGAATTGTTTTGGCTCTCAAACAACAAATAGGAAACTGTTTTAATATCACTAACCTTAATTAACTTTCAAGTAGTCTTCTCTTTTTTCCTCTGAGCAACTATGGCTTGTGCATTGATCTGTAATATTATGTTTATTAATAAACTGGAAAAGAGTCAACTATAACACACACCCCTGAATGATTTGAACAGTTAGTGGAAATCATATTCAGAGGTGGGGTTGCTGAATCTATTGGATATTGCTTCTTTTACTATAGACCCAAACATTAGCAACACTAGAGGAAAATTAAAAGTAATTAAAAATAATTCACTTCCATTATTCCTTGTAGTGTCTGAGAAGTAAAACACTTGAGAAGTAACTCATTGTGATTATTAATTTTAATATTTAATACAATTGTTTACATTATCTGTTGTTCATTAGTTCATTAGTTAGGGGAAACAAACTTTAGATTGAGAAGAGAATTGCATAACATTTCTAATAAAACAACTCAAAATATTTCCAAAAATGTGCATAATGGCTGACATTTGAAAGTAAACGAAAACCATTTACTGGTTACACTAATGAAATAAACTTCACTCTTGTATGTTATTTTACTTTGGGGATATAATCCCGCCTGCTCTTCTGAGAGTTTAGGACATGCAGAGATTTTGTGGCAAACCTCTGTGCAATTACAGAAACAAATGTATTTTCTATGGGAAGACTATACTGTCCTTGGATTCTGGGATAAGAAAAGGTGCAGGACCTCAAGGCTAACATAGAGGAAGCACTGGAAACCTACAGAAGATTAGTTCCAACTAGGTCACCCCATTTGGATATGCTGTTAGATCTTTAATCCACTGGATCAACATAGCAGGGATGTAAATACTTAACTATTTCATCCTTTCAAGAATAAAAAATTACAGTATTTTTCTCCCCTCCTTGAGTGTGCAAAATAAGACACAGGGAAAACACATCTCGTGCACTATCTCTCCTAGCCTTATGGAGCACTGGTGAATGACAGCATCTTGCTGATTTTTGCATTGTTCTTTAAACCACTTTCAATGCTGCTGTGCAATCATGACTGAATTAGATATATTTTATGTCTAGAAGTTGCTTCCTTCCCTCTCTCTAACCACATCTACAGCCATACTGTTTCCTCATCCAACATACAAGTGTCTTTTCATTTTTCTGCCTTTCAAAGTATATGGAAAGAAGGGGAGAAAAACAAACTTTGTTTGTCCTATGGTTAAAAAAAAAGAAAATTCTGTATCAACATGAATATGACCAGTGTGTTTTCATTTTAGAAGCTAAGCAGGATTACTGATTATAAGATCTCTAGGCTATACCCAGAATCTCCAAGTAGGGCTAGAAAACAATCCTACCAAAAATCCTGGCAAGTTCCTGTTAATCAGACTCAATATAGATATTTTCCTATGTTCTGAACAATTGTAAAAAAAGAAGGTGCTCCAGGGAAATAAGAATAGTCTGCAGTGCATTTATTTGAAAGACAGCAAAATAATTTGCCTCTTCATCTGATTCTGAAGAGCATTTATTGAAGTCAGCATCATGAAGTTGTTGCAGGTCACAAGAGACAACTGGGGTGTAGTGTAGAGACCAAGGCGGGGTACAGACCGCCTATTTGGGGCGGGCTGTACCCACCCCTTTCCCCAGTGTATCGGGGCCTCAGCTGCCAGAACAGCTGCTGAGGCCCCGATCCACTGCTTTTCAGGCTGCGGGGAAGCCGCAAAACGCTTCAAGCCCCAAGGACACCCTATGACGGCGGGGAGGGGGAGAAAGGGGCCGCTTGGCCCCTTTCTCCCTTGCTTCACTGGGCACAGCCTTCTGAAGGCTGCGCCCAGCGAAGCAAAGCGGGGCCGCAAACCAGGAAGGAGCTCCAAAACGGAGCTCCTTCCTGGTTCGCGCTAAGGGCGCCCTAGGCGCCCTGGTGCGGAGCGAGGACGTCATGTCCGCGCCGCCCCATATAGAGGCGGTGCGGCCATGACGTCCTCATGGCAGCGGCCGTCTGGAACGGCCGCCGTCATTTTTTACACGCGGAGCGCGTATTAGGGTTAGGGAGGTGCGGAAGCACCGCACCTCCCTAACCCTAGTATGCGCTCCACGCGTACTTTCATGGCGGTGTGTAACCCGCCCAAGAATCAGCTTGAAAAAGAGAGCACTCAAGGGCGAAACAGGTCACCCCTTCCAAAGCTGGACTGGGGCCACAGCAACTGCACAACTGCACATTTCCAATCTGCCTTTTTACCACCTGAAAAAAGAGCTGCAAAAGGGACCCCTTTTTGTGCCAACAAAGAGCCAGCTTTTCTGCCCCACCACAGCCAGAAGCCAGCTTTAAGGCACTCTTGTGGCATGCGGTGTATAAATGCAATGCTGCCAGAATGCCTGTAAGCCAGCTCCCATGTAAATGGCCGGGCAGCTTCTGGGCAGTTTGAGAACACGTGGCATGTAAACCTGATGCTCCCAAGGTGCCTGGAAGGTGGCTGTCTGTTTCAGCCCTCAGTTTAAAACAACAAAAAGTCTGCACTTAAACTTAAAAGTAAATAAACCTTTTGTTGAGAGTTACAAGATTTATGTAACAAAGGATATGAAGCCATAAAAGCTTCTCCAGAAAACAATAACAGTAGAAATGATGTGATAGTCAAATGGAAGTATATGTTTCAGAAATATACTGGTCCCAATCCATTTATTTTATTTTATTTTGAACGAGGGTTTCCCTGTAGGCCTTGTGGAAATAGTATTAGCAAGCAGAGGAGTGACTGAATGCAATGGGCCCTCTGAATAGCTTCAAACATTCCCAAAAGATGTGACATGTTTCATTATGGGCAGGATATCATCATAATGCCAAACTACAAATGAAGGTAATGGAATCTGGGGAGCATCATTGTGCACTGAGAAAACAGGGACACACATAACCTAGATGTAAAGTGGATCTTAAAACCAAGTTCAGCTGCCACTTAAACTTATAATGAAAAAGCAAGGGGAGAGGCATATTTTCATTATACATTATAATTAGTCAACCAGCCAGCTAAAATCCTAGTACCTGTGAAGAGTTAAGATAATAGAAGTGACCCCTTTAGAAGGAGCCAGAAAGAAAGAGCAGCACACATTCTAGAAGGTGGAAGTGGCTTGGGAAAATGAGAAAACTCCCTTTCTTTTCTATTAGCCTTAGTCATGGATGACAAAAGAAGAGAAGCTAGAAGATGGAGCTGATGATCTCTCATTACCCAAACTCTCAAAGGTCTCATGATGGAAACCTACAGAGCAGATTGCACTATCTAGAAGAGGCCTGTGAATCATATGGGCTATAGCCTCTCATATGCCTTCATCCTCTGCCAAATTTACAAAAATGAGACAAAAGAGGAGAATTTTTCTTCCAGGAGTGATGTCTCTCTATCAAAACAAGGGATTTGATTTGTTTCAGTCCTCTAAAACTATTGTGCAACTCTAGGATACTCCTGTTTTCATTCTGGGAGAGGGATGCTCTGTGGCAGAAAGATTTCTCCAGTACTTTCCTGTCTATGGTGGGGCAAGGTCTTGTTGTTTTCCATTTTTGAAGAATTTCTCTGGTCGTTAGATGCACTCTCATTTCCTGTAACTCTAAAATGACTCCCAAGGAAGCAGTTTGCTGCTTTCTTGCACTTTATAGTTGCCTGCAATATCAAGAAACGTCATATTGAATGCATTTTTTCTGTTTAATAACTTAAAGGCAAAGATGATTATTGTGGACTAAAGATGGAGGATTCAGTACAAGTGTTTAAGATTACAAAGGCTAAGAAACCCTAACTCTGTTGTTGAAGATGAATTCATCTCTTAAGGAATTACCTGTCCATTTAAAATATGGTGCAAACAAACTTTTTTTTCTCAACAATGACACTACGTGATTCCCCTCTATGGGAATGGGTGGTTCACTGCTGCACTTCTAAACAACTAGGATGTTAGATGCAACTCAAGAGCTAAGTGTTGCCCCTCCCTGCTTCTTTCTATGAAGTAGGCAGGACTTCAGCAGGAAATTTCCCTGTGATAGGTTGGCCCTAGGGTTGCCATAAGTCAGAAACAACTTGAAGACACACAACACACACAGACTCATGCAAGGAAGCCATGGCTGCAAGTTTGTAAAAGCTTGTCATGGCCGTTGATAACAGGGTAGCCTGGAGGCCTTTCATTCACAGGGTTGATATAAATCAAAGCTAGTTTGATAACAATTAATCACAAATCTAGAAACAGGAAGGTAGACTTGAGAAGCCATAGCCCACAGGAAGGAGGCCATCAAGTTAATCTCTAAGGGGGTAGCATAACTTTAGGTGGTGGGAGTAACCAATCTGAGGCAGAAGCAATCTGTACCTTAGGAGAATCAAATTCTGCTTTCACACTTCAAGAAGCAGGGTTGTAGGCTTTTGACTTCTGCACTCAGACAAAAGTGTGATGCAGCTACTGCTGCAGTCAAATCTACTAAGATGGTGAAAGAAAGGTAGTGTAAATGGCTACCTATCATTCAACTAATGCAAGTCCTTTCCCATGTCAGGCTTCTGTTCCTGTGATCTGTTGAGCAATACAATATTTTGCTCTTGGTTAGCAACACTCAGCTTGCTGTAAAATTGGGATGTCATCTTCATCTCATGACTCGTACTACTTTCTACCTTGAAATGGACCTGATAGTATGTAGACACCCAGAGCAGGTAAAGTAATTTATATCTAACATAGCTATATGAAACCTATGTGACCTCAACATTAGGAGGAATTTCCTGAGAGTAAGGGCTGTTCGACAGTGGAACACACTTCCTAGGAGTGTAGTGGAGTCTCCTTCCTTGGAGGTCTTCAAACGGAGGCTGGATGGCCATCTGTCGGGGATGCTTTGATCTGGATTTCCTGCATGGCAGGGGGTTGGACTGGATGGCCCTTGCGGTCTCTTCCAGCTCTATGATTCTATTATCAGTTCTTGTTAAGAAAATTATTTACATTCTCTATAGTCTGGGGAAACCATGTTATTGTCAAGGACAGCCCTACATTTAAAACTAAAGAATGTGTAAAGGAATTTGAGTATAATTTATTTATTTATTTAGCACCATAAATCTACATGGCACTTTACAAACATCATAAAATCAACACATAACCTGCCAATGGTGTACAATCTAAAAAGACATAAGATAAAAATAATATACTGTGATTAGACTAATAATCTCATTAAAATACAATTAATTTTTTTCATAAGAAGAGAAATAGTGTATATCTACTTTTTAGAAAGAGCTTCAGAAAATAAGACTATGCTTTAAATAAAGTTGTACCAGCCTTCATAGTTCATATTGGCCACTGAGAGAATACCCTCTGGATGTGGAATACAGATTGAGAGTGGGTGTTTAGAGGATTTAAAAGAATCCCTGGGCTTCTGTACTTTAATGGCAGAATGTAAAAAATGATTTGGAAGAAAAGTTATATTTCTGTGCACTAAATTGACCACTAAAGGAATAAATTTCCAGAACTCTTGCAGAAAGAGAATGTCATATAGGTCTAAAACATACTGCAGAAATAATCCAGTTAAAGCTAGCTTTAACTGCCTTATCTCAGTGCTATGAAATAATTCTGGAAACTGTAGTTTTGTGAGACATTTAACTTTCACTGTCAGAGAGCTCTGGTACCACAATAAACTATATTTCCTAGGATTCTCTAGTATTAAGACAAGGCAGCTAAAGAGATCTCAAATTGGATTATTTCTGCAGTGTGCTTTGGACCATAGCATAGGAAGTGGAGAATTTAACTATTATTATTATTATTAACCTTTATTTATAAAGCGCTGTAAATTTACACAGCGCTGTACATACAATCTTTTTAATTGGACAGTTCCCTGCCCTCAGGCTTACAATCTAAAAAGACATGACACAAAAGGAGAAGGGAGTGGTGGTGGGGAAGGGGATCAGGTCCAGCAGTTCTTCTCTACCTTCAAAGCCTGGACCAAGGCAGATGGACTGGAGGGAGGACTTGGCTTCTTGGAACTAGCCTGCCTCTCTCTCCCTCAAGATGGTGGATGAAGGGAGGGCTTGTCTTCTTCCAGGCAGGCCTGGTGGAGCTAGCCTGACTCTCTCTCCCTTAAGATGGTGGATGAAGGGTTCATCCTATACTAGCTCATACACACACACACACACACACACACAAGTTCATGTATAGGAGGCCAAATGAGGCAGACGCTAACACTCAATCCAAGAACCATTTCCCCTGTGCTTTCCTTGTCCCAGTGTAGATATATGAGAATTTGTGGTGGCCTGTGTTTTGTAAAATAAGAATTTGCTAAAATTCATATTTTTCTTAATAAATGGGAAAAAGGGACTTTATTTCTTTTTTTAAAAAAATGAATGTGGGAAAAATAAATACTTAAAGAATCATACAACTTTGTTTTAGACAATGTGGGTGAGAATTATATTGTATCAATATATTTATTTAATTGCAACAGTAGACTTAGAGATATATAGTGATATGCATGCTTGCAGGGAACTGATTTCAGAGGAAATATTAGAATGCATTTGGAGTAAAAAGAACTGATAGTTTAAGGTTTAAGACAAGGCTAAACCTTATGAATGACTTCGATGGCATGGCCTTTATCCTTCAAATCCATTCTTGTCCCTGACCTGCATTAAAGTCATGAAGATGTAATTTACACAAAAGCTTTTCTAAAGCTCAATTCTATTCAATTGAGATATTGCAAACTTGGAAGATAATTAATCCATTTCAAATACTCACACCTCTCCCAAATCCAATTGAAATAATTTCCCATGAGAAATTAAATTAACCCTCATTATTATGAAGAAATTCATATCTGTAAATTAACCCTTTCATTTGCTAATTACAGCCTTCACATTTAGGGAATTGTTCCATGGGTAGTTTTTAGCAATAGCAAAGCAGAATGTTGAAATTTGTACTATCATTAATATCTAACAACAACAACAACAACAACAAAAATCAGGAAAAAATGCACAATGCAGAGATCTAAAATGTATGACCTCTAGGTAATATATTTAATGTTATAAATATATATACAGTATAGGCATTTTATTTCCTATCCTATCAAGGGGGTGTAGTAATTCTTACGCTATAAAGAAAGAATATTAAATGTTAAGAGAGCAATCCTATACAGCTGTACTCGACAGTGTGCCCTGTTGAGTTCAACAATATCTGCTCCCAAGTTATATTCATAGGATTGATTTCTAAACTAAGTTACCTACAGCATCTTTATCATTTCAACTGTGAACCTTGCTTCTTTGTCATCATAAATGGAAGGTTTACTGAGGTTAGACATTTTAAGCTTTTGTTAAATTCACTGTTTGTCTCAAAATAGAAAGCTTTAACATTAGAATTAATAGCTATCAGTCCCAGAGAGATGTTGCTTATTCTAAAAGACCTGCCACATTAGTTCGGGGAATAGTTAAATGTTCAAGCTTATAATTGAACATTTCAGAAACAGAACTTTGAAATGAATTACACTCTTTAAGTACTCTGAGGACATTTCAATAGTACTCCAAGGTACAAACAATGCACTTATAGATTGTTTAATACAGTTTAAGATCACAGTGGAAGATTCATGTGGCTTCATTTGTAAAGGAGAACAAAGAAGCTATAAATTTTAAAAAGAAGATAAATGTTCAGGCTCATTTTGACTTAAACTATGTGCATACAAAGGAAAAGTTACAATTTAAAAGTTAAAACCCACACATGGAGAGAGCAGTTATATCAGTAACTAATTGAAGGTATATAAAAAAAGAGAGATTTCTTGCAAAACAAGACATTGTTGATTACATCTGACTTCATTGTTAAAAACTGGCAGAGGTAGTTCTGGATCAGTCAGGCCCAAATGGATGGGAGAAGGAGGAAACATGGGCACAGAAAGGCACAGACACCAACAAAGGTGTAACCTGGGAAGAAATCCTATTAACATGAGGAGGAACATATGACTCAATTGTAGATTATGCCTCAGGGTGTTTTCTGCAAGTTTGTTTCTCTGGGTCTGCATCTGTGCAGAAATGTCTCCAAGTGTGTGTGATCATGTGTGCTTATACGGAAAAGTCTAGGACTTGCCTCCCAGAAGCAATTAAAGACAGTGAAGAACTATAGCTCTGGATGCTGTGATCTATGGACAAGGAGAGCCAGTTCTTCCAGCTTCACAATATAATGCAAATAAATGAGATGGGCTTCTGATTTCCAGAGCACATGAAAACATGGATGCTAGATCTCAGGGGTAGACAACAATGTCTACATAACATGGCATTTATCACTTTTATATATCTGCTATACATATATTCCCTTTTACTATGTTGGGCTATAATACTAATCAGCCAGTCAGAAACAAGGAGTTTAATTTTTAAGCAATTTCCTGGTTGGAGTCAAATCTGGCATTCCCAGAGTGTCAATAAACATATGTGGGAAGGAAAATTACATTTTAAAATTTCTGCAAATTGTGGGAACTTTTATTTTGTTCCTTGCACAACATGAACTGTGCAGTTTTCGAGAACTGCATGAGATTTTGAGAAACTGCAGTCAAAACTTCCATTCACAGTCTTTTTGACTAAGCACATAAAACTGCAAAAAACTACATGGCTTTCTATGAGTGAGTCATTCAGTAGTTAGAACAAGGTGTTGTCACATTTTGTTCCAGGTGTTCTGGAAAACTCAGAACACAAGATAAGTATTTTTTGATGTGGGACAAGGGGTGGAAACCCCAAATTAGTTCCAAGTGTTGTGAAAACAGTTTGGACCAGAATCAAGGGTTTGAACCTGCATGGAATTCAGGATTTATAAGTAATATAACTAATGTCCAAGAGACTAATCCTCTGAAGAGAAGATTATATGATGTGGTTGTGCTCCATTTTTCTCTTTCAGGAAAAAATACAATTAACTTGGTTTTCAATGCAAAGGTATTCAAAACAACAACATTCCCCTGGCCACTTTTCTCCAGAGATGCTTCTAATGCTGCTGATACATGGACTTTTCACCTACGCATATTTGGAGAGAGAGAAAAATGTATATTTTATTTTTCTAGAAAGAACCCAGTAATTTATTCAGTAAAGCATTCTCTTGGGAGTGGGGAAATCAAAGTAAGACTTGGGAAAATTAGTTTCAATTATTAGAAAACCCCCAAGTGCCGAATAATCTGAGCTCTGTTGTCTACTGTTCCATTGCAGTACCCTTCTGAATTTTTCATTATAGGCCATGGTTCTTGAACTTCTGTAGGAATTCCATTGGTGTTTCTTAGGGAAGTCATTTTATGTACTCACTCACATTCTTCCACCTGAGCAGGGTTGAAACACTGAGGATTTTGTGTTTAGTCTTCTGAAGAACTGTGAGCCTGAACTAGTTCAATAATAGCTGGTGTACTTAAAGCTACCAGGGGAGCCCATTTAGTGCTAGCAAAGCAGAGCAGAACACAGCAGTTAGATTTGTATGCAAGATTCAGTGCAAACTCTGCAAAATGTACAGCACACCTAGGAAAAGTACAAAGTGCCAGTTCAGGGCTAGCCAGTTACTCTATTACAAGGTCATTTTTCTTTCTTTCATATACTTTTAAAACTTTATTTATTTATTTAAGAGGCTGGTGCTTTTCTGGAAACTTGTAGACGTTAAGGAATAAAAATAAAATCTCAGCCCAACCCACTGGAGCTGTAGTCTCAGACACACACTCAGAGATGAAAGCTCTACAGGTGAGACCAAATTCTATTTCAAGTCTCATTGAGTACCTATAGTGGAAGAAAGGTGAGATATAAATAAATAAAATGAATGATGATGATGATGATGATGATGATGATGATGATGATGATGGACATCCAATTCTGTGTGTGATATGAAATCCTGGTGACCATCCACAATACAGAAATCTGCCACCATAAAATCCTGTATTCTTCCACAGTTTAAAATGACACAATAGCAAATCTTTGAATTTTGGTTTCATCACATTCTTCATTTCCCCAACAGAAAATTGATTCCATATTCATATTAGTGTGTAAACATGGGGGAAAATGTAAATTCAGTTTCACACATTAATTCCTAAAAAAATTGACAGGGTAAATTTCCTAACATATACATTATTTCTAATTCCTCCCATCATATGATGTGCCTCTATACATATTGTCCTTAATATATACAATGTTTTCCTTTGTGTGTGTATGTGTGTGTGTTTCAAAATTTTGATGAATGAGTTTTAGTACATAAACTAATAAACACTAGCTGAGTGTTTTGCCAGTCCAAATGTGACAGAGCTGACCATATTCTCCTACTTTTCTATTTAAAAAGTCAAGATAATATACTTCTGTCCATTCCTGAGTATACCAAAGCATGGTCTGTGTTTGAAATCACAGAGTGATTTTCAATTTCAGTTTTTCAAATTGTTTTGAAAAACAAACAAACATGGACAGGTCTTTATCACCTAGGAACCGAGTTCTACTGTAATACATAACGCTGGCCACTGAAGCACCAGCTAAGTATTGTCCTCTATGTCCGTTTGAGAAAATACTTATATTTCTATGTCATGGGACCTCAGAGTTGAATAAAAATAGAAACAATTTAATCCATTTAAAACTATCTAAAATTTAATTAGTAGATAATAATGTATTCCATACAGAGTAATTGTATATTAAACAATGTAATATCTATCACTCCTTTCCATCTAATTCCAAGGAAGCTGTTACTGTCCTAAACTGGTGACTGGCAGTTGTAATGGAGTGGATGAGGGCAAATAAATTGAAGCTTAACCTAGACAAGGCAGAAGTGCTCCTGAGGTCAGTCAAAAGACAGATCTGAGAAAAGAAATTCAGTCTATGTTAGATGGGGTTACACTCCCACAGCTCAGAGCCTGGAGGCTCAGGTTTTGGCAGTTATCAAGAGTGCTTTTGCACAATTAAAGCTATTTTATTTTATTTTTATCCTGCCTTTCTCCCAAAGTGGGACCCAAGGTGGCTAACATACATAAAACACAACAATTAAAATTGTACAATTAAAATTGTAAAAATATAAAAATTACAAATGTAAAATTTAAAACATACAAAGTTAAAATTAACAATCCAAGACCATGGCTATTGCACCCTTCCCAGGGTGAAAAAAGGAGCCACTTTTTTGTGGGGCAAAAATGGGGGCAAAAATGTCCATCTCCTATTTGAAGGGTGAATGTAATCAGAAGATGTGTGGTCTTCCATGGACTCACAGCCCCTAGCAATTGCCTACCACTGTTGTAGAAGAAAGGGGAGTTTTGGATTTGTAGAAGAAAGGAGAGTTATTGTTTATTTATATGTTTACTTGATAATGAATGAAACTTATTTTATCATAGAAAAAAAGGGAGTTAAATCCGATTCAGCTCAGGAAATATAGGATGTGACATTCCCTGTTCAGTCCTCCCAAAGTTATCTAACTGCATGTTCTACTATAGATCTTATGGGTTTAACCTTTCCATTGACATTACTATGACGTAAATGTATTTAATTCTGGTGAACCATGTCCATAGTACACACAAGTGATGGAAACATGAAACAGCTTCTCAGTGAGAAAAGACAAAGCCTATCAGGTGGAGCAGCAGAAAAATAGAAACAGGTATATCTATATGAAGCCGCTGGGAGAAATCATCCGTGGATATGGGGCCGGGTGTTATCAATATGCTGATGACACCCAAATATATTTCTCCATATCCCAGTCATCAGCGACAATGACAGATGGCATCTCTCCCCTCAACCAGTGTCTTCAGGCAGTAATGGATTGGATGAGGAAAAACAAGCTCAAGTTGAATCCAGACAAAACGGAGGTTCTTATGGTAGGGGCCCCCAAACCAGGGATTGAGCTGCAACCTCCAGTCCTAGAGGGGCTCACGCTCCCCTCAAAGGACTGTGTTCTCAGTCTGGGGGTGCTTCTCGACCCGTCGCTTCAGATGAGGAATCAGGTGAATGCGACGGTCAAGAGCGCCTGCTATCAGCTTCGGCTGATACGCCAGCTGAGCCCTTTCCTGGAACAGGGTGACCTCGAAACTGTAGTACATGCACTGGTAACCTCAAGATTTGATTTTTGCAATGCGCTCTACATGGGGCTACCCTTGTGCCTAGTCCGGAAACTCCAGTTGGTACAGAATATGGCAGCCAGGTTGGTCACAGGAACAGCAAGGAGTGACCATATAACACCAATATTGAAGTCACTCCACTGGCTGCCTATCAGTTTCCAGGCACAGTACAAGGTGTTGGTTATCATCTTTAAAGCCCTACATGGCTTGGGCCCAACCTATCTAAGGGATTGCCTGCTTCCATATAATCCGCCCCGCACACTCAGGTCCTCTGGGATGATATTTATTACAGCCCTTAAAGACCAGGTTGACAGTGACCTCCCAGAGGACATTCTCTGCAGCCGCTCCCAACTTATGGAATGGCCTGCCAGACGAGATTCATCAAATTACCATTATAGAGAACTTTTAAAAGGACATTAAGACGGATCTCTTCCGGCAAGCCTTCCCGGAATAAAATGCTCAGCCAGAAATAAGACTTCCCACCCAGTGAACTCTGCCCATGATGATTTTTATTTAGCTTAGTCGGTTTTAATACGTAGTTTTTAATCTTACATTGTTTAATCTTGTTTTAAGGGGGGCATTATGTATATATGGATGTATTTTAACCTGTTGTGCACCGCTTTCATTGCCTGGCAAAAAGCGAGATAGAAATAAAAATTGTATTTATTTATTTTATTTAAGTACACGTAATTCTGCTTGTGTAGGTTTAATGATTTGTGCAAGATGTAATTGTAACGTAAAATCAGTATGCATAAGTACCACTAAAAGCAGTAGATAAATAAACTCTAAAAGTCTTCCAAAACAACAATAATTTTAAATCTTCAATATAGAGTTAATCCAATAGAGACACTAATCCATATTTTTCTGGATGGAACATTTTCTATGTGCAGCAATTCATTGGAAGACACACCTCCACATAACCTAAAAGCTGCCAATGTGGAATTTCCCTATCCCAATTAAAATGGACAACCATCTATTTTATTGCATAAATGGCTTTCAAACTTGTAGAAAAACATTTACTGTTCTCAATATTTAAACACTAGCAGGGTCAATATAAGGTAGCCTGTCACTGGATATTTATTAACAAATGAAGTGCAAGTTGGTTTAGTTGTCAGTTTTGGTTTTGCCTCAAAATTGTTATGTTTCTAAAGCAAATAAATTAAATTGTATCATTTTTCTAACCAAATATTTAAAAAACAAAACAAAATTCTAGTCTCAGGCTGAGGGTTAATACGATGATCCATGCAATGCTACAGAGAAGTGATAAAGAGACTATACTTGTTTCCTCTAAAAAAAAAAAAAGGTTTAAATCTGGAGATGAGCAACTTTCTTCATTAATTTGACAGGCTGTGAACACCATGCAAAATGACCCCAAGAATATTGCTACATTTCACAGTACCTCCCAAAATATATTCTGCTATTTTCCCTTTTGAAGTTTTGAATGGTCTACATATGTTTTCTTTGAACAGATGTATCAGTGGGGAATGGAATGGTGAAGAAAAGGGTTTAAAAATGTACTCTGCCCATTTGATTATAATTAGCTCTGCACATGTAGAGACTGAAACTCAATGCATATGGCTCAGCATCTCTACTCCCACATGCATGCCCATGATAGTAGTCAACCTTCACAGAATATTCATGTGATCTAGTAGAGCAGCTGTCAGATGCTCCATAATTTAGTTAACTGCAGCAATGTAAGATCAAGGCTAGGAAGAAGGGAATTGTGCAAAACCACCTAATGCTATATGACTATTCCATTTGAATGCTGACATGCTAATTCCTTGGTTACCGCAGTTCTTTCAGTTGGTAAAAAGTTAGGACAAAATGTGAAGGAGTGGCTCAAATTAGAAACTAATGAGATGTTTATTTGGAGTGCCTTGTGGTTAAGTAACCTACAAGTTGACATTAATACTGGTCTAAAAAGAAGAGGACAATTGAACACAATTCCCAAGCTTCCATTATTCCCACCATCCATCTTATAGTGACATACTATATTCACACATTTATAGTTCAGAACAAGATTGAAAATTGCTTAAGTAATGTTACAGTGTCCAGAAAAACTGAAGCTAGCAAGATTTAATTAAAGAAATAAGGTGCAACTTGTGAAACCATGCATTTTATTAATTAGATGAATTTGGATGTTTCCATTTGCAACAGATGTACAACTCTTGTTAAATTCCAAATAACTTTAAAAACAAAACAAAATGATACCTAAATTGCTGTTTCTAAATCTTAGTTAAAATTAAAGTGATTTTCCTTCCTTACTATTGCCATTAGAAAAGATATACTGTTGCATCTAATAGATGATAGCAGGGTGTGTGTGTGTGTGTGTGTGTGTGTGTGTGTGTGTGTGTGTGTTGGGGGGGAGGTTCCAATCAAAACAACTGAATCAAAACTAGTATAGATAAAATATGGCAATTTTCTTGCCTGGTTCTGTCCACTTTTTCATTAACTGATTGAAATTAAAAGCAATTTAAATAATGTGATATTTTCCCAAGAGGTTTTCTATTTGTTTCTGTTAATAAAAAATTGTTATTTTTGACTTACAGTATGTTAATCAGCCCCTATGTTCCAAATACATCATGAAAGCTTTTGAAGGTCTTATGTCTTCTTTATCCAGAAAAGAATGTTTTTAAAAAATCATGCAAGAGAAAAAAGTGAAAATGGCAGAGTCACATGTCTATACTTTGCATTAGGTGCTGTTTCTATTGTACTTCAGTTGTTCTGGAGGGATCTCAATGCAGACCACTGCCTTTCTTCACCATGTGGGGACCAGGGACAAAGAGCAATAAAAAACAGGTAATAAAATTTCAATTCCATTAGCAACAGAAACTTTCCTTCAGACTCAGGAACAATATAGGTTGTCCTTGGCCCCATACAGACAGGCCAAAATAAAGCTGCTTTGGGTCACTTTGGAGGTATGTTGTTTAAATGATGCATGCATAGAGTCCGGAAGCTGCACCAAAGCTGTGCTCTAGTCCTTAGGACTGGATAGTGGCTTTGGCATGGCTTCTGGATTCTTAGTACACATGCATCATTTAAACAGCATACCTCCAATGTGACCCAAAGCAGCTTTATTTTGGCCTGTCTGTATAGGGCCCTTGTGAAGCTAATTGCTCCTTTCTTAGTCAGAGAATATCAAATTTTTCAAGAGGTATCTGCACTATGTAGCTTAAAAACCTCTAGTTCCTATATAGGTAAAAACTGCTAATTGTAGTCCAAATGATCCATTGGCTTCTTCCTCAGGCAAAAGATGTTAAAAATCATACAGAAAAAGAAAGATGACAGTGATAGTTTCACAAGCCTACATTTTGCATCAGAAGTTGTTTCTGTTGTGGTTGAGTTATTCTGAAGAAGCCAATGGAGCCTTGAAAGCTTGAATGATGCATTTAGTGTATTTTGTTTGGCCAATAAAATATATCTCTTGAGAGGGGCATTTTGGATGTAGCTGTGCTTTGCTGAATGGTCAACACAGCTACAGTACCTTTGAGTATGCAACAACTATGTTGATGCTCTTCTCTGTGAGGCCAAGTGGCTTAGCTGAATTCACACAGAACTATCAAACTAAGCACTAAGACCATCAGATCCACACCTCTGTAGAAACTGTCATTTCTTTGATTATATATGTTCTGTTTAGTTCCCAAAGTTGGAACTACAGTCATTTGAGAAGCTGTCAGTTGGAGCTGCTCCAAATTAGTCATTATCATCTTCAGTTTTAATGATTGCACTAACAATATTTTGATTTAAAGATTTGTCAATCAGCTGTGATATCACTGTTCAGTTCTTTTTTCTCAGAGTCAACAGTACTGCAAATCTATCTGGAACACCTGTGAAGTTGTGCCATATTATGTAAAAATACTGCAACATGTTAAAGAGAATTTTTCAATCAACTATTTATGAGAGGCAGACAGAAAGAAATAAGTAGGCTTGGGGCTATTGGCCACTATGACAGGCCACACAGAAAGCAATATACACATTTATGGGCATATGTAATCCAGTCCACTAAAAGAATTCTCCACTATTTTATTTCCTGTCAGTACCACTAAACATTTGGTTGACATGTATACTGAGAAATTTCAGTTCCATAGATAGAGAAAAACTTGGATTTATATTTTATCTAAATTATATCTTTCTGGCCATTGCCACACACACAAGCCCTACTTGTTCTTTTACTCCAGCTTTGATATTAAAGGGTCATAGTTCAGTTACCCTTTTCATTTTCACCTTTTACAATAACTTCAAGTGTTCTGAGCAGCCAGCCAATATGTACTACAGGTGAATAAACAATTTCAAAAGGGGAAAACAATTTCAGCAAAGGGTATCAAAGGGCATATCAGTGTACTTATGATCAATTTGGAAACCCTGAACTTTGAGGATTTTTTTTTTTTTTAGAAATTTTACCCTAAGCCTAAATAATTGGAGGATGACATTAATGTTAGATGACCAGTGGGTGTACAGATTAGGACCAAGTTCTTCAAAGAATAAATGGACTACAGAGCATTGCCTTTAAGTAAAGGAATCTGTCCTGCTTGAAACAGGAGTATGACTTTCCTTCTGAACTGGAGAAACTCTAAGCAAACAGCATAAATCAGAATACTTAACTTAAAAGAGAATCTCTTTCAAATGAATTAATACTTCACGGTTATCCAGCCCTAAGTACAATCTTAGTGCTAAATCCTGTCACAGCTGTTTACTCTCAAAATAAATTATTTATTGAAAATTGGTAGAGAGATTTTCTTAAATAGTACTTTACAAATTTTACCCAAGAATGTCTGAATGTAGACCAACCCAAAGATCTACAGATGAAAAGAAATTATCACTTCCCCTGAATGGGTGAGTAGGGGGAAAATGCAGCTTTGCATTTTAAAAAAAAATCACCAGCTTTAATTGTTTTAGGAAATAATCCACTAATACTTAGCAGATCTCCTGGATTTCTCAGCTGTGAATTACATTAGTCTATCTCAACTAACATTACATAACAACAACAAAAGAGATGATGATGATGATGTGACAATTATGATTATTTTGACCAGAGTGGTCTATCAGTGCACTCTCAAAGCAAAGCTATATCATAATTGTAACTACATTTCTGGGAGGCAATCCACTGGGAGGTGATTGGAAAGATACATAAAAACTGGGAACTATTCTGATTTCTTCCAGAAACAGGTCTATAAACAAATGTCATTAAAATGAAAAACACAAATGATCAGAAATCAATGCCTATTTTATTGTTTCTTGAGAAGTTTCACTTTGTAAGGTTAATTACAGAGTTATATGCTAGTTTACGTTTATATTCACAGACTTTTTTACCTGCTCAACTGGTGTAATACAGTTGTATTTACATATTTTGCTATCATTCACCAACCAGTATTAATTATGCATAAAATGATATGACAAACCATTGCATAGGTTGTAGTTCAAGAATTGCCTTTCAGTCTCTCAAGAACTACTTAGAAAACAAATAAATACCTAGATATAAAGCTGATGATGAAATGCACCTAAGGATGAATACATTATGCATTATTTTACTGCCAACTTAGCTAGCTGTACTGCAGGAAACTACCATAAAGCAAGTGTTGTTTCTTTCTTCCCTCAGGTGAGTTTTTAAAGGTTTTCTCTAATGGTTTTGGGTTCATATGCTGTTGTAAATATTTCATTAGAATATAGCATGTGAAATCCATTTTTGTCATACACTTTAAAATATGATAATGACAAATGCATTGTGTAGGAAGAAGTAGGGTTCTATATATTTCCTTTTGCTGTCTAGAATGAATAGTGTATCCCAGTCATTGGGCTGAATTTTCTAGGTCTCTAATAGTTTCAAAAACCCATGTTATAAAAACTCTCTCTGGTTTGAACTTTCTTGTCACAGCAGGGCTCATGGCATGTTGACTGGGCTCACAGAATGAATTTAACTAAGAATTCCAATGCAAAGTACTCAGGAAGTGGGGAGAAGGAGTACTACCCACCCTATGGACTAAATCCATGATTAGTTCCAACTGGAAGAGAACAGTTGAAATAAATTTTTGATCACTCTTATGAAGTCCCACTAGCTTCACATTGTGGAATTGTGATAGTTATTATTTAGGCCACATCTGCACAAAGCTGTCTGCTGTTTTTATATTCACCTTGAAGGTTCAGTTGATCTTGAACTTCACCTTGTTTTGTTGCCAAATTTTATACATGAGACAAAGGTCTCAAACAGATGAGCCAAAAGTGCTGCCATTGAGCTGCATTGGGGGTGTGACATTAACATGACACATGCTCCAAACACAGCCAGAAGCCATTCAGAGCCCACCCCAACTCCGAAGAGCTGTGCCAAAAAGGAGAGGAAAAAATCCACTCCTTTTCTGTGGCCTGGTGGAGGAAAATTATGGTGGCCAAAATTTGGACCAGACAAGTGTGATTTCTGCAGTTCCAGTGTGACACTGTGGTGACACGGTGCTGGCATAGTGTCAGCACAGATTTTTTGGACTGTCTGCTTGAGGGCACACTCATCCATGCAGAAGCACCCACACCTTTTCATCCTTCTTTGATACTTTTCTAATGTCTTTCTCTGCTTAACATCAGTTTACATAAATTATAAAAAGGTTTTTGCCTCTTTGATGCAAGTCTTGCTTTTTTAAATGATATTTTATAATCTCAAACAAAATGTGATTATATCACTCAGGAATATTGTATAATACATTCATAATGTTCAGTTCAGTTCATAAGTCATAAAGGACTTAGGGAAGTTACCTTTTTAGGCTACAAGTCACAAACCTCCTTAGCTAGCAATGATCAACATATTTGTTTCAACATCAGAGAGGTATGCATATGTCAATAATGCACACATTTTTCTGTGAGCCTTCTCTATACCCCAATACTTCACATTAACTAAGATGAAGTAAATGTAACTGAAATAATGGTGATTTCTCCCTATTTAAACACTTTACAACTTTTTCCTTTCCCCTTCATGATTATTTCCTTTCTGTGTATGATTGTAAGCCTGTAAGACATGTAACTGTTGAACCCTTTCTTTGTAGAACAATATGAGTATAGGAACAAAAACAAAAATAAACTATTGATAGTGAGGAGGAGAGGGGAGCCAACCACTTCCAGCTTAAATGCTTTTGCTTGCAGTTAGGAGTGTACAGGGTGGCACAAACAAGGAAGAGAAGGGACATTATGATTAGATAAATCAGTTTATAACTTAAATTAAAATAATATTTTCCAAGTGAATATTAGTATGGTGTAGAAAATGTACCAATGGTCTATCTGTTGTAAAGTTTACAGAGAAAAAAAATACACTTTGGAGAGTAAGAGGTTGTACAGACAGGCTTGTAGCACCGGCATGAGGGCAGCTAGGGGCATGACTTTTGGATGACTCATGCTGCGATGCCACCCCCATGCCAGCATCACTCCACTCACCCAACTACATGGCAGGTGGCATCACGCTGCTCCTTTGGCATGGCGTTTATACAATGCTTGCTGAGCACCAAAAAGCGCTGGCTTTAAAAAGGATTTGTGTATTTACAAAGACTATTCACAGTTTAGAACTTATTTCTCTGCAAAATTCCTACATGATAATTTTGCACAGAAAACATCATGTTATATGAAGAAAACAGAATTTTATGTGCTGAAAATACTATGTTTGCAGACATATTGTGTCCTTGTAGAAATATTATATTGACAGATAAATTCCTGTGCAGAAAATGTTGTTTCATCTACAAAACAACCACATGCAAATTTTGCATAGAGTAAGTTGGACTGTGGAAATATTCAATAGTCCATGTTTCTTCTGATAGGGTTCCTTGAACTCAATAAATGTATTTTAACTATTTTTTTAAAAAAAATATCAACTCCATTGTATAAGAGCCAGAAAAAATGGCAGAAAAACTGTCATTGTACCTGTTCCAATTTCATAGAAAATACCCCAATAGAAGGCAAGTTGGTTATACAAGAGTGTGAACTGAATGAAAAACAAACATCAGTCAAAATGTTGGCTATGACAAAACATGACTACAGGCATAATTCCTTCCCATAATTCCTACATTGCAAAGTGGTACTTGTAGGAGAGGGGGGGGGAAACAAGCAAAATGGTAGGAAGTATGAGAGAACATGACCTATGCGTGGTAGATTGTATTTACAACCATACAACAGAACAGAGAAGTTTTCTTTCTGGTTTTCCCCAAAACTCAATTCTAAAAAAAATGAATATTGCTGACTGGTTAAAAGCCAACATGGCATAATCAAGGCAGTAAGAACACTGACAGTCTTCTCCATTTGTCTTCTGTCTTTCCTCTCAGTATTATTAAATAAATAAAAGTTTTGTTGTTTGATAATTTTATCACTCATTGTATGAAAAATGGAATGCTATTACATTCCCTTTGACAAGGCTGGTTCCCTTGGCTTAGTAACAGAGATGAGCACTGCCTCCTACAGTCAGACACAACTAGGCAATCTTGTCAAAGGGGAAAGCTTTACCTTTTTATGAAACATACAGCACATTCAGTATGAGCCAGGGAAGAGTGTGCCTTTCTTCTCATCTTGACATGTTTGAAAGAAACCCAAGTTGTTGACATAGCTTGGGGGGGGGGTCAAGCAATCCAAAAGTGGTGTAAAATGGAGGAAGTGACTTGTTAAATCATAATAAAAATTGAAAGCCATTGGTATAGATATAAGCACATCCACATACCTAAAGCATGCCTGAACCTGGGCTTCTGGAAGATGCTACTGGAAGGGCACATTTTGATGGTCTCTGCAATCAGAGGCCAGATTTGATTGGCCTGGTGTAAAGGGCACCAGACTATAATTTATGAGGATGCAGATATGGCTGGTCTGGTGGGGGAAAAAGACTGAGCAGACACTTATCCCTTGTTCATGGCAGGTTATGGGGGGAAATATCAGACCGATATACACCTTGTCACCCTTTTGGTGATGGGTTAGGCTATAGAACAACCTCCATGAGCTGGGGGGCTTGGGAAGCAGGGAAATAGCCTCCCCCCTGCTCTCTCCTATTTACCCTCAGTTTACCTTCTAGTAAATGGCCAGCCAGGGAGCAACCAATGATATTGGATTGGCCTCAGGGTCATGTGTTTTGTCCAAGGGAAGGCTGGGAAGGTGGTCACAGGTTGAGACTGGGGCCTCAGCTGGACCCACATCAGGTTGCTCCCCCCATTTTGTTGCTTATCTCCATGTTCCTTTTAAAGAAGTTTTAAGTCAAATAAAGTGGCCCATGTTTCACCCCATGGCTTGTGTTTGGTCTTATTATTTTGTGGTTGTTCATCAATGTGTACCTGAACCTGGGCATCTGGAAGATGCTACAAGAATGGCAGTTTGACGGCCTCCACAATCAGAGGCCAGATCTGATTGGCCTGGCACAAAGGGTGCTAGGCTGTACTTTGTGAGGGGGGGGGGAGACTGCCACTCTCTCACAAGTCCTCTTTAGAGATTTATGGTAACCCACCCGCCTGGCTTCTGTACAGTGTGAGCTCTGCTGGTCACACTAGGAATATTTTCCCCTTTTACATGTTGGTTTTTTCCCCCTACCCTACACTGTATCAATTAGCTTGGGTGATGTTTCTAAATAGGTTATTTTGGGTTATTTTTTATATAAATAGGTGGGTTTTGGGGGGAGGTAATCAGATTTTGTCACCTTTTTGGGGAAAGGTTAGACTATGGAACCTCTTCCACAGACTGGGGGGCTTGGGAGGTGGAAAAATAGTCCTCTCTTAGGGCTTACCGGGTGGGGGTGTTGCTCTGTCCTCTAAAGTTTATGGACTTGGAGGGGGTGCTCTCAATTTACCTTTCTATAAACAGCCAGCTGAGGAACAACCAATGATATTGGATGGCTTTTCAGGTCAGATGTTTCACCCAAAGGGAAGGCTGCAGAAGTGGTCACAGGTTCACACCTGGGCCTCAGCTAGACCCTCATCAGGTTGCTCCCCCCATTTTGTTGCTTATCTCCATGTTGGGTTTAATTAGTTTTTAGGTAAAAAAGTGGTCCTTGTTTAACCCAATGGCTTGTGTCTGGTTTGTTATTTTGAGGTTGGTCATCAATAGGGCTATGACCATTATATTCTGAGAACCCAGACAGGAATTGCCTTTTTATGACCAGGCTAAGTAAGCATTCACTCAGCACACAGGACAAAAAGGAGTATCTGTGTTTCATGAGCAGGGTTTCATCCATTTTCACAAACACCTGTAAAGATATATGTACACATGCACACACACACAATAAGGGGAGTCATAGATTAAGCCTGTACTCTGTTAAAAAGAATGGGGCAATATCTAGCCTTTGTTTTCCTACTGTGAACTTTACAGAAAAAACTATTGAATTAGCCATGTGTGACTGGTTTCAGTTTGATTTTTTAGATATTGAATATTGCATCCCTCTAATCATTTGAATTGCCTGAATAAATCCAGTGAGAACTATTCTGTCCAGTCACAGGCATTTCAAGTCAAACTAAAATCAAGTCAAGTTCCTTCTTCAAATGCGTTAAAGAAAGCAAGATATGACACCATAATTGGGTTGAACATATTGGGTTTTTTTTTTTTTAAAAAACTGCAGTCATTGACAAGTATACAACATTCTATGTCACTCAGCATTTAAACTGGAAATTGAAATTTGTCCATGTCCCTATGAAAGAACAGGAGCAAAGCCACTAGATACATAGATTAAGAAAATGTAGTATTCCTGTAGAAATAATTCGATTGTTATACTTGTTCATGATGTAGTAACATTTTGGAACATGAAGAATGTTGGTATATAATGTCAGAAGATGTGATCTTAAATAGTTCACACATTGCAATTTAGACTTGTACCTGTTCAAAACTCTCATAACATATATGGTTTTTAGGATACTTTTTTCTTTTAAATATGTCATCTTGCCTGAATTACATCTAGGAAGACATTGGGTATTAAACAATTCAGATACTACATAGGTGATGGAAACTGGAACCAGAAGCAAAGAGAACACCAAGAGTTACTTGTGTCTCCTATACCTTTCCCATTATATAAATTCCAAAGCCACCATCAGTTAGCTATAGCAAGAAGTACAAAACAAATGTAACTATTGCAACAGTGTCAAAATTATCAGATGTGCTTTGTTGGCAATGTGTAAAATAGGCATGGTCTTGTTTTTCATTCACATAGATAGTTGTCTGACTGAAACATTTTTATGCAAGAGAAATGCACAATATGGTGTAGGGATACACTTCACTTCCTGTCTCAGGTGAAGTGAGACCTTGAGTTACCTATGGTGAAGTGATGCTAAGATAGTACTGTTTAATTCCTAAGACTTAGGGGGTGAACAGATCGGCACTATGAGCTGGCATCAGGGTGGAGTGGGGTTGGGTAATCACATACCACATGTCCCAACTTCACCCCCAAGCCGCCATCATGCTGCCTGCCTGACCAGATGCCGGGCGGCATGGGTATGCTCCTGCAGCACAGCATTTATTTACACTGTGCCAAAGAAATTGAGCAAAAGCACAGACATGGCATTAAGCATGCGGTTCCTGTGGCCCTGATCTAGCACTCAAAGGGGTGGTGGCAACCTCCTCCAAAGGGGCCATCTGTTCAGTCCCATAGTTTATCATACTGGTATTGTTTTCTAGCACCTGCTCAAATGGACATTGCATTTTGTCACTATTTCTTCCAGATGTGTGGTTCACTAAGAATACAGTTTGACTATATTGACAAGTAACTGAACCAGGAGGTAATGATTAATTAGCTTCTTATTGATTCAGGGAATTCTCTGTTAAATTGAAAATGCTCTGCCCATAAGTTTTTATATCCCTTTACTAGAGTCTTAAATTCATGATTCATGATTAAAGCCATATTCTTGGAAACTGTTTAAATGGATCTACGTGTACCTGCAAATTAGATATAAAAATGCAAAAATGTAGGCATGTCTTTAAAAAATCTGACTCACTGGCAAAAATATGCATGCAATCCCTTTTACCATTTTATTCCTAAAATATTGTTGCAGGCCTTTCACCAGAGTAAAATTATAGCAGAGAATGTTTGAAAATGTCCCTGGAAGCACCCTATGGTTCATATAAAGGAATAGTTGATAGCTTGAAGAACTCACACTTAAAAGTTTAAAAAAAGAAGAAAAATACCTATACTAGGTTCCATTTTTGAGGAGCACTGAAGATAAATTTTCAGACTGGGTTTGCCCATGACATCAAGGTTGCAATCCTGTCACTTGGGCAGAGCTGGAAATTGCCTTGTTATCTTGAATTACTACCCATGGCTACTTCAGTTCTATAAGTGGAGATAATATAGACATGTTCCATACTTGAGCGATGACACTGTTTATCAAACAAAAGGCTGCATTTTATGAGAATCTCTGAACTGCCACACTTGTAAATATCCCTACAGATTGCCAGTTTAAAGCATACAGAATGCCATTTTCATCACTTTCACAGGACTGCGATGCCATCCTAGGTGACTTTAGAAAAATATAAAATAGTTCAGATAACACAGGAAGATAATATAAGTAGTTAAAATAAAATCAGTGCTGTGGGCCTTTGAGGAGAAGTGAAATTGAAAGGGAATTTTAACTTGATAGGATCTGAAGTATTCATGGCTTAAAATCCAACAATTCAGGGAAAGTGTTCAGTGGTTTAAGGGACTTAGCACTCATCGCAAAGCCCAAAATCATGTTTCTGAAGAACAAGCAAAGAATGGAGGTAGTAATATACCCAGTATGGAGCCTGGAAAATACAGTTTCTGATCCCCTCTTATTAAGAACTATAGTACTATTTAACACACTAGGATTTAAATTAAAATAGAATCTGCAAAAGGGATTACTGTCCCACTGTTCCTGTCACAGATTCTTAATGGCAGTTCCAGCTAGCCTTCCAATTTTAGATCATAATAAAGGACCCAAAGAGCAACTTGATGAATATTACAGTCCATTCAGCTGCAGCCTCATCTTTTTCATTTCAAGCTATTTCAATATAAGAACAGATGAAACATTATGGTCCACAATATTAATGCAGCTTTGAATCCATGCTTCCAAAATTGCCTTTTTGTTGGCAAAACATATGAAAAGAATGCTATTACTTCACAGTATATATTTATGCATGTCCCAATAGAAACAATAAGTGACAAATTTGCATACACCTACCAGAGATATACAAATGTTTCTGTTGTGAAGACGTAAAAGTCATTCAATAGATGTGCATTCCAAGGAAGGTCATTGGTTATAATATTATTGTCAAATGAAAAAGGAGATAATGTTTAGATGTCATTCCCTTATTGGATACTTTTCTTTGAACAAGTGAAGATGAAGACTTTTATTATTAAACATGACATTATTATGCTTCAGGAAACTTGGTTAGCAGAAGAACTGTATGTTGAGGGCTTTAAATCAATTGTTTTGGATGCAGTGCCAGGTAAAGGCCACGGTAGACTCTGTGGAGGATTAAGTGTCCTAATATCAACTTCACTACAAACTCAGATATTTAAAATAGCCACCTTAGATCAATATGCCTTAGCAATAGTGTTACAATTTAAGAATCATTTTACATGCTTGATCAATGTATATATACCACCTCTGCAAGGACATGCAAAGGTAAAGGAGGTCTGGGACAAACTGAGAGATTTTGTTAAAAATATTACCTTTACTATACCGGTAACCCATCTTATACTGGCGGGAGATTTCAATGCAAGAATTGGTGCAAATGATGCTACCCTATTTTCTAAGTTTAATTGTCAACCTCTATCATCCTTGACTATCCCCCCATTGCTATGCCGCCAGTCCAAGGATACAGTCTGTGACTTCAGAGGTCTATATTTGGCAAAAACCTTTGAGGAGTTAAATTTAGCTATCCTGAATGGCTGCACAGTCGATGACTTCCCGGCAGAATACACTCATTGGATGGGTAATAGACCTTCAGTTTTGGACTATATAGGGATTTCGTATGAATTAGCCCCTTTTATACATAAATTCTCTGTTGCTGTTCGTCCTGAAAGTGATCATTTCCCTGTACAGTTAAGTTTGAAGCCTTTCGACTGCTTGTTTTTGCCTGTATGCCCAAATTTGGCCCAGCCAAATGAAATCTATACTACACGGGCTAAATGGTCCCCACGCATAGCCGAGGCTCTTACTAAATTCCTTGGTAGCGAAGAAGTGGGAAGTCTCTACAATGAAATAGTAGAAGGCAAAACAGATATTAATATACTGTCAGGCTTTAACAATCTAACAAGTTTAATTCGAACCTTTTTATCTGTTCCTAAAAATAGCACTAATAGATATAAAATAAAAGATCAGGGAAGCTGGTTTGATGCAGATTGCAGAAAGGCATGGACATCACTGAAAGATCAATTTAAACAATATAAACTGAACCCATTACAATGTTCTCTGCCAGACCTTTTGAAGCAGAAGATGTATTACAAACAACTACTTAGAGAGAAAAAAAGGGATGCAGTACAAGCCTCATGGGAAAGATTGATAACAGCCGCCAGTATTAAGAATTCTACTCCCTTCTGGAAAGAGGTTGTGTTATCCTTTCCTAAATATGCACAAAATTCCATGTACCAGATACCAGCTAGCATATGGGAAAATCACTTTGCTAGGCTATATGGAAACATTGAGGAATCACACATAGGACAAACGTTGGATGTTACTACCCTGCCCCTATGGCCTCCAGTCTCCCATTCTGAAATCAAGAGCTTGATAAATCAACTCAAACCTGCAAAGGCCCCTGGCGCTGATCTTATTACTTGTGAGATACTTAAAAATAACTTAAATTGGTGGGTTCCTGTGTTATCCACTCTTTTTACGGCTATTGATAGATCAGGGAAGATGCCATCTGATTGGGGTCTTGCTACCATAGTCCCAATATATAAAAAAGGGAACAGAAATGACCCGGCAAACTTTAGACCTATTAGCCTTCTCAGCCAGATTAGCAAACTATATGCAAAACACCTGCAAGATAAATTAATGGACTGGCTGGAAATAGAGGAGATCCTGAAGGATGAGCAGGCTGGATTTAGGGCAGGAAGGTCAATATTAGATCATGCTCTGGTCTTGCAATATCTAGTCGAGAAATACACTAGCAAAGGACAACCATTGTATGTAGCATTTATAGATTTCCAACTGGCCTTTGACACCGTTTCTAGAACTAAACTGTGGGATAAATTAATGAACAGTACGATCGATAAACGTCTTCTTTTACTGCTGGTTAAACTGCACGAAAATAACCGTTTGAGGGTTAGATGTAGTCACCAAGGACATGTAACTAAAGAAGTACAAGTCCAGAATGGAGTCAGGCAGGGGTGTGTTCTGGCACCAATATTGTTTAACTACTATATAAATTCCTTAATTCCATTTTTGAGTGACCTTTCTTACCACCCCCCCAAGATAGCAAACCGACATACTAATGTACTATTATATGCCGATGATGCAGCGATCTTATCCTTGACCCCAATTGGTCTTAAAAGAGCTCTAAAGTCCTTAGCTACCTATTGTTTGGAAGAAAATCTAACTATAAACTACACCAAAACCAAAATCCTTTCTTTTGCTAAACATCCAAAAATGAGAAAATGGAGGATAGGAGAGCAATCTATTGAACAGGTTAAATTTTTTAAATACTTAGGAATTGTGTTCCATCACACAGGGAGCAGAATAGCTCACCTGGATTATGTTACCCGAAACGCCCAAAGATCGACAAATGCCATCCAAAGGTACTTCTTTACTAAGGGAGCTCAGTTTGTTCCAGCCGCAATTAAACTCTTTTTGGCTAAAGTAAATCCACAATTACTCTTCGGAGTGCAAATAGGTCCTTATAAAGATCCTACCCCATTAGAACAAACCCAGTCTAAATTCTTAAGGAAAATATTTCAAGTTAACCGTAGCACATCAAATGCAGTTATTAGAAGGGAAGCGGGAGTTAGCAAGCTAGAGACAAGCATGTGGATAAATATTTTTACATACTGGCTCAAATTGAACAAAAATCCGGGAGGGCTGATTAAATTTATCCTGGCTGATTCCTATAAATCCTCCTGGGAAATAGAAATAAATAAGAAACTGAGGACTTTGGGATTTTCTAGGGATATTGTTTTGGGCCTAAATCTAGATACTGCAAAACTGTCTATTAAACAAAGATTACTGGATATTGAAGGCCAGTTGGAGACTGCTGCCTTCCCCAAGTATATAGTAGCCAACAAACAAATTCGGGTTACTTCACCCGCTGTGTACTTGTTTCAAATTACTCTCCCTAAATTTAGGAGAGCTTTTACTTTGGCCCGGTTTAACGCCTTACCAACAGCAGTATCGGAAGGCAGATTCAGGAAAGTGCCTTACAAATCCCGTCTTTGCCCGTGTGATACGGGTGCAATTGAAACCATTGAACATGTTTTTCTATACTGCCAGTTTTACAAAGACATCCGTCTCCAATTGATTGCCCCCCTTCTGGGAAAACACTCGGGTCACCCTGACACTTTTTACATTAGCAAACTCTTAAATAGCCAGGCACCCGAAGTGATATTCAGGGTAGCAAAGTTCTGTTATATTATATGTAAACTTCGATCCCAAATGGTAAACGGGAACTAATATAGGCAACCAGTAAACCTGTTAGATTAAGATCTCCAGGTAAAGAACCTGAGAGTTTTGAAGTTTGGCCTCGGTCTTGCCCGAGTTTAATGATTGTTAACCAACATTGAGATTATAATATTTCAGATTCTGGATATGCTCGTCTTCTTCCAGCAAGACTGCTATTTTATTTTGCTTATGTCTCAAAATCTGTGTATATTACAGACATAAAGATTGTAAGTGTATTGAAAGTAATGAAGTTAATCATGTGTAACTTGTATGATTTTAGGCTAAATTCAGGAGAAATGGTGATTAGCACCAGACCTGCTGAAATTATTTTGAAGTGTAAAGAGTTTTATTATGATTTTAAATGAATGTATAAGTGAACGATGTGATTGTTTATATCCGAGTGCAATAACTTGTAAAATTTTTAGTGTCTTTTGCTACAATTTTGTGACTACTGGTCAATGACCGAATAAATTTTATGATGATGATGATGACTTTAAGATCTTTATTTCCTTTCCTACTGAAAGAAAATAGAGATATCTCAGGTACATTATATAACGTATTGTATTCCATTAAATTAGTTTTGAAAAATATTTTATGGGATTTATTGTGAACAGGAAGCAACTAGAACAACAAATCCCAATCTCATACACATCATCTGAAGATCAAAATCCTTCACACAACTGAATTAAACAAATTGAAAATAATCACATTATCACATTCAGTCCTAGTAAAAAAGATTACATCTGTTGTATCTCCAAGCAGGGTATGGAAGGTTTAAAACCTTGGAAAGTGAATCATTGCAGCAAATACTTGGGTCTGTAATGAACGTGAGTTGATATAAAACGGTATATATTGTTTCTAGGTTTCTGTGTCCACATGGGCTAAAAGAAATGGCCCTGCTCTGTTTCAAAACGTACCTGTTCAGACCCTACACATGGCTGAAACAGGAGGAAAAAGGACTTATGCTGTGATCTGGGGTTTAACACCAGAGCACATCCCCCCCCCCAAAAAAAAAACCTCAGTTTGTTCCGCTTAAGCAGGAAAATGCAAAGTGTTATACCAGCATGAAGACTATGTGCTGTAACAGAAGTGGTCAGGAGAAGGTGCGCTGGGCCAGGCAAGCCACCAGCACCATTGCGAGTCATTTGTTTTGTCTCCAACCCAAAAATTGATCAATCAAGAACATGAGTGCGCAGATGCACCACTGACTCGTTGCATACCCTGTGAATGATGACAAACACATCAGGTTACCAATAATACAATGGATTTAATAACAACATTAATAAACTGGCTTTTATCTTTGATTGTTTAATGTTTTAATTGTATTTTATTATGTATGTTAGATTTATTACGTTACTGTTGGGGAAGTAAGGGATACTGGGATTTGTTTCGTTTTACATTGTATGAATTTTATCATTGTAACCTGCCTCAATCTTATTGGAGCGGTGGGATAGAAATAAATTTTAATAATAATAATAATAATAATAATAATAATAATAATAATAATTTATTTATAGCCTGCCTTTTCTCAAGGAACCAAGGTGGGTTACATTATTATTATTATTATTATTATTATTATTATTATTATTATTATTGCTGCCCGCCATCTGGGCAGGCAGGCAGGCAGGCAGGCAGTTGACACGGGCTTGGGGGCATCGTCAGTGTGTGCATCATCTAAACGCCATGTCCTCCCACTGCCCCCAAGCCATCTTAAGCTGCCGGTCTGTTTCACTCCTTAGTCTCTCCCTTAATTTAGACTTTCTTTTTTTTCCTATCAGTATCTCTTTTTACTTTCTCTTCCCTACCCTTTCTTCCACATCACCAGCTTTTCTCTGCTATGATACAGCAGAGCCAAAAGACAAGCAATCACTTTTCAGGTTGACCAAATGTTTAGCAGTTGCCTTATTTGGTTATTGTTTTAATTGTTTTAATTTTTTAACATATAGAAATTGACTGCTATCATTCCACAGGCAAGCAAAGATCTTGTTTAGGTAAGAACTGACTTTTTTAATCAGTGCAATTTGATTGTGCAATTTGCTGGATTTTTATTTATTTATTTATTTATTTATTGCAGTTGTTGTAGTGAATCACTAGGCAAGGTTGATTTTTTCAACAGAATACTGGTTCAGGCTGGCTGTAAAAGAGGGAGGAGTGGCTATGAGAGGACTGGCTATAAAAGAGGAGGAACAAGTCAGAGTCAGGAGAGTGTGCCCGTTTAAGAGTCAGTTCAGAGCAGTTCTGTTCTGAGAGTTGTTAATTAGGATTCAGGCCAGTGTACCGTATCAGAAATCATAGAATCAAGATAATGTTTATTTCTTTCCAGAAGAGTATTGACCTGAATGAATTTATAGTAATAACTTCATAGACAACACACTACCAAACAAAACACTGACAGGAGAAAGACACTGGGGACCCCAACTCCAACCTCAAGTTGCCAGAAGTTGGAAATGACTTGAAGGCACACAACAAGAAATTGTTACTAAATGTTATTAAATTATTTAAACTTAGTCCCACTCTTTACTAACAAATAAAATACCCCACTAAGACTTATTATTAAATAGTATTTTTATTTATATATAAATGAAACTGACTTGTATTTAAAATGGCTTTAATTACTCATATTGACCACCATGTTGCCAATTTATATTGACTTAAAAGGGACCATATTGATTATAGTGCATTTGGTTTCTTTTCTCCTTGACTTTATTATATTCAGTGATTTGCTGCTGAAAATCAATTTTTTAAAAGTCTGGGGTCACTGAGGAGGAATTAATAAGGGGCCCATGAGTTTCATATAGCCTACAGGTGACACTTTAGACATCTCTGTGGTAAATAAATGCCTTTTCCAACACAGTATTCTGGTGATTCAGGCTTATATGATTCAGAGGAGAACAAAGATAAATCTGAAATAAATATGTAATGTATTAAACACTCATGAAGACACTTTCTGACTAAAATTGGATTGGTTAGAAGCACAGAATAAAAGTGAAAGGCCAAGAGGCATGGCTTTTAAAAATACATGTGTGGTTATTTCTATATGCCTTCAAACTGACTCCAACATTTGATTAACCCATCCTAGGACTTTCTTGGCCAGATTTCTTCTGAGAAATTGCCATTGTCTTCCTCTAAGGATGAGTGAATGTGCCTCACACAGGGTCAACAGGTAGGTCTTGTTAGGAAGTTTCTAATTAGGGGAATTTTTAATTAGCTCAAAATGCTGAGAGGAAAGATCCTAACAACACCCTCGCAAGACCGTGTCCCGTAGTGTATACCAGAGGACCAAAATGATCCCTTGGGAGACAATGCTGAGAGAGACTGCTCCAATTAAGTCTAAATATTTATTAACAAGGGGAAACAAACACGCAGCAAAGGACACACACACACACACACACACACACACACACACACTCCTCAACAAAAGTAAAGGAGGAAAATTCGGGAGAGAGCTGACAGAGGCAAATCTACGGGAAATACTTACTTCCGAAGGCTTTTCCGGGAACCCAATGAAGATGTAGATGATGGAAGGCATGGTCACCAAAACATGGGGGGAAATGGCTGAGGGAGCTAAAATCAGAGTCTAGTCTGATGTGAAGCAGGCTGTAATTTGACTATAGCACACCTGGGTAAATGGATCTAAAGGTTATATAGGCAAATTCTAGCCTCTGGCAATGAGATTAATGGCTTGGCTGCAGCCGAGACAAAGGGTGTAAAGGGTTCCACATGATCATGACTGGTGTATGTATATTTGATGTAGATAGAATAATTTTTATTCAGAGATTTCTTGAGACCTCTAAATTATTTCATGGATTCATCCTGGGTAAAAAGATAGGGAATGACTGGACTAAAGCAGAACGCCACATTGTAAGCATATGCATAGAATCTTAGCCCCAAAATTAGGTTAAAACATTTCTCTCTTTGACTCCTCACAAGCTCCTGCTTTCCCAAAAGTAGGAGAGACAGATTGAGCATTGAGAAAGTTGGACAATGTATCATTGCTTCTCCCAGTAATTCCTCTTGACTTCATTCCAAGCAGAACATTTGCTTCTCTACTCACTGACAGAAAGCAGTAGAGATTCAGGATGGAAATATTTATTTCCTTCTTATATACAAGAAGAAATAATCTCTCCCCCTCTCTTTTGCAATATATTTTTCTCATATTTCAACAAAATAAATAGATACAAAATGCAGAGAAAAAACCCAATATCAACACACAGTTGAAAGCAAAACATTAGCCCCCATTAACTCCCTCCTCCTGCCAACTTCCATACAAACAAAGTTATTTCATAATTATTTCATTCATAAAATGATTTCTAGATCCCCCACCTGAGGTTTAAATCATAAGAAGTTTTCTTTTTAAATTATCCTTACAAAATTTTAGCTTCTTGCAATTTGCCTTATACATCAGTATCACCTCAGTATGTAAATCCTGCAAGCATTTTAATTCCTTCTTCCTTTTCTATAAAATTTGAGCCCTCTATTCCTCAGTTTTCCCAATTTTCCATCCCAATACCCACATCTTGTGCCTATTTTACCATGAATTCTTTTAATAAAAAAATATTTTAAAAATTATTTATATACTGCCTTTCCTGTAGATCAAAGCGGTTTACAGCATAGTAAGCATGTGACACATGTCACAGTACAAAACAATAAAATGGCTCAGTAGTTACAATCACAGTTTCATACAATTTCCTAAAAACCTGAACCATATACAGATCCTTAAAACCATCAGTTGTGGGGGGGGACTCCTTAATCTAAACAGAATCGGGAGGATATGCTACTTGAAAGAGGTGGGTTTTTAATGCCTTCTTAAAGGCTTCTAATGTAGAACAGAGTCGAATCTTTTCTGGGAGTGCATTCCAGAGGGTAGGGCTGTCGTCATATAAGCCCTCTGGTGAGTTGCTACTAGTTTTACCTTGGAGCAATCAAGTAAAATTTTCCCCGTTGTTCTGAGGGTGCGGGGCAGATTATGTAGGGAGAGGCGCTCCCTCAAGTAACTCGGGCCCAAGCCATGTAGGGCTTTATAGGTAACGACCAACACTTTGTATTGCGCCCAGTAGCTAACAGGCAGCCAGTGGAGAGATTTTAATCTAGGTGTTATGTGGTCCGATCTCGGAGTACCTGTGATCAATCTGGCTGCTGCATTCTGAACTAGCTGTAGCTTCTGAACATGGTACAAAGGTAGCCCCATGTAGAGCGCATTACAGAAATCCAAGCAAGAGGTTACCAGTGCATGTACTATAGTTTCAAGGTCCTTTCTGTCCAGACAGGGGCGCAGTTGGCGTATCAGCTGAAGCTGGTACCAAGCACTCCTGGCTATCGCATCTACTTGGGGTGAATCTAGGAGTACTCCCAAACTGCGAGCTTTATCCTTTAGGGGAAGCATAACCCCATCAAGGATAGGGTGGCAAATTTCCCTGTCTGGACTTGGGGTACCTATCACAAGTACCTCTGTTTTCTCTGGATTCAGCTTGAGTTTGTTTTCCCTCATCCAGCCCATTACTGACCCCAGGCAGGGATCCAGAGGGGAGGTGCCATCCTTAGTCACTGTATCAGTCAGAGACATGGAGAGATAGATCTGGGTGTCATCAGCGTACTGATAACACTGTGCTCCATGCTTCTGGATGATCTCTGCCAGCGGCTTCATGTAAAAGTTAAACAGCTTGGGGGATAGAATGACACCCTGTGGAACATCAGATGTCAGCTCTCTTTTACAAGAGCAACTATCCCCCAGCCTCACCGACTGGAACCTTCCCGAGAGGTAGGATCGGAACCACTGGAGTGCAGTGCCCCCGATACCCAACTCTCTCAGGTGTTTCAGAAGGATACTGTGGTCAATAGTATCGAAGGCCACTGAGATGTCCAAGAGCACTAACAGGGTCACTTTTCCTCTGTCAATGCCCAGATGGAGATCATCGACTAAGGCGACCATGGCAGTCTCCACGCTGTGTCCTGTTCTGAAGCCAATTTGAAATGGGTCTAGATAATCAGCTTCATCCAAAACTGCTTGGAGTTGAAAGGCGACTGCCCTCTCAATCACCTTGCCCAAGAATGGTAGTAGGGAGACCGGCCTATAACTGCTCATTAGCAGGGGGTCAAGGGAAGGTTTCTTCAGGAGAGGCTTTACTATTGTCTGTTTCAAAGGTGGTGGAAATGTACCTTCCCGGAGAGATGTCTTAACTAGAAGATGTATAGCAGTTTTTATGACATCTCCACCCTGAACGGTCAACCAAGAAGGGCAGGGATCGAGGGGACAGGTCATCCTTTTCACCTGATCAAGGAGCTTGTCCACGTCCTCGGTATTAACAAACTCAAAACGATCCAGAATAACCTTGTTTCCAGAGTCACTGGAGACCTCTGCTGTAGGTTCTGTCAAAAGACTGGCATCAAGATCGGCCCTTATCTGAGAGATTTTATTGGCAAAGTTGCTCTATTGTGAGGGAAAGATGCCCAGGGGTGAGGGGCTTCGGAATGAAATGTTGGTATTTTAAAAGTAATTGATGGACATTATCTATTTCCCCCCTTTTTCTAAGGTAGTGAAATTGCTATATTTTCAAGATCTGGGGTAGACAGAATATTATAATTTTTTTGTTCCCAGGTTAAAAAAATGAGCTGTAAGATAGGGGTGAAACAAGCTTCCCCTTTGCACTGCCATCTGGACAGCTTCACAGCACATCATTTTGAAGTTGCACACTCTGAAGCCACACAGAAGCCAGCTTCCAGATGTCCAGCTGCCAACAAGTTTGCCGGCTTCGAGGTGCCCCAGTGGTGCAGCGATTACATGCTGCACACTGCCAAAGTACCATAAGGCCAGCTTCCATCTACAAGGGGGCAGAAAAACCAGCTTTTTGCCAGTGGAAAAAGGAGCGGCTGTTTGCCACTCCTTTTTCAGCTAGCAAAAAAGCTGATTGGATCCATGATGTGAGGTTGTCATGGCCCTAATCCATTTTTGGAAGGGGCAGCTTGATGCTGCCTCTTCAGGGTGTTCTGTTTCACCCCTACATTAGGAAATCATATCAGAAATAATGATAGACCAGCAAGAATTGTATGCAAGTGAGTATTATCGTATGTATTGTATGTATGTGAGAAAGAGTGGGATCTTTGAAGTATTTCCTGAAACACTTCAAGAAATTTGACTATATGGATAATACTGTATGAGAATATCCATTTTCTCTGACAACAAGGAGAAAACAACTATAATTATTCATTCCCACATGTAAGGAGTGATATACCATAGCCAAGCATTTATATCCCCATGCAAGATTTAAGATGGAGGTCAAGGAAACTTTTGTAAATGGTTAATTGTAAAAAAAAAAAAAAAAGGATTGAAAGATATGTTCAGTAGTGGTATGTGTGTTGTTATGAAATTGTAATATAGTATGGTTATCTGTAATATAGACGGGATACAGACTGCCCTTTAGGCCATCTGCAGGCTCCGCAATCCCTGCCGGATCAGGGCCTGAGCAGCCACAGTGGCAGCCTCGGAGGCCCCAATCCACTGCTTTTCCAGGCCTCGGGCAAGGACGTAGCCAGGATTTTGGGAAGGGGGGGTCAAGACTAAGGGCCACCATTTTGAGAAGCTAAGAGTCCCCCCCAAGACACAAAAACAGGGTCGAGCGTTTACCCGCGACACCTTGATGGCACCACTTTAACTTCCGTTATGGTTTCGTGCAATGGAATCTTGGGAACTGTAGTTGAGTCATCTGTCAGGTGCCACAACAAACTACAAATCCCAGCATTTCACAACATGGAGCCAAGGGCAATTAAAGTGGCATCAAACTGGATTATTTTTTCAGTGCAGATGCAAACTGAGTCCTTCCTCTGAAGGTGTTTACATCAGATAAATTCAGCTCGATAAAGCAAAGTGCAGCTGCTCAAGCAATGAGCGGCAGCCACTCTGTTCATGCTCAGAGGCACTCTGCTCATGCTTTGAGACACTGTATTCCAACATCTGAGCTGAGCTACGAACCCAGGCTGCATCCACACATTTCATTCCCACTTCCAAGAGGGATTTTTAATTTTGAGACACACACACACACACACACACACACCTTTTAATTCCAAGACCTATCTATCTATCTATCTATCTACCATAATTTTTAATTCCAAGCCATTATACGTTCCTTTCTTTTTATATTAAACAAACCCCTTTAAGAGAATCCTATTTTGGGAGAAAGGCAGAGTATAAAATCAATCAATAAAAAATTATAGTGCAATAGTCCATCAGTGCATGGCTTGCATTATAAGACTTTATACCTTTATAAATTTAAAAACTATTAAAATCACAGTAGGCTCAGAGTGCTACAGAATCATGGGATCATAGAGTTGGAAGAGACCCCTAGAAGGGCCATCCAGTCCAACCCCATTCTGCCATGCAGGAACTCCCAGTCAAAGCATCCTCAACAAATTATGTAATGGAGGTGTCCATCTGCATTGTAGAAAGATATACTATATATTAATGCTATGGAAAAATCACCACCTTGAGTCTGTATATTGGGAGAAAGGCGGGATATAAGAAAATAACAACAACAACAATATCTGGATATTGTAGTTTTGTGAGACATTTAGCATTCTTTGTCAGGAAATCGCAGGATTTTCCATAGCATTAAAGCAGTGTCGAACTGGATTATTTCTGCAGTGTGCAGCCTTATTAAACTGCAGTTCCCAGCAGTCTGTGGTGCTGCTGGATGATGGGGCCTGCAGTCTAGCATTGCCTGAAGCAGGGCCATAGGAATCCACAGCCACGATTCATCATCTTAGATTGATTCCATATATTAATTAATTAATCATAAAAACATAGTTAGAAGAGACCCCACGAAGGGCCATCCAGTCCAACCCCATTCTGCCATGCAGGAACTCTCCATCAAAGCATCCCCATTGACATGCTGAAAAAGGGCCAGCTAACTGTATTTTATACTATTTGTCTTTTAAAAAGAGAAAAAACAAGGCTGGAAGGAAGCCTCTTGCCTTTTTGCATCACAGACCCACCTCTTTTTTGTTGTTGCAAAAATCCAGAAATGACTGTTTTTGAAAACCTGAGTCCATTCTCAGGAGAAATGTCCAGAGTAGAGTCTTGAGTCTCCTTTCTCTGGACTTCCAAAACCCCAAACTGACCCTGAGAGCATCTGGTCTGATCCCAGCTCAAGGAAACTTGGGAATCCTGAAGGTTTAGATCAATGACTGAATTGTTGAATTATACAAGGCTTAGTGGTCTCAGGGTTTTGCAGAAGCTCAGTATGTAGCAGCACAACATTATTTTATAAATATAGTGCATTAAATTACCTTCAGTCTATGTCTATGAGATGCATATGAAACATACATGGATCCCATCTCCCAGTATAATATCCCATTAGACATAATACTGTATATCAATATACCCAAATCTGAAAAACTCCAAAATCCAAAATACATCTAATCCTCAACACTTTGGGTAAGGGATATTATTATTATTATTATACTATATTGTACATGGCTATAACAGCTAAAAGTTAGAAGTCACCTTTTCCTTCTTTTCTTCAGTTCTCCCTTAGGGAGGAAGGGGGGGAGGAGGAGGAGGAGGAAGCAGGACTCTGAAGGAAACGAAAGCGAATCACAGGGACTCCCTCTCTCTCTCTCTCTCTCTCTGTCTCTCTCCCCCTCCCTCTCTTCCTCCTCCCTCCTCCCTCCCCCCTCCATTAAAGCCACGGAGAGGGAAAAGAGGAACTTTTGTTTTGTCTTTCCTCTGTTCCCTCGCCGTGGTTTTAATGGAGGGGAGGGGGGAGGAAGGAGCTTGAATGCCCCCAGGACCTGATAGGGGGGTTCCGACCCCCCAAACCCCCCTGGCTACGTCCTTGCCTCGGGGAAGCGGCAAAACACCGCTTCATGCCCCAGGACACCTCAGGGAGTAGCTGCCGGGAGAGAAAGGGGCCACTTGGCCCCTTTCCCCATGGCTTCATTCCCGCAGCCGTTTGGTGGCTGCGGGAACGAGGCGCTCCCCAGGAAGGAGCTCCTTCCAGTGCTGCTGAAAGGGTGCCACAGGCGCCATGCAGCGGCGTGAGCACATCACGCCCACTCCGCACCATGCCGTTTGGACGCAGAGCAGCCGTCACATAAAAATGGTGGCACCCATGTATACAGGGCGCCACCATTTTTGCGTACGGAATACGTGCTAGGGTTGATTATACTCATAATATTACATTTATAATTAATAAAAACATCTTATTCTTTCTTACCACTAATAATAATAATAATAATAATAATAATAATAATAATAATAATAGGATTTATTTATATACCGCCCAATCACTGGGAATCCGAGCGGTTTATAACAGAGGGGATAATAGACGGTTCCCTGCCCTCAGGCTTACAATCTAAAAGACACGACACAAAAGGAGAAGGGAATGGTGAAGGGGGAGGAGATCAGGTCCAGCATTCTTCTCTCCCTCTGAGGCCTGGACCAAGGCAGATGGACTGGAGGGAGGGCTCTTCTTCTTCAATACCACCATTGAAAAATATATTTGAGTAGAACCTAAATATTATGGGCCCTACACATCTTGTGTTTTTTTAAAAAATATATTTTATAAAGAGATTATCAAAAAAACAGAACAATAAAGGATGGCTAAAACCCTACACAATTTTACAATTATAAAATAAACTTTCAAAAGTTTTTAAAGCAGCACATATATATATATAGTCCTATACAGTTTAAGTTGTTTGAAATAGATTGGATCATATTGACCACTAGCAAATTGGAGAGTGGACAATTATAACATTATTATTATTATTATTATTATTATTATTATTATTATTATTATTATTTATTAAGCTTTATTTATAAAGCGCTGTAAATTTACACAGCGCTGTACATACAATCTTTTTAATTGGATGGTTCCCTGCCCTCGGGCTTACAATCTAAAAAGACATGACACAAAAGGAGAAGGGAAAGATGGTGGAGAAGCCATTTTTCATAGAAGGCTTCTACATATGGTTATATGTCCCTAGAACTAGGCATCCTGTCCAACATAAAGGGGACTTGGACTTTCTCATCCGTGATAGTCTGATAGGAGTCTTGTACCATTTGTGGATCAGCTTTAAAAAATTCTATCTGGTCAGGGCTGATCTTGATTTCAACAAAGGAGATGACCAGATTGCAGCTCATTCATATTCAGATATTAATATATTCAGTTCACTTTCCCAGCTTATTTTGGTACTACTAGTGCTTTGAAATGTATCAGTCAAGATATTGGTATGTACAAGAAATTGAACTCTTAGCATTTCTAGAAGGATCACTGCATAGCATTTTGAAGGGGGGGTCGTAGTTCTCAACATTTTCCCCTTCCGAAGTAAGCTAGCTTTTGTTGTGATGTGTGTGTGAAGTCTTTGCTGACCTCAGTGGAAATAAGGAGACCAGATACAAGAATCTGAGTTGAATAAGGGCTTCTTTATTGACCAATTAAACTATTTAACTGATTTAAACTCTGTGAAAAACAATAGAGGAAGCAACCTGGAGAAAGAGCAACTGAGGCAGTGGGTGTCTGCCAGACCCACTTCTTAGCTTCCTCTGAGAAAACACCAGAGCTGCAAGGAGAATTCAATACTGGGATTACTCCAAAGCCAGCTCTCCAATGGAAGGCAAACCCAGGGAATTCCTTCCCTAAGTTTCATAACTTAAAATATACCAAACTTCTCAAACCCCCAGGCTAGCCTTAGGGGTAGTATCCTTCCATCCTCCTTGGTCTCATCACCTAAAGAATCAGTTCCAGAGGCCATTCCTTCACCAAAATGAGTATTACAGATGTTCACTGTTATCTTACTCTCCCTGCTCTCACTTCCTGCCATTGACAAAGGGCACACATATGCTTAGCTCATTTTTCCCCAGGAGACCAGCCAACAAGGCTCTCTTCCCCTGGCATTAGCTTTCTAAAGCTCAGGTTCTGAAATACTGTTTGGGCAATTGGGGGGATTGGGGAGAGGATGGTCCAATCCTTTCATTAATGTATTCTTAACTTCCCCATTGATTCATCTGGTGGCTCTACTGATCCTGTAACCCTCACCCTGCCAAACTTGGCAGGGAAAAGTGGCTGACCATAGTAAATGTGTCCCAGGCTATCTGGCTTGAATAATTTGAAAGTCTGGGTAATCAGGGCTTTCCCCTTCATCAAACGAAGGTAATTATCATCGGGCCTCAGAGGGAAAGAAAGGCCAGTCAGCTCC